>NW_006238918.1:4518964-4944048 GCF_000375325.1 Capsella rubella
GTCTGAGGTTTTTTAACAAGCAGTATCTTCTCTGTGTCCAGGTTTGCGATTTTCATGTTTTGTCTGTAGCAAACAGCAATGTTGATATAAATCTCGTTGTTGACTTGTTTTGATCCTTTTTTTTTTTGTTAGGCTAAGTTGAGCAGGCCTGATTTGAAGGGAATAACTGAGGCAAGTCATGATTCTTTAACTTCTGGCCTTTGCTTGTTTTATGCAATATTGTGTTAGTAATGTGCTCATTTGCAATGTTAGTAATGTACTTGGTCAATACAAATACACATTGTCTATCTTGAAATGAAACAACAATGCTCTGTTAAGCATCATGTCTCGTTATATTTAATTTTCTTGCAAATAGATGGTTTGTCTATTCTTCTATGCATGTTGACCTAAGTCTTTAAGAAATTTTTTCAGATGATACAATCCAAGGCAATATTGTACCCAAGAAAAAGGATAGGTGACCTTCCAGGTTGGTTGGTAGTTGTGTTCTGACAACTTTGTTTCTTTTCCTACAACGTTTTGGTCTTAAAATTCTTACACAAAGTTGACATCACTATGTTATGATCACACTGGCTTGCAGGTATTGTCGTTGGACATCGTTTTTTCTCAAGAGCTGAAATGTGTGCTGTAGGCTTCCATAACCATTGGCTAAATGGTATCGATTATATGGGACTTGAATACAAAAAAGTAATACAGCTTGTCTTTTCTTTTACTTGTATTTTGATCTGATTGGATATTTTATTTCGTATATTTATTTATCACTCTTTACTTTTTTTTCTTCCGTTTCAGGAGTATAGCAAGTATGATTTTCCGCTTGCTGTTTCTATCGTTTTGTCGGGCCAGTATGAGGATGATCTAGACAATGCAGATACTGTGACTTACACTGGTCAGGGAGGGCATAATTTAACTGGTAATAAACGACAGATTAAGGATCAACTGCTACTACGAGGAAATCTGGCCTTAAAGGTCTGTTTTATTTCTGTTTCTTATCATTAAAGATTTTCTTCTAGCTCTCTCTACCTTTCTTCTTTGTGCTAGTGAAGGTAGTCTTTTAGTTCATGTGCCTCATGGAATTATGCATTTCTTGCATCTGTCTCAGAACTGCTGTGAACACCACGTGCCTGTCAGAGTAACTCGTGGTCATGATTGCATAAGTAGCTATACCAAAAGAGTATACACTTATGATGGATTGTATGAGGTACTGTTTCTGTATCCCTTTATCTAATATTACCTCTGATTTCCGAAAATTCACAAGGAAAAATTTGTTCCTCAGAAGTCAGAACTACATCTAAGGTCTTTAGTCTTATTGCTTATCCTCATTAATTGGTGTAACTCTAGTCCACTTCCATACTTTCTTCGTATAGGTTGTAAAGTACTGGGCACAAAAGGGCGTTTCAGGATTTACAGTGTATAAGTACCAACTGAAAAGACTGGAGGGCCAACCAGAACTAACTACTGATCAGGTCTGTATGCTTTCTTGTTGTATGGTTTATGATAGCTGATGTTTTAAATATATTTTCATATTTTAATATCCTAGTGTGGATATCTGGTGCAACATTGTTTAGATAAGCTATTTCAAAACCAATAGTTCCTCAATGTTCTGAACATATAATGTAGTTTGTAAAAACCACGCCTTTTAAACTAATAAATTATCTTCAAAACCAAGATTAGATTTTTTTTTCAGCTGAAAATGGTATCATCGTGGTAAAATAACTGAAATGTTTATTCAGTTTTGCTCTAAAGTAACAAAATAAATTGTCTACCTATTTTTCTACAAGATTTTTGTCACTCTTATTTTGACATTGCTATAAAGATGACTCATATATAATATTCTTCCTAAATAAATCCTGGATCCATTCCACACAATTTTTTTTGTCTGTACTTCAACATTTGCAGAATTTGTTAGGTTACCTTAGAAACAAGGTTTTCTTGCATTTCCCTTTTCCCTAGCTGTATTCTTAGTATCTGTACCGAAAATGTGGTCAGCTATTTTCTCATTTACATTTTACTACTAACTGAACTAATTACTTCCCTTATTACTTTATAAAGTTTTTGGTGTTGTCAATTTTCTAATTTTGAATGGCTTCTGTTGCTTTGACAATATCTATTATGTTCAAACTTCTTACATGGCTAAGCAAATGCATATGGTTGTTTACTATGGGTAGTTCTATAATTTGATAGTTTGTTTCTTTTTATTGCAGGTTAACTTTGTTTGTGGACGCATACCAAAGTCTACTTCAGAAATTGAGGGGTATTTGTTCAATTGATTTCCATTTAGTATTTGTGCAATCAATTTCATTTTAACATCTATTCATGCAATGTCTTGTTAAGCTTGGTATGTGAGGACATCTCTAAAGGGCTAGAATTTAAGCGCATTCCAGCCACTAATCGCGTTGATGATTCACCAGTTTCACCATCAGGTAAGTTTAAATCAAAACTGGAGAGTAATATTAGCATTATTAGTATCCACTTAATGATATTATACAAGCTGAATTATCCTCTGTCTGATTATCAGGTTTCACATACATCAAATCTTTGATGATTGAGCCCAATGTCAAAATTCCTAAGAGTTCGACTGGGTGTAATTGCCAAGGCAGCTGCACTGACTCAAAGAAATGTGCGTGTGCTAAGCTTAATGGTGGAAACTTTCCGTATGTCGACCTTAATGATGGCAGGTGATATTCCTTGTCGAGTCATTTACTTAAGCATTTAAATTATTTGGCGTATATCTTTGAACTGAAGTTTGAATTGAGAGTACACAATTAGTATACTTTACCACAGTTGCTATTTCATTTGTATCCTTCTTTTTCCATGAAATTTGACTAGTAAAGTACTTGATGTAATGTTGTATCAGTAACATGTCCAGTTGAATATTGATGGGGTTGATTTTCCGTTTGTGCCTTTTTAGATTAATTGAGTCTCGAGATGTTGTATTTGAATGCGGCCCACACTGTGGGTGTGGACCTGCATGTGTCAACCGAACTTCTCAGAAGCGATTAAGATTTCATCTTGAGGTAAGTTTTGGTTCGTACTTGGTAACTTATAAGGAACAACTAGTTGCCACTAAAGTTGAAACGATACTTTAATGGAATTTTCACCTAGACAGCTTTCTCATAATTATAGAATAGAATCAAATTACATTTGGATTTCATAATATAGTCCCCTACCCTTTATCTGTTAATAAAAATGCATATAATCCAGTGGGTGTCATTTTGATGTCCTTCCAAATCTGAGCTTACTCACAATCTGAAGTCTGGGTTTCTCCCCTTGATGTTTTGGTCTGTGGCCTTAAATAGGTTTTCCGGTCTGCAAAGAAGGGTTGGGCAGTTAGATCATGGGACTACATACCTGCTGGGTCACCCGTATGTGAGTACATAGGAGTTCTCAGGAGAACTGCTGATGTCGATACTATTTCTGACAACGACTATATATTCGAAATTGACTGCCAACAGACAATGCAAGGTCTTGATGGAAGACAGGTACCATAGAGAAGCTTAATTTGCTATGTGAGTATTATTGAATCAAGCATATGGGTTGTTGAGGTATATGCTGCTTGTTTTTCTCTGCCAACAGAGAAGACTTAGGGATGTAGCTTTGCCAACGAGAGTCAGTCAGAGCAGTGAGGATGAAAATGTACCAGAGTTCTGCATTGATGCTGGTTCAAAAGGGAACTTTGCTAGGTTTATAAATCACAGTTGTGAACCAAACCTATTTGTTCAGTGCGTCCTGAGTTCTCACCAGGACCTAAGGCTTGCCCGTGTGGTTCTTTTTGCAGCTGACAACATTCCCCCACTGCAGGTACTGAGATACTTATCTGTGAAGTGTGACTTACTCAAACATTCCCTTTATAAAGAAATCTCACTACATTCTCTTATCTCAACTGTAGGAGCTGACTTACGACTATGGATATACGCTTGATAGTGTTCACGGGCCAGATGGGAATGTGAAGAAGCTCACTTGCTACTGTGGAGCGCTAAATTGTAGAAAACGCCTTTACTAACAAGGCTATTGGATAAAACTCATTTTTTGGTCACTCTATTTTGGGGAGTACATATAAATAGTAACTATCTCCCAAGTGGAAAAGAACCCTTATCATCTTATTGAAGGGGCTTTAGCATTCTTCTGCAGCGTTACAATTAGTGCTGCCTTTTGGGCATTGTTGTTCCCTGAACCCTTTTATTTTTATAGGCATCATCGTATTTATCGGGTCGACAATATATTATCTAATTATTAGTTTTCTCAGTACTTTATTTTCTTATTAAATCTGCGGGTCAAGATATCTGGCGATATAAACAGATATTATTCAACAACATATCAATATCCAAGCAAATTTGATTTCTTCATCATCCAACTCCAATTCAAATGCCTCATTCAAGAAATATAAAAAAATCATAACAAATCTTAACAGGGTAAGTTTGATGATCTTCAACATTCCTCTGGGTCTTCCTTGCTTCTGGCTCGATACTGTCGGCCAGGTCTTCTTGTGACATGTTGAGCTGCTTCTGGTTCATCTTCTTCCATAGCAGAAATGGTGCAGTCTTCTATGGTATCAACAGCTATTGCTACTCTTCTTCCCTCGCAATCCTTCTCTATATTTTCTACTTTACCTTCAGCCACTGGTTTCCTCTTTGGTACAAAAGCCACTGATCTTGGAAGCTCAACCATAGGTTCTACCACAGGCTCATCTCTTGTCCGAATCATGTTGAGAAAGTCCATGTATGCTTTCCGGTTAGATTCTTCATCAACCTCCCCTGAATCGAATGTATATCGAGTGTATTTTGAAGGGTTCCGCATATAATCTGGAATCCCAGTCGGATAGTCAGCCTCTACATTATGTTCGTTAGGAGAACTAGTCTCCATCACAGAATCTTTGTCACCTTCAGTTGAGTTGTCATCTTTGATATCAGAACTAAACCGAACACGCTTCGGCAACTTAGAATCATTTGCCTGGTTTTCTTTCCTCTTCAATATCGGTTTCAGCCCACTATCATCTGAAGAGCCACCATTTGTCTCCTTGGCAGTCCCAAATAAGATATCTTCAGACACCACGAGAGCTTTCCCGTTTTCCGTAGACATGCACACATTATCCTGAAGTTCCTGCAAAAAGAGTCCATCTTCATTTAGCTAACACGCCTCTAGTGATTATACAATAAACATGCTATCGCAAATTTCAAAAAAGTCAATAACAGAGTTGTTAACGACTCTGAAGTGTCAAACACAGTTAAAAAGGGGAAGAGTAAAGTAAGTACCTCAGAGACATGTAAAGAATTCAACTTGTTAACAGCTTCAGCGTCTTCTTTAAGTCTAAGCTTTGCTGCGACAAGATTTGCACGAGGGTCCTTCTCTCTTTCTTTGAAAGTAGATGGAAGCTCCACCCACTCGTCTGCTTCAGTCTCATAGTCGTTCACATCCTTCATGTAACCATACTCTTTGTTGCCTAATGCAACTTTGTCATTGTCATCTTCCTCTGCCTGACAATATAAAACAATACTAAGCTTAGCCTTGGGGATACTGAAAAAAAACACCGCCATCGCAGTTCAACCTTAAATATATAAATACAAATAAATACCTCCATATCTAGAGTAGAGTCCATCCCGATAGAGTTTTTGATCTCCCACTCCTCGTCGTTGTAATCGTTCGGCTTCTGCAATCCACTGGACTGTCCTTCTTCCCCATCGACGGAAACATTCGTCGGTTCATTCTCCTGCCTTCGTTTATCCGGGGAGCTGCTCGAGGGTTCAGACACTTCCTTTTCTCCGCTCCGTTCGTTGCTATCGATCTCTTCTTCCGCGAGACACCATAGAGAGCTCACAGGCGCTTTAGACGCGGATGATGATGCAAGAGATCCAAAAACCTTGTCGATCCTCACTCTGAAACTTTCATCCATTGCACGAACGAAGTTGGGCACGACGATGGCAAAAAAAAAACTGGTGAATTTTATTCGCTGTCGGGATATATATGCTCTTGTAGCCAGCCAAACCCAACCGACCATTTTACTTATTTAGTTATAATGGGCTTATAAAAGTCCAGTTAAACGTATGTTGGGCTTCTTAAAAAAGGTCTAGCCCATTTAACTTTAAAATCGTACTCTCGTGCTTGTCGCCCATCTCACTAAAAGTTACACGCGTCAGCGTGCTTTGCTGATGCAATATTTAATCATAAGCAGCTGCAGGCTGCAGAATAATTCCGATTTCCTCACTTTTATTTTGTCTGATGATTTTATGATCCGTATGTTGGAGCGTAACGTCAGTTCTAAGGTTTGTGTATGGATAAGGGTCACTTATTAAAGTAAGCAAGAAGAAAATTAAAAAAAGGACAACATTTTCGGAAATAAAGTTGAGAGTTTGAGAGTTGAGAAAGGCCACCAAATCTTTCTTCTTCCTCGTCACTCCAATTGAGTGGACTAAACACAGTTCGAGTTCGAGACAATGGATCTTCCCAGGTTTCTGTGCTGGGTTGTTTTCTTTCTGGGAGTTTCACTAGCAGAATCCAGGTACATAGCCTACAATACTTCACATACCATAGTTCCCGGAAAACTTAATGTCCATGTGGTTCCTCACTCCCACGATGATGTTGGTTGGCTCAAGACCGTTGACCAGTACTATGTCGGCTCTAACAACTCTATTCAGGTCCTGCCCTTTTTATTTTCTTCTTCTATCTGTTTACGAATCAGATTTTTGTTCTACTTACTTAGTTTTTGTTTCTTTTTTTGCTCGTAGGTGGCTTGTGTTCAAAATGTGCTGGATTCAATTGTTCCTGCGCTGCTCGCTGATAAGAATCGCAAATTCATTTATGTTGAACAGGTAAATTTGGTTTCTTTACCCTACTTGATTCGTGGAAGCTGGTAGCTTTTTGTTGACTAGGCCTGTAAATGAAGATTTAGGGGAGAAATTATTTGTACACGTTAGTTAATTTGGTGTGGACAGTCTTTGGAGTTGAATGACGGTTAGTTTCTGATGAATGCAGGCGTTTTTTCAGCGATGGTGGAATGAACAGAGTGAGACAATTAAGCGTATTGTGAAGGATCTGATACACTCAGGCCAGCTAGAGCTCATGTATTAGTTTCTTTCAGTGTGCTTTCTTGATATCACACTTCCTTGTCTCTTTTCGTTAAGTAGTAATTGCCTCTTCTGTAGAAATGGTGGTATGTGTATGCATGATGAAGCAGCACCACACTATATAGACATGATTGATCAAACAACCCTCGGGCATCGATTCATCATCAGAGAGTTCAATGTGACACCAAGAATTGGTTGGCAGATTGATCCTTTTGGACATTCTGCAGTGCAGGCTTACTTGCTAGGCGCAGAAGTAAGCTCCTCTCTGGACTTTCATTTTAGTTTTATGCTTATTTTTGGATACAGAGGTGTGAAGATATTGATTTATACAGGTTGGCTTCGACTCAGTCTTTTTTGGCCGAATAGACTACCAAGATAGGGAAAAGCGAAAAAAGGAAAAGAGCCTTGAAGTTATATGGCGGGGATCTAAGAGTCTCGGTTCTTCTTCACAGGTAAAACACAAAGCAAAAAATTTCATGGTAGTTTATACTATGGATTTCACTGGATATTCATTTTCTTTTGCAAATATTGATCTGACTTTATACAGATTTTTGCTGGTGCTTTCCCTGAGAACTACGAACCTCCACCTGGTGGCTTCTATTACGAAATCAACGATGATTCCCCCGTTGTCCAAGTATTTTCCTTGGCAGTTGACTACACTTTCTGTTGTGTTTTATTCTATTCCTATGTAAGTTGTGCCTCTTAATCTTTGAAGGATGATCCTGACCTGTTTGATTACAATGTTCAAGAACGAGTGAATGCCTTTGTAGCTGCAGCTTTGGGTCAGGTAGATTTGTAGAATTTCTCTTTTGTTAGAATTTTCTGTTACAGTTTTGTGACATTGTTCTCGGTATCTGCAGGCCAACATTACTCGAACAAATCACATCATGTTTACCATGGGAACAGATTTCAGATACCAGTATGCACATACTTGGTTTCGACAAATGGACAAACTTATTCATTATGTTAACCTAGTAAGTCATCAAAGATCTGTATAAATTATTATGTTCCTCTTTGTATCTCCAGAAATTTGTCTGTGTGAATTTATAGTAAGCTAGATGATTAGAACCAAACTGCATATCTTTAATTCGTGAACCCTGAATTATTTTAGGATGGGCGTGTCAATGCTTTCTACTCTACCCCTTCCATATATACAGATGCAAAACATGCGGCAAATGAGGCTTGGCCCCTGAAAACAGAAGACTATTTCCCGTGAGTTGGGTCTGCATTTCTTAATTCCATCCAAAATTTGCTTAAATATTAAACCAATCTTTACTTCAGTTACGCAGATCGTATAAATGCTTACTGGACTGGATATTTTACAAGTAGACCAGCACTTAAGCGTTACGTCAGAGTGATGAGTGCCTACTACTTGGTATTTGTTCTTTTAAATTTTGAATGATACACTTTAAGTTGTGTATTTTTTTTATTTTTTTTAATCTATGTGTATAACTTGAGAGTTTAGGCAGCAAGGCAACTGGAGTTTTTCAAAGGGAGAAATGAGAAGGGTCCGAACACAGATTCGTTAGCAGATGCACTAGCAATTGCCCAACATCACGATGCTGTTTCTGGTACATCGAAACAGCATGTGGCTAATGATTATGCAAAAAGACTAGCAATAGGCTATGTGGAGGTAGAGTGCCATCTTCCCTTGTGAATTGTGGTTCTCTAGTGGCCTGTTTGCTCTATTTGCATGTCAATAAGACCTCTTCACCTTGCAGGCTGAGAGTGTGGTTGCTACTTCTCTTGCTCATTTGACTAAAGTAGAATCTGCCCTGAATCCAACCTTCCAACAGGCAAATAATCTCCTAGCATATATGTATTTCTCAGAATTATTGAATCATCAATCTTGTGAAGGCTTACATGACATCCGTTCAGTAAAAGTACCCACCCTTTTCTCTTAGTAACAGTTTTGCCTTCCTTTACAGTGTTTGTTACTGAACATAAGTTACTGTCCCTCAAGCGAAATCAACTTATCCGACGGAAAAAGTTTGGTAAGCAAAACTTATTCTCCCTCTAGATTCTCAAGTCATCTATACTAGCACTATGTGCTTCCTTCCCGTAGCTTACAGTTATCTTTCCTCTCTGTAGGTCGTATTGGCTTATAACCCACTAGGATGGAAGCGAGTGGACATTGTCCGGCTTCCTGTAAGTCAATCAAGTTCTTGAATGTTAAAATCACTATTATGTATCTTATAACGGATCTTTAATAGGTTGTGGCTGGAGACATTGCGGTACATGACTCTGAGGGACACGAAGTAGAGTCTCAACTCATTCCATTTACTGATGAATATGTGGCCTTAAGGAACTATCATGTAGAGGCATACTTAGGTCAAAGCCCTACACAGGTGCCAAAGTATTGGCTCGTGTTTTCAGTTAATGTGCCTCCGCTTGGCTTCACTACTTATACTATTTCCACTGCTAAGAAAACAGGTACGATACAGACATATATATTTGGTCTAGTGGAGCAAGCTTTTAACCTTGATCACTTATACAATCAGTTTTTGTTTCCAAATTTAGGTGGGTATTCTAGCAAATCATACGTCTCCAGAGTCCAACAAGGCGAACAATCAATAATTGACGTTGGCCATGGGCATCTGAAGCTTAGTTTCTCCACTGATCAAGGGAAAGCAATCAATTATGTTAACAGCAGAACCTTGGTATGTCATTATTTTCTAACACTATCTGGCGGTGATCCTTAAAGATCCTGATAAAAGTCTTCTGATTTTTTGTGGTAAAGATGACAGAACCAGTCAAACAGACATATAGCTATTACGCTGCATACAATGGATCAAATGACAAAAAACCTCTTATACCTCAGGTACAAGGAGTCTTTTTTCTCTTGTCTCAACACGTACCTTTCAATGGCTAAGTTTAGTACACTTATTCCAAGTTCCCCTGGTCTACTTTTCTGGTTTGCAACCATTAGAACTCGGGTGCGTATGTTTTCCGTCCAAATGGCACATTCCCCATCCGCCCAGAAGGACAGGTTTATACTCCCGTCTGAAAGTGTTGATCTTCCAGACGAATTATAGAAAATAAATTAGATGTTAACCTGTGGATCAAGTTTCAGGTTCCTTTGACTGTTATACGTGGGCCGCTAGTGGATGAAGTACATCAACGAATAAATCCGTGGATATCACAGGTACCCACAGTTTCAGTGTGTTCTCCTTGCCCACTACATTGTTTGCTTCTACAGACTCTTCGAATCTACCTTAGTTTAAACTGTCATGTGGCTTCTTAAACTCTGTTTGAACCTGTAGAAGTGCATATTGATTCGTTTACTGTCTGACCTTTTGTAATTGTCTGCAGATAAATAGAGTTTACAAGGGCAAGGAGCACGTGGAAGTTGAATTTATTGTGAGGCTGATGCATAACTATTCCAATACCGTTTTAAATATCTTACATTCCATTATAAAGGCTATATGATTGTTTGGATATTTAGGTTGGTAATATACCGATTGACGATGGAATTGGCAAAGAAGTCGTAACCCAGATCTCAAGTTCCCTGAAGAGCAATAAAACTTTCTACACAGACTCAAGTGGACGTGACTATATCAAAAGGGTATGATGTCCATTTTACCTTCTTTTGTCCATGTTTTCTTAATTGTTCTGTTCAAGGATAAACTGAAAAAGTTGTCTTGCAGATCCGTGATTATAGGTCAGACTGGAAACTAGAAGTCAACCAACCTGTTGCAGGAAATTATTACCCGGTATGTATGTAACTGACAGTGATCAAATGATCGTGGATTGAATGGGACCAAATCAGTTGGGTAATAATTCCATATATATGTTTGTCAGATAAATCATGGAATTTACTTGCAAGACAGTAAGAAGGAGTTTTCAGTGATGGTGGACAGAGCCTTCGGAGGGTCGAGCATAGTAGACGGACAAGTTGAGCTTATGCTTCATAGGTATTGAGCATAAACAATATCACAATCTCCATAACCCGTCTCTCTCTGCGTCTAATCAAGCAATTATCTTTATTACAGGAGACTACTCCTCGATGACTCGAGAGGTGTAGCAGAAAATCTAAACGAGACAGTGTGTGTTCAAGACAAATGTACTGGACTAACTGTAAGTGCAGATGATATAAACTATGTTCAAAGGGAAATTATGCACTTCAATAACACTATGTTTCTACTACTCTTAAGGTATTCTAACAATTTTTACAGATCCAAGGAAAATATTACTATAGAATCGATCCATATGGAGAAGGTGCAAAATGGCGACGAACATTTGGACAAGAGATCTACTCGCCACTCCTCTTGGCCTTTGCTCAACAGGTGAAAGGAAGAGTATAATGGAAGATCAGGATGCTACTCTCTAGCTGTCCCAAACCATTAATATAACGAATGTTAAAATGTTTCAGGATGATGCAAAGCCAATGAGTTTCGGTGCAGCATCATTCTCTGGAATTGATCCATCCTATAGTTTGCCTGAAAATGTGGCACTTCTGACTCTGCAGGTGCCTCT
Source organism: Capsella rubella (assembly GCF_000375325.1). Classification (NCBI taxonomy): domain Eukaryota; kingdom Viridiplantae; phylum Streptophyta; class Magnoliopsida; order Brassicales; family Brassicaceae; genus Capsella; species Capsella rubella. The sequence goes on from NW_006238918.1 coordinate 4,530,496, forward strand.
TTTGCAGACTCAAATGTTATAGCTAGTTTAGTTGAGCTGAATTGATAACTTGTGTTGTTCACCCTTGGTTTTGTTGAGATAATATCAGGAACTGGATGATGGGAACGTGCTTCTGCGTCTAGCACATCTATATGAGGTATTATCTATAATCATTCATTGTGTGGGTTAGTTAGTAGAATGAAGCATTTGAGATTGTGGAATTAGGTGGGGGAGGACAAGGAACTTTCAGGAGTAGCAAGCGTGGAACTGAAGAAGCTTTTTCCTGGAAAAAAGGTAGAAGCTTTTTTAGAAAGATAACAATTTTGAGATGGAAGATGATATAAAAACGTGTGTTGCAGATAGGGAAAGTGACAGAGATGAGCCTATCAGCAAACCAAGAAAGAAGCGCCATGGAGAAGAAGAGGTTGGTGTGGAAAGTACAAGGTGAAGAATCTAATGGAGAAGAGAAGACGCCAAAGAGAGGGAGAGAAATCGATCCAAGAAAGCTGGAGATGGAACTTTACCCGATGGAGATTAGGACAGTGTTGATACACTTGGAGCTTCCATCTTCTCATTCTCGCATAAACAGATTCGATGCCTAAAAAAGGTATAAGGAAGTTTTGAGGATAGACTCTCTTATCAACTTCCTCTTGTTTTTTCTATCCAGACGCTAATTAACTTTAATAAAAATAAAAGGTGAGTGAGTCTTCCATCGAATTCACATAACTTACCATTATGCTATCAACAAAGATAAACTGATTTTTTATTGATAAATGCTGGAACTGATTATAATTAACATTTACACATGGCACGGAGCCACGATCCTTTGTTTGAATTCGTAGAAATATGGGTCATCCAAGTTGTGGCATTCAGACAAAAACAGTTGAAGAAGACATGGAAAAATTTGAGGAAATTAGGAAAAAGTGTTGCTGCAAAATAAAGAAGAAGAAAAGAAAGAAGCTACGTTCTTCGCTTGGCAGTGGCAGTGGAAGAGGAGGAGGTGTTCCCTTCAAAGAGCTGGTCAATGAGATCCTCTATGTCCTCAGGCTGATACTTGACATACTTCTCAGTCTGCCGACCAGGATCCAAATACTGTCCAAACCTGGCCATGAAGGCTCTGTAGGCTGGTATCATGACTGCTGTTATGGAGACTCTCAGCTCGCTCTGCAGCTGCTCGTCGTTGACTACCCACGTGGTCTGCGTCTTGTGTATCTCGTCAAAGGTTGCATTGAAGCTCTTGAATCTCTCCTTGAGGTTGGGCTTGACTATCTTGCCGTTGTGCATGAGCCCCTCGTGCCCTAAGAAGCCCAGCAGCTTTCCCCAAGTCTCCCTCTGGTAATTTTTGTGATAGTTCCTTAGCTCTGACGACCTCCTCCTGCACCATGTGTCACCCATCACCTCGTGTATCTCCGCTGATCCTTTGATCTTCTGCACTATGTATCTCCCGTTGTTCATCATGAAGATGCAGCTCAGTGGTATGTCTTTGTACTGTTTTGACTTTGTGTCCAGGTTCCCGTCTAGTAGCTCCATTATCCTCATCAGCTGACTTGCAAAGGCCGAGTTCCCACTCTCCACAGGTTCCTCCTCCTCTCGCTCCATCTTCGAGTGACTCTTGAACACTTGTTCCAACGTGTCTTTGTATTCACATGAGTACTTTAGGTAGTTCATGGTGTACCTCGTCAGTGGATGCACTGCACCTCCTGGCACTGGGGTCTTGCTTGAATCCGATTTGATGGAGTGCTCCAGATCCGAAAATATATGAATCGCAGTCTCTCCAAGTCGGGAACGAGCACTGGTCACCTCGTTCCTCAGCTCGCCCCGCAGCTCCTCCGGAAAAAGCTCCTCCATGGCTGGAAAACTGTCCCGCAGAGTCTCGTAGATGTCAAGGATCTTAAAGAGCTTTTCAGTGGAGCGCCTTGTCATGGCCACGGCCTCTGCGAAACCCAAGAACTGGATGGCCAGACCGTGTGTGACGATACAAAATAAGATCCCTTCGTCCCCTGGGAAGATCTTCTCTGCGAGTTTGAGCTCTCCAGGGAAGAAAAGAGAAGAGCAGTCCTTAAAAGTCTTGTTCCAAATAGGGATCTCTCTCTCAAGCGTGTCCCAGCTCATCTTCTGCACTTCGTCGATGCTAACTTTCTCAAACTCACAATCTTGTTTCAAAGTGCGCATCAAGATGTTTCTCCTACCAACCAAATAAACCTCTCTGCATTCCCATCCATACCCTCCTCCTTTCATCTTCTCTGCTATTTTCCTAAGCACCACAACCACATCATCCGGGTAACCGGGGTATTCGATCTCCTGATCACCGCATTCCGGAACCAGCAATTGGTCATGATCTTGTGAGACCACCGCATCGTTCTGGTGGTCTTGCTGATCCGCGGTGCTCTTCCGCTGGCCGTTGCTGTCATCAGAAACAACAGGGGGCTCTTTGATTAGGGATTCTTCTAAAATGATGCGGAATTCGTCTTCCAAGAAAGCCATTGCACGCTGCTGAATGGATCCCGCATGGTTGATCAAGGGCTCATGATGGTCCAGACAGGACTTGGTGTTGAGCAAGATCCCCATTAGCTTCGAGACACGATCCACTGCCTCCAAAAGCGAAGAAACCTCTTCGGGATCTTGGTACCACACAGTCTTAGGATCACCAGAGTCATATTTGGAGAGCTTTTCCTCAAAAAGATCCAAGAACTTGCCAACAAACTGTGGGATCTGAAAATAACCATCCTCTCCTTTCTCCTCGGTGCTGTCTTTGTGCTCCTCCTTGTGAAGGGAAAGAGTCGGGAGAAACTGATCGAGTTCTTCAGACAAAGACTCCAAAGTTTGAAGAACCTCTGGTGCTTCTTCTTCTTCTTGAGAAACCTTGTCGACATTGTCCCCTTGATCGTGATGGTCTGTCTCGGCATTACCAACATCTACATTCTCTTTATTGCTGGTGCCATCGTGCTGCGTGTCATCAGAGGGATGAGCATCAGAAACATTGTCGCCTTTCTCGTCCCCTTTAGATTTGTCATCATGATCAGGGTCTTTCTCGTTCTTATCCATATCGCGTCTTATTATTTACGTATAAAAAAGCTTCAGAAATGGTGAAGTGGAAATGAGGTGCAGAGGAAGGAGAGATTCATGTGTTCTGTGTTTTTTCTGTTTAGACTTTAGGATCTGTGGTTTGTGTGGTTAGAGAGAGGCGATTGAGAGAGAGAGAGAGAGAGAGAGAGAGAGAGAGAGAGAGAGAGAGATGGTTCGCAATGGCCTGAATCGAAGAAGTAGGGGAGCCTTGTTTTTTTAGTGGTTGACCGTTGACTTTTTCTTTCATCCCAACACCACCAATACCGTGTGTAGCAATCTATTTTTAACCAACAAAATAATTTTTCTAAAGAAAACCTCGTAATTGTTAAACTCTTTTATTATTTTGTTAGAAACATACTCATACACTACAAAAAAAGAATCATTTTGTATCACTTAAATTATATCACAAAAGTAAGTGATAGTATTTTAAATTATTTATTTGTAAATGAAGCAACTTAGCATCAATTATATTAGTTGATGTTATAATTAGCTAATTTTACATCAATTAAATAAAACTGATTTAATTGTTATTAGTTTATATCACTTTAAGAAAATTGATATAAAATATAAATTTACATCATTTAGATAATTGATATATTTGTTATTTTTTTATAAGATCATTTTGTAAAATGATACAAAATTTGTATCAATAAAAATTGATATTAAAAAAAAAGTAACTAATATAAAAAAGAAAATAAGAAAGGTAACTTAAATATTTTTTTATCGAGAAGCATACAATCTAACTATATCTTTTTCCCTAACCTCCTAATCCTTTATCGGATCTATATATCTTTCTTCCCCAGATTTTTTGAGAAGCATATCACCATCTCTTTATATTTCTTCTTTCGTTGTGGCATGCCTTTACTTAGTTCTCTGTATTTTTTTCTCAATAGATGGCGAAGGAGCTTGGTGATAAGGCTAAAGAAATTTTTCTTAGATGACTAGTTATTGACGGGGAAGATGCCAACAAAGCAATTGAGTTGAATCATTCATTGTCCAAATCTTACCTAAGAAAAGGGTATGGTATTGAAGCTATTTCCTCCTCTGTAATATTGTCATTCACGTGTATAAGTTATAATAAGGGTTACCTTTCATATAATTTCTTAATCCTAATTAAGTTTGTTTTGTTAACAGCTTATATGGTTTAGAACAAGTGTCAAGACATTGGCGTCAAAGTATCTTCAAAAAGAAGTGGTGTTTAATGGCTTGATGCAATTGTTGTTGTGAATGTTCATCCAAGAAGATTCCATTGCAATGAACAAGGTTTCGTTGGAACGTGGTATTGGAGTTGTTTATCTTTCAGGAAATGCAAACAAGTTATCTAAATTATATTTTCATGTTTTTCAGTAATTCTCTTTAATTTAATGTACGTGGCCTTGATTTTCTGCTGGAAGTTCCATATCGTGGGATAATTATGTAATATGTTTTCAATTTTTTAATTATTAATTTAGATCGTTTTAGTATTAATTAATTATTTTGTTTTGGATTTTTGTAAAAATAGTAAAATCTGCTAAAACACGTTAGTATTTAGCTTCGCTAACAATAACATACTTTTTGTCCACAATTTTTTTAATCGATTTTATAATTAAGGTATAATATAACAAAAAAAAATGCAAAATCAATTACGTAAAAAACAAATTGACTCTAGTTTTAGTATCACTTATTTATAAATGATGAGAATATTGACATCGGTTACTATAACTGTTACAAATAGTAATATCACTTATACAAAATGATTTAAAAAATAACATCAATTTTATAATCGACACAAAATTAACATTATTTAGTACAACTGATACAAATATTATTTATAGCTGTATCAGTTGTTAATAAAATGATGTGAATTATTTGCATCGACACATATAGAATCATTTAGTTAAGTGATGTAAAATATGTTTACATCAGTTATAAGTAATACAAATAGTCAAAATAAATGATTCAAAATGATCATTTATTTGTAGTGATACTACATTACATTACACGAAATATGAGAGGGAAGTGATATGCATTTATGAAGAGAATGATTTGAAAATTGAATAACGTGGGAGTATGGTGCGCACGCATATTCTTCACATAACTCTCTCTCTCTCTCTCCCTTATACGTGCATGCATAAACCATCATACATATCTTCATGTTTAATCATATTTTTTTCTGATTCTCAATCAATGATATGTATCTTAGCTGTTTTTAATTTTAAAAATAGCCATTCCTAAGAATTCATCTAAAATACTAATATGGCTCGACCGCTCGAATAGAGAGAAATGTCGAGAGATGGTTTGGGGAGGAGAAAGAAGAAGGTCGATGATAAAAGCCCGAAGAACCGTTGGGCCCAATAAATAAGCTGCAATTATAAACTTTCCATAATCAGGTCTGCCTTTCAATACGTTTCCATAATCAGGTTTCTGCCTTTATTTACTTGCTAGTGACTACTACTACTAGTTGTGTAGTTCAGTAGGACTTTAGGAGGAAGGAACAAGTAGGCAGTGTTGTGTCTCCTCTCATCACATGCACAAAATAAATGCAGTAGCAGAGCCGTTTACAGAAAGTAATAAATTAAAAGATTAGAAAGATAAATACTACTATACTAGTATACTAGTATATTACTATTCTTAGTTAGGCGGACGTGGGCTGGCTCTCGCGCATTTGTCAAAGGATGTGTTCCAACCTTTTTACTCTGTTTACCAATTAGATTAAGATCAATAATACTAATTACAATCTAATCGAACCTTGAGAATATGATGAAATGAAAACTGTAATAATAAGTAAAAAAAAAAGGATCCAAAAAGAGGGACCTTTTCTTGCAAATGGAGATACCCCAAACTTGCACGTTTCTCTCTTCCCCTCTCATCTCTTCTTCTTATGGAAGAATATATGTATATGACATTTTCTTCTCTAATTGTTTCTTTTTTTAATAAAAAAAAGTCAAATGAACATCCCTCAAAAGCACCTTCCTTAATGTTTTTCCTTTTCTTTCTCATTATGAACTAAAATAAATTTTCAGAACAAAGTAACCATTTCTACCATTTTATATTTTTCTATTACACAAAAAAAATATATGTGTATATGTTTGTGTGTGTGTACTCGTGGGGATAATGATATATAACATATAAGAGAACCTCTACTACTGTCATGTAGCCTGCAAAACTCACATAACAAAAGGCTACACAAGTCTTCCTTCTCTCTCTCTCTCTTTCTTTCTCTCTGTTCTTCCTCTCTTTAGATGGAATGATGGAGCAGTGCTTATAAAGACGATATTTGAAATTTTGATCCATTTTCGAAGACCCAATTTCAAAAAGAAAGAAAAAAAGAGAAGAAGAAGAAGAAGAAGAAGAGAGGATATGGAGATGGAGAAGAGGATAGTAGTGAATGGAGGCATGAGATTGCCAATAGGATACAGATTCCACCCAACAGAGCAAGAGCTTATACTTCATTACTTGCTTCCAAAGGCCTTTGCTTCTCCTTTGCCTTCCTCCATCATCCCTGTCTTTGACCTCTTTTTCTCTCATCCTCTCACTTTCCCAGGTCTCTTCTCTCTCTTTTCCTTCTGTCGAAACCTCTGTTATATATTTTCATGTCATCTTGTTTTGCCTAACTGTTTAACGTTTTGTTCAAACGGGTCTATCAATGGTTGAAACTTTAGAAACTGTTTCTTGCTGATGTTTGGGACTAGATCCATGGGTGCTTTGTGCTAAAACTGAAGGGTTTTTGCTTTCAGGGGATTCAAAGGAGAAGCATAGGTACTTCTTTTGCAAGAAGAAAGAAGTGTCAAGTAATGAGCAAAGAATCAAGACTGTATCTGGTGATGGCTATTGGAAACATATAGGGAAAGAGAGACCGATCATTGCCTGTGGTAAAGCAGTTGGGATTAGAAGGACACTTGCTTTCTATGAAACAAACAAGTCCTCTTCTAATTGCAACAGAACCAGATGGAGCATGACCGAGTATTCCCTTGCCGGATTTGCATCGGCCAAGGTACACACGATTAACTACTCTAGACTACTGTAAGAAAGACTTTGGAATGTGTGATAATAATGGGTTTGGTTTGGCATAAAACGCAGGTGTTTGGAGAATGGGCAGTGTATAATGTATATGAGAGGAAAGGATCGAAAGCAAGAAAACAGAGGAAATCAAGAGATATGGATGATGAAGATTTGAGTTGCAGTATCCACTTTATCGTTGGGTCGTCCGATCATGAAACTGGTCCGCCGCCACCTTCTCCTCCTACCTCAGCTGATGAGTGATTAATATGTCAGCAGAACACGTTGAGATGTGACAAAGCTCCTAAACCCTAACCTACTACTAGTTCCCTTACGTTTCTGTCAAGCTATTTAAACAAATTTCCACGTTTTGATTCATTTGCTAGAGAAATAAGTAACATGGGGCTAGGGAGCTTATTTTGATCTGAAAAACTGTTGTATTGTATGAGTTGAAAACTGTTTGCATATGTCAAACTTGTTGATTATTTTTACTTGAAGAAATTTAATTTTCTATTTAAATTATCATGCAAGTAAAGTTATTTTGTTGTGCAAGACGAAGTAAAGTTGAATTAAAAGGAGGTATCTTTCTATTCTTCCTCTAGGATGAGAATTCGATTCCCTTTCTTTTCAAACCAAATTAGAATTCATAAGTAACATATTACAAATACTTTTTTTTATTATATATATATATACATCAATGAGTATGGAAAAATTGTTTACTATGAGATGGAATTAAAGATGCAACTTTGTATTAAATTTAAGGTATAGCAAGTTGATAAAGTTTATATACAGTAAAACCTCTATAAATTAATAATGTTGGCACCATGGAAATCTATTAATTTATAGAGGTATTAATTTATCGATAAATTAATAATTATTAATTTATAGAAAGATATTCCTAATTTGGAAAATATTTTCAAAACAATATTTAAAAATAAGATTTAATCATGATAATTAGTATTTTATATATTCAATTACAAATAAAATAATAATAATTATGTATTAAAAGAGAATGCTAACTATTTTTCATATAATAAAATATTAGAAATAAAATCTATCAAAAACTAATGTGTCTATATATACATGTATTTTAAAATTTTTACCTAATTATTAATTTATAATATTGATGGGACCATATATTTACAAAGGATTTTCAAAAAATTATTATCTTATTATTTTATCGAAATATGTCTAAAATTACACTGGTTCCAATTTGGGATCGGAGAAATTTATTAATTTATAGAGATTATTAATTTATCGAGTATTAATTTATAGAAGTTTTACTATATAAGTAATGGATGGATGAGTGATATAACATTATAAATTGGTGTGTTACAATGAACAAAGAGACAATGCAATACAAAGAGTTGAAACCGAAATTAAAATATATGGGAAAATGAAGAAGCCATCGCATGGGGTGTCGAGAAGCTAAAGTTCTTCGTGTCCAAACCATTTTATTTAATCAAAACATATATGTTCCTTTTTGTCATTGACACGTATTTTAAATGTTAAATTTATCAGAATCCAATATCTTCAATATGATTGTTGTAACATTGTGAGTTGTAGAAGTATATAATATGGAAGCTATATATATGTTTGATTGAAATTCATGAATTTATAAAGAGAACGTATCCAAAACTTATATATCGACCGAACTATGTAGTGTAGTGGTTTATGCTAACATGGGTATTGTGTCAACATATCGCAAATCGAGTTCGATATCCATTCATATCATTGGAAAAAAAAAACCAAAAAAAAGTCATGTATCATGTGTGCCAACAGAAAGGCTCAAATGTAAGAAAGACAAAATATTGAAACATAGTTTATGTAACAAGGACATGGTAGGGACATAACATGGGTATGTATATATGTGAACAGTATAATGATTGGAAATACAAATCATATGTTATTGTAACATACATCTTGTAGAGAATAAAGTAATAGAGAAAATGGTGGCGAAGGTCAAAGACAAGTCACATGTGCATTGTGCACCATCTTCCAATGTATAATCCGCAAAAAGACAACATCGATTAAGGCAATCTAAGTTTCTCCTCTTTCCCACACAAATACACATATTACCATAAACATGTCCTTCTTTGCTTTTAATCGAAGCATCATCCTTGATTTTCAAATGTAATCAAATTAAGAAGAAATAAAAAAAAAGGTTATACCTGCATAAAAATAAAAACAAATGCTACTTAAGTAATGAAATGATGAAGAGTCATTAAGTGAAAAGTGAATGTGAACAAGTCCTGTGTTAATTGTGGGTGCCAAGAGGTTTACTTGCTCTCTGCCAATGGGCTTTTGGAATATGCTTAACAGAGAAAGCAAATTTACTTTTTCAGCACACAACCAAAAGGTAAGATTAAATGTGGTGTTGCTTCAATTTCAAGCAAACGTCGTTTCTTACTTTGACTAACACCACTTATACTATATAATATCCATCCTAATTAAGTATAATTAACTATGAAACTTTACTTTATTAATTTGGTATTTGCAACAAAAAAACATAAACAAATACGACGACGTGGTATTTGGTTATATTGCAAACAAAACAAACAGTTTAACATATTATAACTGAAAAAAAAAACAATATATATTACTTATATATTAATACTAGGCATCATCTTATCTTCTTTTTTGATTTTGATGTAAAGAGATCTGTTCTAATGTCGTTGTTGTAATACAACACAAATCCAAATCTAATACTAGTTTACATGTGTGAAATGTAGACACTTATTTGTAAAACGCCGCTCTCCCGGCAGACGCATAAATAATTTCACTTTTTATTTCAAAAAAAAAACTTTTTAAAATCAGTTGACATTGTTTTCTAAAGAAAGTAATGGTTCCAATATAGTAAGTAAATTGATTTGAAAGTGCAACAGCAATATGAGAGAAGTGGGCTTCTAGCATATTTGGTTTGGATGAAACTATGGACTACAAACATAAAAATCTTAATGCTATGGTGAGCTACTTGAAATCAATAGGCCTTGTAAGTATTTATTCCTTGTAGTAAATGGGCCTTAAGAAAAGACAACAAGTATGATAATGTTGAGCTTAGTTTAAGGGTGAAGTGAACCAACATGTGTGATTAGGACTAAAAAAAAAGAAAAGAAATAGAAAAGGGAAAGGCAATGATGAGAAAAGAGAAGAAAGGTGGTGACAAGTAAGTAGAGAGAAAAATGGAAAGAATAAAGAAGGTAAGAGAAACATAGAAGGCTTCCATGTTTGGCAATTCCATCTTGGAACTTGACCCACATTATCGTCTCTTGTCATTCTTTGGCATCACAAATCACAACAACAACAAGGTGCCGTCAGTCAAAAAACGCTTAAACTTGAATACAAAAGTGTTGGGTAGTAGCTAGGATCTTCAATAAAATATTAACGAGTTGAAGTGTGAGAGATAGTGTTCACTCACTCGTCTGTGTAAGTTGTACTGCACACAACTGTCTAGTCACCACGTGTCGTTACCAGATTTTCTCTTCCCGTTTGCTGCAGTCAATGATGTAACACTCCCAACACCCCCCCCCCCAAAAAACAAAAACCTAAAAAAGCAACCAATCTCTCAGTTTTTTAAAAAGTTAATAAATGTGTGAGAGGGCGATAGAGAAGTCCTCATCCCATCAACAATAACTCAGTTTCACTTTCTACTCCATTCTCTGTTTTTTTTCTCAACGTCGCAGATTTTGATCTGGAACCCAACTTTTACTTTACTCTTTAATTACCTCAATGGCGATATTTAAATTAATCGATTTTAAAAAAATATAAAAACAAATTAACAACTTGCTTACTACTGTTAACTTATCCACTAATCCAAATGTTTTTCTTTTTTCTCATCAGGGAATATTGTGCTCCTTGTGTACCCTTAAACGGTACCAAATAAAAAAACCGGCTTCCAATTTCAATAAACATATGGGATAAAAAGGAGTAACAAGTTTAATGTGCATTATTAGAGATTGTGGTTATAGTTATAAAATATTATAATATAGTATACAAAAGGAGCTCGTGTTGGTGTAGAGAGATACGAACAACGGAACAAGGATGGAGCAAAAAGGATTAATTGGGATCTGTGAAAATTCGTTAAAGCAGAGCAGAGAGAGACGACGACGACGAAGCTGATGAGGGCAAAAGAGTAATTTTCACAAAAAAATCAGATATTCTCTCTGCAACAAACGACGCAAACAAACAAAAAGCAACACACAGCTTAAACCCTTCCCATATTTATAAACCCACACACACACATCCTTCACTCTCTCTCTCTCTCTCTTTTTGCTTTTTTAATCTCATCCTCATCTCTCTCTCTCTTCTCTGTAGCTTAGTAGCCCTCAAAAATGGCGGAGCCACCACCGTCTTTCCATCAGTTCGTGGGTCCTTCGAAACCTCGATCATCGAGCAAACGACACTCTTTTTCCTCTTCAACTCATCCGACTTGCCACCGTCTCTTCCCTTGCCAGTACTGTCCCCGCAAGTTCTACACCTCTCAAGCCCTCGGCGGTCACCAGAACGCTCACAAACGCGAACGCGCCGCTGCTCGTCGCAACCTCGGCGTCCTTGCTCATTCCTCTCCACCCATCCTCGACGACAACGCGTTCCTTCGTCCTTACCCTTGTTTCTACCCTAACCCGATGCAAGGATCTTCTTCTGGAAACGAACCCGGTCAGGACCAGACGGCGATGATGATGGCTATGGGTGGTGGCTACGATCCCTTCCCGTTTCCGTATCCTTACGTCTACCCATTTGGATTGTCTGGTAACGACGGTAACGGCGTCATGGATGAAGACGAGCCTCTCGATCTCGACCTTTCTCTCCGTTTATGAGTTTTATATCATCTCTGCTTTTTTGGGGTTTGTTTTGTTGTGTTGTTCAGCTATATGACTCTTTTAAGTACAACTTTGGAGCTATCTGTGTTCATGTCCTACTTTTCAAATGATTAACTAATCTGCTTAGCTTTTTGGAAGATGTTTGATGATCGTAATTTTATGACTCTTTTAGTCTCTGTTGTGGAACTCGATCGGATAATTTAATCGCTGATGGATGATGCATTTGAAGTTACAAACTATAGTCTATAGCTTAACTAATTTGTACCCACACAAAAAAAAAAAAGGAAAATAATAGTCACGACTGATTTCGCTTGTTTAGTCTAAATCGGAAGCATTCATGAGTTTCTCCTGCGTTCGTTCTCTTTGATTTTCCGAAATTGGGAGACTACAAAATCCGGTCATGACTTGATCGGAAAGCACCCACCAACGCCGCCGTCGAAATCACAAACCACCTCCACAATGTTGGTACGTGCGGAATCCAACATTTCATCATCACACACACGTGACGTCGTTCGTTATTTGCTTTTTCCAAATAAAGACGATTAAAACTGCGTGCCGTTTGTAAGCGCCTCACACAACAAACACTCCATGTTGGTACGTGCGGAATCCGACATCTCATCATCACCCACGCACACGTGACTCGCTCACGTGACGTATCCTGCTATTTCCAAATTAGACTGCTTGGTGCCTCACACTGCTGCACAACATCCATTTTCTCTCCAAACATATGCTAAAAAAATACGTCTTCTTTACCAGCATGTAGCATCCTTTTCTTATTCCTTCCAAATAAATTAGTTGCTTAGATATTACATTACTATACTCAAGTAAAAACAAGTTTCAGATTTTTTTCCCTGACAAGATAACTAGTGTAGAAGATGTAACGCTAAAATACAAATATAAGTGGTAAAATACCCAAAAAGAATATACGTAGAGAGTGCTTCTTACTCAACGATCAAGGTCAGCATCATCATCATCATCAATCTCAGAGGAGTTGTCAAGATGTTCTCTAAGCAAATGGGTCTGGTTTCCTGCGGAAGATACATCCTCCATTTCAGGCAGTTCAAACTCGTCTGGTCTCAATGACAGTTGAAAGTCCGGAAGCTCTGGCAAACACTGCATTGCTCTGTATGGTTTACCATATTCGATCATCAGATATTTTGTTTGGTTCTAAGTAGTTAAGTTTTAAATTCTACAAGATAACACTATATCGCTTACTTCTCTTCTTCTTCAAGCAAGTATCCATAAGTCTGAGACTTCCTAAAAGCAACTTCTGGAATCTTTTGGCTCAAATGCTTCATAACTCCCCACATAGGAGGAGCCCTGATTAAAAAATCAAAAGCTGAATTAATCACAATTCAAAATGTTCAGTGAATGACTATATCATATATACAATAAGACAAACCTGGTGACAGGAGGAGCCAAGCAGAAGCTAAAGCAGGCCTTCTTGCTTTCTCCTAGAATCTCTGCAGCTGCAAGAAAACAACACACCGCAATCACGTGGCAAGATGGCTCAGTTCCTTTGTCCGTTACCAGTCCATGGTAGTAGTATGCGGCAGCCTGTTAAAAGAGAAACAGAACATAACAGACAAATTCATTTATGAGATAACAGAGCAGTTCCATCCCTTTCAACGGTAGCTTTCATATGTATACATTATAAACATACCTTTGCTTCCAGAAACTTCCAGTAGATAAACCGGAGTAGCTTCTTGGCGCATCCATGGCTAACTGCTTCACAATCAGACAAGCAGTGATATGCCTGCAATGATAATTAGATCATTTACAGGAAAACAATTAGAGATTAAAGCAAATAAACTATGATTTTCCGTAAATGCATGGCCCAATGAAAAGATGAAGGTTACAAAACTATGAGGAGGACCTGAGTGAAATAGATGACTTGCTCACATGCAAGTCTCCTCTTCACAGACAGTGTTGCTTTCTGGCTATCAACTGCTAACCCAAGTTGAATCTCAGTTCCCTGCAGTGAGATTCGATCATACTTACGAATTAAAATCCATACAACATTTACTTTTAGGAGGCACGGTTTTAAAGTTTGTATATAGTACCTGGCCAAGTGCTTGGATAGAGAGAGTTTGCATTACACTCTCCTGCATATCATCTGGCAATTTAGTCCTGTAAATTTGAAGTTATGTAAGTATCTATATCAAACTTGTTTGAAGATCTTCTGTTTTTGTTGTTTCATACTTTATTTCAGGTGGAAAGCGAGTCAGAATCTCTCGGACGCAAAACTCCAAGTATCCAGACGCCTTGAGCAGCAAGTCAACTGCATCTCTCCTGCAATCTGTGTGAAAGCGACTGAGTAATTAGCTATGTTTGTAAATAGAGCAGATTGTAAGTGAATAAAAGTGTGAAGAACGAAGAGGCCAAACCAGAGGAGACCACACGGACGCCATTGCCAGAATCAGAACAATCCTTTGGAATCATGAGAGAGTTAGCTTCAGTCAAAGCCAAAGCAGTCATCATGTGAATCACTGTCAATATCTCCATCCAAAGGTTTGTGAAACATATCTCTGCCTGTATATACCGTCACGTGTTAAAGAGTGCAGAAGAAACAAATCCAAATCATTAGTATCGGCTTTATTTGAGCAAAGAAATGGACTTACTCGTCGACCATCTCCAAGAGTTGTCCATTTGAACTCCACGCATCCCTCCATTCCATCATTCTCTGTATTGTTATATATATATATATATATATATATATATATATATATATATTCTGATGTTACCATTTGATTTACAACATACGACTCTGTTTACTTAAATCAAAATTTGCAAACCCGAACTAACTTTTCTTGACGAGACTGGTTAGAAGAGACAGGTACTCCTCCAAAGCTGTACGCAGCTCAGAGACGGCAGAACCCCCTGCAACTTCCAACCAAAATTTTGAATATGTTTTCAGAATACGAAACCTTTTTCTTAACACGCAAGAAGAGGGGAGAAGATAGTTTCACATCTTTAGACCTGTGTCCTCCGCTACCAACTGAATCTGATTCCTTAGACATGTCAATCGATCGACGGTGGCCTTAGGAGCAACGCCCTTGAGATGACGCTGAAGATCAGACTGAACAGGAACACGGAACTGAAGAACAAACACAACGGATTCTTGGATGATCCTTTTCTTGTTCTTCCTTCCGACAACAGCATAAGCAGATGTAGCACACCCCATGCTCTCTCTCTCTGCTATGCTTTTTGTTTTTATTTCCTCACAAAATCATCCTACAACATATGCGGATACATACATACATACAAAACATTGACAGATAAATCCTAAAACATAGAGTCTCTGGAACAACCTGAAGCGTATATATAGATCCGAGTTTTGGAAGCTTAAGAGTAATATAAAAAAAAAAGGAAGACAATCTCAGAGAGAGGCAACAAGAAGAGAGCATGTGAGGGAAGGTAAGTTTGAAGGTTCCAAAGAATGATGGGGAGAGAAGATTCACTTAGGTTTCAGAGTTCGATGCAATCCACCCACATGCTCTCTGTTCAATGAGCAAATGGGTAGAGATATATAGATACGTGAATTAAATCAACCACGAAAAAATGAAAAGAAATGGCACATGCCTTCCGGTTTAATCCAAGTTTTAATTATGGAAAGCTGTGTAATTCATATTCCCACTTGCCTTATTTCTATTGGCTCTTGTGTTTTTGTTTTAGTACTTTCTCGTTGACTTCTTTCCTTAACCTTCCCGCCGCCCCCTTGATTAACTGAATCACTTCTCTCCTTTTTTACCCTGTTTTCTTACTCCAACATATATAAATTAATTAGGGAATGAAAATATTTGATTATGGTAACAAAAACCTCTATTGTTGTTGGTATGGGTCAATATGTTCTTGAATGAATGAATCGTTGGCTTGTATAAACCATTATTACGTTTAAAGATCTGCAAGCTGCGTACACTTTATAATAATACGATATATGACAAAAAGATGATTTTCTAGATTGATATTAGTCTATCAAAATGTGGTGTGAGAGTAGAAACATGTTAAAATGTGGCAGGATACAGGCTGTGTGTTACAAGTTGAATATCTTCATTCTTGTACTCCTAAGTGCTAACACATTTCTACAGTCTACTACACACTATCTTAGTTAATAGCAGAGCAGCTCAGCAGATTTAGATCCCAAAATTAGATATTTAATTACGCACTTCTTTTAATTTGGACAATAGATTAATCATACCCAAAAAAAAAAAACATAATGGGCCTGTTTAAGTGGGCCTATTATCAGGTGAAAAACAATTGGGCTTATCATTGACTTTTTTTTGTTTATTTCTGTGGGTGGTGGTGTCGTAGTGGGTGTTATATCAGTCATCGGAGGTTTTATGAGCTGAGGAAAACATTCGTAGATCTGTTTTCAGTTTTCGCATCTGCTTAGCAACTACATCGTCGAAGATCAAACACCATGGCCATCGCCTTAGCTAAGCTTCTGATCTCCGCCATGGCGGTTTTCATGCTCGTCTCTGCCACGTTTGCGACCTCGGAAGAAGTGCCGTTCATGGTGGTCCACAAGAAAGCCACTCTTAACAGGCTCAAATCTGGCGCCGAACGCGTCTCCGTTTCTTTCGATATCTACAACCAAGGATCCTCGTGAGTTTCTCTATCTCTCATCTAGTTTCGTTTATCCAATCGGTTTTATCAATCCGATTCCATTTCCGATCCGTGTTAATCTCTGATTCTCTATAATTGCATGTAGAGATTGGTTACTGTAGAATTAGGTGATTATGCTCGAGCTATTCTTAGATCTATCGTATGATGTGGTATTTAGGAAACGAAATGCCATTTGATCTGATCCCATTTCTCCTCAGAATTGTGGATTTGGTTTTTGAATTTTGTGCCTGCCTGTTACGAGGTCTGAGATTTAAATCGTGAATGTCAGCTAAACGTGCTAGATATTTTTGGTATTTGTTCTCAGGACGGCGTATGACGTGACTCTGATTGATAGTAGCTGGGATAAAGCCAAATTTGAAGTTGTTAATGGAAACACTTCTAAATCATGGGAAAGACTTGATGCGTGAGTTTCTTCTTCGATCATAAATGTTTTTGTGGCTGCTTTAGCTTTTCTTTTCCCCTCTAATCTGATATTTGGTGTGCAGAGGAGGTATCCTGTCTCACTCTTTCGAATTGGAGGCTAAGGTTAAAGGAGTTTTCTACGGTGCTCCTGCTGTCGTTACTTTCCGCATTCCCACAAAGCCAGCTCTACAGGTTTGGTCCATTTTTAATCTCCCCTTCATTCTAGTTCCTGGAACTGGTGGATGCAACTAAGCTTTATAAGTTTATAATCCTCCCCAATTTACCTTCTCTTGTAGCGACTATTGTTTTACAAAAAAATCTGCTTATGTGATACAATTATGTATTATGGTTTTGTTTGTTTGTAGGAAGCCTACTCAACTCCACTACTACCCCTAGACATCCTTGCTGACAAACCTCCAACGAAGATGCTTGACGTGGTAAATTTGATTTTTTAAAAAATGTTCTTTCAATCATCTCCTCATCTCTTTTTTTTGTCATCACATTATTGACTTCATTGTTATCTTGTGTTGTGTCATGGATTTTGCTCTTGATGCTGCTAAAATAATCTCAGGCCAAGGTAATTTGATTTGTCATTCTTACCTCCCTGTGAAATCATCAAATATTACAATTATCTGACCATGTTTCAATTGTTGCAGAGGTTACTGGTGAAATATGGATCACTCGTTTCCGTCATTTCCATGGTGGTTTGTTTCGTATACTTGGTGGCAACACCTAAGTCTAACGTATCAAAAGCAAGCAGCAAGAAGAAGCGTTAAGTTAGTGAACTGAAGGTGAGAAAACTTGCTACGGTGCTGTTTTGTGTTTAGCAGTTAAACACAGTTTCAAAGTTTGTAAGAATTAGAGAACACACTTTAATTTTGGTGTTGCAGAGGACACATTTTAAAGAGTTATTTTGGTTTTGCGTAATGTCTTGTGAGAGCATGCATAGTCATGGAGGTCTCTTTTATTTTGATTCTCCGTTCTGCTTATTATGGTTTTATCTGCATTCTCTTTTTACATACTTTTGGTATTCTTTGTTGTGTTTGCTTCTCTTTTTAGTTTGATTGCCTGTTTTTTTATTTGTTGTTGTCGTAGTGTGTGTCTAGTTAAGGTTATTGATCAAGAGTAATATGGATTTTGCTTATAAGTTTTCGTTCTGTTTTAATTGTCATGTCTTTTAGTTGATGTCATTGAGATTGCATAAATTGGTAGATGCTTTATCGTCCGTATTCACTTAAAAAGTAGATTCGTCTTTACCCCTTTATCGTGTGATTATAATTGGGTAAGCAAAAAACTAGGTGTTAGGGTGTGATTGGTAATGTGTTTAACTTGATTTTTAATAGTTTTTTCGTTTATCGTTAATTTTATATCCGCTTACAAAATCTGGAGGAGAGCATTAGGAAACTTGTAGATTCCTTTTGTTTTCAATTTTTGAGCATTTCTTTGGAACCTCTTAAATGGTTGAATATTTGGCTTCAGAAAATAGAAATCATCTAGACAATTTAATTCGTATTGTAGTATGATAATTCGTATTCGCATCATAGAGTCCAGTTTGTACGCTATTTTGTATACCAGTTGAATTTGTTATTTTTACAATTTACAAACAAATTATAATATGGTTCTCTTGGTTGAAACATATGCATCTCGGCCATATTATATCAACACAGTGCATAACGCCTCAAAATATCATTGCCAACGAATGTCTTATGAGAAATCAGGCAATACGTGATTCATCAATCAAACGTTTTATTTACTCGGATGAGTTAAAAGAAACATCCAAGCCCGTCTAGCTCAGTTGGTAGAGCGCAAGGCTCTTAACCTTGTGGTCGTGGGTTCGAGCCCCACGGTGGGCGACGATAAGTTTTATAATATTGTATTTATTTTTGATAATCATTTGGCGACTAAATGTAATAATTGTTTCTTGTATTCTTGTAAATTCAGTGTCCATGCTTGAATTTGTGATGCACTGATGCTTGTAAAATCGAGAACAACGCATATTAAGCCAAATGAAACACAAACCAGTAATCAAAATGAATTTTTTTAATGAAACCGAAAAAGGTAGTAAGTGGGTGTGCCCACTCTCTCTATCTTCGAGTGTGTACCTCTCATCTTTTAAGATTACATCACACAAACAAAAAAAGACAAGAAATAATGGGCAGCGAGTATGTGAAATGGAGATAGAGAGAGAGATAGAACACTATCCTGAATTCAAGAACACAAATTTCAAAAACAAAAATGATAAAGTTCGAATCAGGAAGAGATTGAGCTTACTCAATCTTCCTCATTATCGTATAGTTTCTCTTATTTTTCCAAACAAAAATCCTACCCAATCGAACTCCTAACCCTTTTTTCGTCATTGTTTAGGCTTTGACTTCAGCAGCTGCGATGGCAGGAGCTGGAGCAACACCACCAGTGGTTGGCCTGAACCAGAGTAAAAGAATTAAGAGTTTTGCGTTTTGAAATTATCAAGTTAAGGAAGTATGTTAAGAGAGAGAGGAACTTACAGGCCAACAAACACTTTGAAGGCGTCGTATAATCCCCACTGTGCTCCAGTCAATGTCCCGATCATCACAATTCTGAGAGGAAGCCCTCTTGTGAATAGTCCCACCATACCTATCTTCTTCACCGCCTGCAACAATTCATTAACAAAATTTAAATACTATTCCTACCGCAACAGAAATCAATGGTTTCTTTGTATTCTACTACTAAACAGCAGCCATTCTAGTTTTCCTCTATTGTATTTAGACATAGTGACTTACATCTCCAACGGTTGCTCCCTTAGCATTGTTGAGGAATGACACTAAATTGTCTGCTGGATGAGAAACAATTGCACAGAACACTCCAGCAACGTAACCTCCTGCAAAACTCACACCAAGTTGCAGACCTTTGCTGCACTCACTCTTCGGGTTGGGGATTGCGTACTTGTAGATCATTTCAACAATGGTCTCAAAGGAAGCAAACTTCATCATAGTGTCTGTAACATATGCAAATGTCATCACCACACTTTGGTTTTAAAGAATCACGTATGCTTTATGAACACATAAAAAAAATTGAAATTTGCAAAATAGAGGCTTACAAGGAATCTGACGTCCCCAGAGTGGACCAAGACCCTTGTACAAGCTGCAGAAAAAGAAGAAATCAGACACAAAAAGGCTAGATGTAGTAAGGGAGAGAATGCAAATGGCATTGAACCACTCACCCTCCAAATCCTTCGGACTTGACAAACTTGGGGAATCCATCAGACATTCCCCTGGCAAATCCAGGCTGGGTCTGAACACGGACCTTGACAGCTTCAAATGGACAAAGTGCAACATCCGCAATGACCTCAGCAGAAGCAGAACCAGCAAGGTAGATGAGGGTCTTGTATTTGGCAGTGTACTCAGGTCCAGCAAGGTCAGAGTAAGTCTTCTTAAAGTACTCGTAGAATCCGAACTTGCAGGCACCCTGAGCACTGTAACCCAAAAGAGTAGGGACCCATCCACGGAAAAAGCCCTTGACTCCTTGCTCTTTCAGCAGAATTCCGAAACCAGACGAGATGCTCTTGTACTTCGCTGGATCAATCTGGATCACAAGGTATATCATATCAGTGTTGCAAGACCAAACCATTCCACACATACCACGTCAATTAAGTAAATTTAGAAAGAAGAATCACATCTCAGAACAGATCGACGGATTTTGAAATAGAAATAAGTGATATGTCATATGGAAATGGATGGACGGAGATTCGATACGTATAACAGAGATCAAACAATTCCTCAAATAATGGAATCCAACACAAACCCAAAACTCTAAAGCACATCAAATTACGGATCTATCCAACGAAGAAAAGCAAGGCTAACAACGCAGATCTAATCACCTAAGCAACAGAGGAACACAGATCCGCAAACATGAGCTTAGAAAACATACGAAAGATAACGGATCTAACGATTACATACCTGCATATTGCACTTGACGAGATCGAGAGGAGTCACGGTCATGTGAGTCAGACCACAGCTGAGGATTCCACCAACGGTACAAGCGGCGTAGAAGGCAGGTGAGTACATCTCGATCCCTTTCCCTGGCTCGGTGGGAGACGCAATAAGGAAATTCTTCCGGGACAGCATCGTCGTCGGAGAGGCTCGCGCAGCCGGAGCCGGAGAAGGGGATTTCTGGAGATTGGAGGAGGCAAATGCAGCGTTGGAGTTGGAATTCAGGACCTGGTCGAGGAGGAAAGATCTCGGCGACGAGGATGATGAATAGAGGAAGCTAGGGATCAGAGAATTCTTCGACGATTCCATCGCGGCGGCGTTTGAAATGAGAGACAGTGGCGATGTCTGATAGCCGATCTCACGCTTGCCCCAAACCAAAAAAGCACCAATGACTATGAGGAGGAGATATTAACTCTCGAGCCTCGGCCTTTATTGGGCAAATGGAATCTAATGAAACAGGGCATATACTTTGCGATAATTACCAAAGTGACATTGTAATTGTTTTATTCTCGCCTGTCTCGTGGCCCATGGGCTTTTTCAAGGGACATAAAACCCGTTGACCCATTAAAGGCTGTATTAACGAAATTTTCCAACTTTTATTGTAATATTTTTTATGTTGGAAAATGAACTTGTAAAACCCTAAATCTTTCCGAAGCAGAAGAGACAACTCGCTCTCTCGCCGACAATTACCAGCTACAAGGATTCTGCTCGTCAACGTTGTAAGTTGTTTCCTGCTTCTTCGTTGTAATCAAAATTTTGGATGAACTAGGTCAAAGTAGTAGCTTCCGTAGTAACCCTTCCTTAAATCAGGTGTTAATTTGAGTTTGATAACGAGCTTGGGTGCGAATCTTATCGTTGTTGCCGTTTTATGCAGCTGTGGATATTGTGGTATTGAGAGATGAGCTTCTTATCTCAGAATGCTCCGGCAAGTAAAGGTAAAAAAAGAGAGGAGCTCAAGAAACAGGACAGAGATTTTGAAGATGGGGAAGAGATTGTGTCCGATGATGACACTAGAGGGAAGAGAAGAAAGACGGAGAAGGAGACAGAGAAGCTACAAGAATCGGAACTGGTTCAAATGAAAAAGCTTGAGAATTCGTTATTTGGGTCACTCTACTCCCCTGTTACGTTTGGTAAGGAAGAAGAAACAGAAGATGGTTCTGCTTTGTTTCATGTAGACCGTTCTGCTGTGAGGCAGATTCCGGATTACGAGGATGATGATGATGATGATGATGAAGACGAACAGCTTTCTGATGAAGATAATGGTCAAGTTGTGGGAATTAAAAAGGGACAAGCTGCTTGGGAGGATGAAGAAGAGAAACAGATCAATATTAATATAGCTAGTGTCAACCGTCTGAGGAAGCTAAGGAAGGAGGAAAATGAGGGCTTGATCTCTGGGTCTGAGTATATTGCAAGGCTGAGGGCTCATCATGCTAAACTAAACCCTGGCACTGATTGGGCTCGGCCAGATTCCCAAATCATTGATGGTGAGTCTTCAGATGATGATGATGATACCCTGGATGGAGGAGTTGATGATATCCTCCGAACAAATGAAGATCTTGTGCTGAAGACTGGTAACAAGCTTTGTGCTGGTCGTCTTGAATACTCAAAGCTCGTGGATGCTAATGCAGCAGATCCTTCAAACGGCCCAATAAACTCTGTCCACTTCCATCAAAACGCTCAGCTGCTGCTCACTGCTGGATTGGATCGAAGGTTAAGGTTTTTCCAGATAGATGGAAAGAGGAACACCAAGATCCAGAGCATTTTTCTTGAGGATTGTCCTATTCGTAAAGCAGCTTTCTTGCCTAATGGCTCTCAGGTCATTGTCTCCGGAAGAAGAAAGTTCTTTTACAGCTTTGATTTGGAGAAGGCAAAGTTTGACAAAATTGGCCCTTTGGTTGGTAGAGAGGAGAAAAGCTTGGAACAGTTTGAGGTGTCACAAGACTCTAACACCATAGCCTTTGTGGGTAACGAAGGTTACATCTTACTTGTGTCGACAAAAACAAAAGAGCTGACGGGAACCCTAAAGATGAATGGTTCAGTCAGGTCCTTGGCATTCAGTGATGATGGGAAGCAGTTACTGAGCTCAGGAGGCGATGGGCAAGTCTACGTCTGGGATTTGAGAACAATGAAATGCTTATACAAGGGCGTGGATGAAGGCAGCACATGTGGCACTTCTCTATGTAGTTCGCTAAACGGAGCATTGTTTGCCTCTGGAACCGACAGAGGGATAGTAAACATTTACAAGAAATCTGACTTCGTGGGAGGCAAGAGAAAGCCCATAAAGACAGTGGACAATCTCACTTCCAAAATAGATTTCATGAAGTTCAACCATGATGCTCAGATTCTAGCTATAGTCTCAACGATGAACAAAAACAGTATAAAGCTGGTCCATGTTCCGTCCCTAACAGTCTTCTCAAACTGGCCACCACCAAACAGCACAATGCATTACCCTCGCTGCCTAGACTTCAGCCCCGGAGGTGGTTTCATGGCTATGGGAAACGCTGCCGGAAAAGTTTTGCTGTACAAACTGCATCATTACCAGAATGCTTAGTGTTGGACTCAGCAAGGGCAGTTTTGGAATTGTTGTGTTTTTACTTTTGTCGCAGTGCACTCTTATGTTATCAATTTTGCTATCCACATTTTTCGATCAATGAAAAATTTTCTTTCTGATTCTTGGAATCGAGTGGGCCAAGTCTTTCTTTTCTCACGTTTTTGTCAACATCAACACTTTGTGTTTAGTGGTTAATACCATCTCAAATAAGTATGCAGGAGAAAACGAAAGATGACGACATTGTTTCACTTATTTAACAGACACCAATACCATTCTAGTGGCTTACCCAGAGCTGAAAGGGTATCTCGCTCGATTCGGAGATTGAATCTTGACCGTCCATTCTGAGAAGGGCAAACAAAGCAGTGTCTCACGTCCTCTAATTATGTCTTAAGCCGCACTTTCACTCCTTAAACCCCCCACCACCCAAACAAATTAAACATTATTTCCTTCGGAGCCTGGCCGGCGAATCCGACCGGTCGTTTCAGCTGTGTCTGAAGGAAAGCTCGTATTTATATACGCTGATTTATTTTAGGTAATTCGTCTACTTTTTTCGGCTGCTCTGGGTACTGTTCTTTTATTACGATCGTCTTTTTTGCTATTTTTTTTCAAATTTTCTTAAATGATTCATCATTTCTTGCATTTGAGTGATGAAAGTGTCACCAAATTACACATTTTCTGGTTTAGATACTCCACATTCTTCCTTTTTAACTGAAATTTATAACAGATCCATTTGTGTTTGCCTCCTTCAAAGAAATGTACAAGTGTTCCACTTTTAATGTTGTTGATTTGGTATGATTGTTTGATTTCATTGGAAAGTAGTCATTATTTGTCAACATGCATTGTATTTCATCATAATCGTTCCATAAACAGGGTTCTACCTCAATCCTAACCTTTATATATATAGATCGCTTGAGAAAGACCTGATCTTTTTTTTTTCTTATTCTTTCTGTGAATTTGAAAACTGCAGGTTCGCACAGTGAACAATCACAGCTGTACCATTTGTCGAGATCACAACACTCAAGTTCCTTAGAATTAGCAAGCTTCACTACTGAGCAATGACGGCTTCATTGCAGTTGTATGGAGTTAAAGCTCCAGGGTTTGCTTTAAGTTCTAAGAGGCTTGAGTTTGGCTCAAAGGGAATTAGTAATTCAGTTACCTTGGCTGCAAGTAGTGCAGTCTTTAGAACCGTAGAGCATTCTTGTAGAAATGTAGCTTTGAGAGTTAGTTGCGAAGCTGTAAGAGTCGATTTGCTTGAAAGACAAGATACCGAGATATGTAATTCAAGCGGAACTGGCAAAGACTTGACATGTGTAATGAAATTCGGTGGCTCATCAGTGGCATCAGCCGAGAGGATGAAAGAAGTTGCCAATCTTATACTCAGCTTTCCAGATGAAAGGCCCGTTATTGTGCTTTCAGCCATGGGAAAGACGACTAATAAGCTTTTGAAGGTAATACAACAATATTAATTTTTTCTACTTCTTTCATATGATGTTCTTTTATCGTTGAGTGTATTATTTTCTTAGGCTGGAGAGAAGGCTGTTACTTGCGGTGTCACTAACGTAGAAAGTATTGAAGAACTGAGCTTTATAAAAGAACTCCATTTAAGGTAAATATTAAATACTGTTTTCTCATGTGTATTTGATTTTTATCTAGTGTTCGCAGTCCAAATTTAGCCTTATTCTCACTGAAATAAAATTTCTCTGTCCAGAACTGCTCATGAGCTTGGAGTGGAAACAACGGTCGTTGAAAGTAAGTCCCTTGGTTCTCTCTCTAGATGCTTGAGTTATCGACCTTTTCTAATATTGTAATCTCAGAATTTTTCTGTGCGTTTCTGTATCCATTTTTCTGGTTAATCTTTGTAGAGCACCTAGAGGGACTACACCAGCTTCTCAAAGGCATATCAATGATGAAAGAGTTAACCCTACGTACAAGGGACTATTTGGTTTCATTTGGAGAGTGCATGTCCACAAGGCTTTTCTCTGCGTATCTCAATAAAATTGGCCACAAATCACGTCAAGTATGTTGCTTTATAACACCCTGGTCCTAGCATCACTTTGACACAATATAACTGATGCTCTCGTCATACAGATAAAAGAAACTTGAGAATATCAATGCAAACAATTCTGTACTCAACATAAGTTTGATTCATAACATGATGACTTGTTCGCTTGTTGTTGGCAGTACGATGCATTTGAGATCGGGTTTATTACAACAGATGACTTTACAAATGCTGATATACTTGAAGCAACATATCCTGCTGTGTCAAAAACACTAGTTGGCGACTGGAGCAAGGAAAATGCAGTCCCTGTTGTTACTGGCTTCCTTGGAAAGGTTTACATTTTCTGACTGTTTTTGTTATTCACGTGGATAAAAAAATATGTAGTACACAGCTCTGATTCTCATGTATTCTGTATATTGTTGTGGCTTTTGTACAAGCTTTTTTTTGCTTATTGTATCAAATTTGAAAACAAACCTCCCATCTCGCTTATGTATGTGTTTCTGCAGGGATGGAGATCTTGTGCAGTAACTACGTTGGGTAGGGGTGGTAGCGATTTGACGGCTACAACGATTGGGAAAGCGTTAGGACTGCGGGAAATTCAGGTAATTGATGGGTTTAACCGAAATTGTATCATGAAGATGGAAGTTTGTTAAGCAGAGATTACTTACTTCTTAAAATCTGGTGCAGGTTTGGAAAGATGTGGATGGAGTTTTGACTTGTGATCCTAACATATATTCTGGTGCTCAATCTGTTCCATATTTGACGTTTGATGAGGCAGCTGAGCTTGCTTACTTTGGCGCCCAGGTAATCTCGTAGATTATCTCGGTCATGAGTTCTTCTCCTATCTGATTGCTGAGCATATTCCTCTTTGCAGGTGTTGCATCCACTATCTATGAGGCCAGCAAGAGACGGTGACATTCCTGTGAGGGTTAAGAACTCATACAACCCCACTGCTCCAGGAACTGTCATCACCAGATCAAGAGACATGAGTAAGGTTCGTGAAACAAAAGTGTTTTTAAACTCCTTGTATCAAAACATCAGTTACCCCTTCTCCCTCCTTTAATTGCTTGTAGGCCGTGCTGACAAGCATTGTTCTGAAACGTAATGTGACCATGTTGGACATAGCAAGCACCCGTATGCTTGGCCAGTATGGTTTCCTTGCCAAGGTAATGTAATTGGGTAATGATATCTTTAATTTGATTTTGTTTAATATCTCGCCTGTGTCGTGTGCAGGTGTTTACCACATTTGAGGATTTAGGCATATCAGTGGATGTTGTAGCGACAAGTGAAGTTAGTATATCATTGACATTGGATCCAGCAAAGCTCTGGGGTAGAGAGTTAATCCAGAGGACAAATGTAAGACTCCTTTCACTATAGTACATTGTTTCTTTAGTGAGGGTCATATGTAGTATTGGTAAAACAAAACGATTGGGTGTGAACAGGAGCTGGATAATTTGTTAGAAGAGCTAGAGAAGATTGCTGTTGTGAAACTACTTCAGCGCAGATCAATCATCTCTCTGATAGGAAATGTGAAGAAATCCTCACAGATATTAGAGAAGGTGAGTGAGAGTAGTCTGTCGTGTGTTCTCATTTGAACTCGAAGTTTTAATTTTGAAGTTAATGGGAATGGAATGAACAACAAAACAGGTGTTCCAAGTACTAAGAAGCAATGGAGTGAATGTGCAAATGATCTCGCAGGGTGCATCTAAGGTTGAAATCTACTGCTACATACATATATATATATATATATATATATATATATATATATATAATGTATATCTATAGTGATGAAAAATATGGTATTGTTGAAAGTTGAATGATGATGAAGGGAGATTGGTTTGTGTGACAGGTAAACATCTCATTGATAGTGAATGATGAAGAGGCAGAGCAATGTGTGAGGGCTCTCCACTCGGCCTTCTTTGAGACGGCTTCTTAGTGCAACACAGAACTGCATCCCCTCCCATGTCACACTCCTTCACTCTACATCTTATGTGCGTAGTTTTTAATGCTAAGAATGTGACAAGACTTCGGAACAACCTTTTTCACATTCTTGTTGTTGTTGTTGTTGTTGTTGTTTGTAGTTGTTGCTGTAATACAATAACATAATTTCTTAATGAAATAAACCATTCAGTCTTGTAGGGCTTAAGATATAAAGGTTTAGGAATTAATTCTCAACACTTTTGAAATCTATAACTATATTTTCCAGCAGTGATAGTATTCAACATTCAGAAGTAAGTGTAGCAACTAGAAAATGAAATAAAGTGTAGCAGATAAAAAAGAGGCAAGAAAAAGTGGACATTCAAAGTGCAGGCATTCAAAGTGCAGGCTTTGAAAGTATGTAAAAAATATTATACCGAAAATACCCTTCATGAAAAGTGTATGACCAGAGTGAATAGACCAAGGTTATAACCGACCGATCCAGCCACGGTCAACGAGAAATACACAGCTGATGATATCTGTTACGTAAGGTAAGGAGGCTCTCTTCCTTCTTCTTCTTCTGTAACGGCCGGCCCTTCCCTTTTTTTTTTCCTTAAATAATATACTAAAGTGGTCCGACAAACACAATCCCTCAAAGATTGTTTTATTAGTTTTTCTGTGTTTAATTTTATTATCTTAAGGGCAAAATGATTTAAGATTTAGTCCAAACTACTAAATCAGCTTTTAGTTTATACACCAAATCTATAGAACCAATGAAGGGACATATTAACTCTTTAGACTCACTTCAATTATACCCGTATAATGTATCTTTAAGCCTCCTTTGCTTTATAATACATGAAAGCCATGAATGATTCTAAGCGATCTTTTCTTTTATTTTAAATTTTTTAAAAGAAATATACTAATCAAATTGATGAATAAGTTGATATATATATATATATATATATATATAAGAGATGAGGTGAGGTGACTCTGTATTGCAGATTGGTACCTATAAATTTCATAACAAGTTGTTTTGTGCTGACATCGATATGATATTTTGTATTTTTAGCTTTTTTGTTTTTTGTTTTGGGGGGAGGGGTTGGTCAAACATGAGAAACAAGAAGGCAAATTTGCAGATAAGAAGAAGAAAAAAAGCAGAAGCATGCATGAAAGCCTAAAAAGCATGTGACCACCTTTGTGAAATTTCAGCCTTTTTGCTAAACTTATCTACTACACAACAATCCACACACCATATATGAGAATTTTAACAGTTTTTATCTAACGGAACTTGTAACGTTTTTAATATACTATATATAAAGAAGAAAAAGATGCCTATATAGCAAAGAACACATGCCAACTTGTAAGTTTAATTTTTTCCTTACATCAAGAACATGACTGACATTCTGATGGTAGCTCAAGTAAACGCTGGTGACTAACTATGTATG
Source organism: Capsella rubella (assembly GCF_000375325.1). NCBI lineage: Eukaryota > Viridiplantae > Streptophyta > Magnoliopsida > Brassicales > Brassicaceae > Capsella > Capsella rubella. Next base: position 4,559,247 of record NW_006238918.1, read on the forward strand.
TATATATCTATTTCTCTTATAAAAAAGTTCATTCCAAGAATATTTATGAGCACTTTACTTAGTTTTTTAAAACGTTAATTAGCCAATTTTCTATATCTCATTATGGGCTAAGAATAATATGGTTACGAAAATTCGATCTCGATTACCAAAAAATATTCCCATTTACGCATATATGTTTAGCTCTATATATATATGTGGGATGCTAATTGGATTACATATTCCACTCCTTTTACGATCACATTGATAATGATTTTATAGGAAGCGCTTGTTTATATAAATAGAGAGATTTGTAATTAGCAATAAAGTGAATATATGGAATATAATTATAGGAAACCACCGGCCATATCCAAACATTCGACCTCATCTCTCTGCGTTACGACTTGCTCACATAATGTTGGCAGCATCAAATTTATTATTCGGCGCTTTGCTTCTCCATAAAAATATACATATATATTGGACCATTTATATGTTTTTTTTTATGTATGCATATTGGACCATTTATATGTTTTTTTTTTATATATATGCATATTGGACCATTTTTATTTGCTTATATTGGACCAATTTCGCAGACAAAAACTAGCTAGCTCTCTATAGCTAGTGTAACTGTGTAAGATATTACTTCAGAAAAAGCCGACAAGAAGGATAGATATCCATTATCAACAATTCCCTTATTCTTCTACCTATATATATAACTGAAAAAAATAAACTATTCTACTTCTATGTATATAGTTGTAATATATATATGATTAAGAACCGTAAATATCTCTTAAAAAATATCATCCTATAATATCCTATCATAACAATTAACAACAACCATGACTATCACATCAATAACTTTGTTATCATTTTGGCATATATACACATGTCATTTAAATAAAATAAAAATATACCAATGAATTTACAACTTCATGAGCTTGTATAAATAGTCTGCATGCATCTCACTCTCTCCCCAACCAACTCATATACACATTATATCTCTCTCTTAGCTTACTCTCACCCCAACCAATCTCACACACTCTCTCTCTCTCTCCTCTTCTTTATCTAGCTAGCTTTAAGAATACAAAAAATGCAATACAAAACAGAAACTAGAGGGTCTAATTTGTCCTACAACAACAGTAAGGTGATGAACAACATGAATGTGTTTCCGGCAGAGACACTGGCGAAGATAGAGTCGATGGCGGCAGAGAATGCCGTGGTTATATTCAGCGTGAGCACTTGCTGCATGTGCCACGCTATCAAGCGTCTCTTCCGTGGAATGGGAGTCAGCCCCGCCGTCCATGAGCTTGACCTCCACCCTTACGGCGCAGAGATCCACCGCGCTCTACTTCGTCTCCTTGGCTGCTCTAGCGGTGGCGCTACTTCTCAGGGGGCACTACCGGTCGTGTTCATCGGAGGGAAGATGGTAGGAGCAATGGAGAGAGTGATGGCTTCACATATTAATGGCTCACTCGTCCCTCTTCTCAAAGATGCTGGCGCACTGTGGCTGTGACGATCCCATTATCTCCGGACCAACCTTTCGTTTTTCTTTACTCTCTTTGGTTTTTAAGGACAACCAAAAAAAAGGAACTTAGGTTAAATCTAGCGTGTTAGTGTCAGTGAGAGAGAAGAGTGGTGCGTTTGTTTTAAGCTTAGCTCTTTGTCTATCTTAATCACACTAATATATAAAATGTGTTTACTATAATCTCCTTTAGCTCACTGGTTAGCTTTTTCTCATCTCTAATTTTACAATTTAACAGGTTAGTTTTGAACAAGATATAAATTAATTGTCAAAATTAAGACAAGAAGGAAGAGGTTTTTATTTCATGACCTAAAAATCTTAACCGTTATAACTGTTAACTGTGGGGGAAAATAATCTCGCCTATGAAGGTCCCCACACTCCAGATGACGTGGCCCGTGGGATACCTATACAAACAATAATCCGTGATTTTGACCCGACCGTTGCGTCAAGACTAGCCCCCCCGCACAACAATGCTGTGGCTGTTCCTTCTTTAAAACGTCACTGCTGATTTTACTACTACGGGTCCGAATGATCATCTATAAAATTCGTTGCTAAAGTTACATTAAAATAATGTAAAATACAAGGTCACATTTTTCTGAGATTAGAAAGGTTAACTTAACATTTTAATACTTGAATTAAAAATTTATTAAACGGCTCATCGTGAAGAAGAAATGGAAGCTAAGATGGCATATACCGTGAGAAAAAATATTCATTAGAATATAAATCCTACGTAGACAATAAACGACTTGTAACGTATAAGTCACCCAGAGATCTCTCGGTCACAGCCTACATGTTGTTATTATAGGACCTACACAGACAGAAGAATAAAGGGGAAATACAATTTGGGGAATCTAATTGCTAAAAAGCCTATATAGAGCCTACTGGTGTGTGTGTGTGAGTAAATTATGTGTGCTCAATTGCTCGAATAAACGGAATAATGGAATCAGGATCAGATGATGAACAGAAACACGCCAACAGGTCAGAAGAAATTGTGCTAACTAGAGATGGCGACACCTCTTTGATCCATTTCATATGTCTGATTCCGACCTCCACCTCTCTCGCATCAGCCGCACATTTCAGCAACACAACATGTGCACTTGTGTGTTCCAAGTGGTCTCGCTCGCCCAGCAGCTGCGATGCCTCACCAAACTGGCCTACACACACACCAAAAGAATCAGCCAGAAAACTTTACTTAATGCAATAAAACAACCAGAAGACATATTTGTTCTCTCACCGTTGCTGCATAGAATTAAGACAAATGCGCTTAATACTCTTGTTGCAACTTGTTTATCCCTCTCCATGCACTTTCTATAGACTTCCATAGCAGCTTCAAGTTTTGTCTCTTTGCATAGGCCTTCAATGAGAGACGTATAGATTGTTTCATCTGGTTCTATCCCTTTCTCAAGCATCTTTTGAAACAGCCTCAAAGACTCCTTTGCCTCGCCTTCCTCTGACAACTTCCTAATAAGTACATTATATGTCGTAAGATTCATTCTGCAGCCCTCCACAAACATCTCATCCCACAGTTTCTTCGCTGGACGGATCATTTCCGCTCTACAACAAGCTTCAATAAGAGCATTATAGAGTGACACGTCTGGATCAAGCCCTTTCTTTTTCATCTCGTGCAGAGCATTGTAACCTTCTCTGACTCTCCCGGCCTTGCACAAGAACGATACCATCAGACTGTAACTCTCAATCTCTGAGAAATAACCTTTGCTTGACAGAAGCTCATAAACCTTTACCAGGTGGTCGCTCTTGTCGTGCCTGCAAAGATTCTTACTCAATTTGCTCAGAGTCCGAATTGCAGGCAATTTCCCTGTACTCACCATGAAATTCAAGAAGTCAACAGCAGAATCTGGATCGACTGCAGAGACTGATCCGATTAACGACTCTAAGATATCATTATCAATGAGGAAATTCCCACTCACAATCACCTCAGCCACTTCCTTAGCCTCTGTTAATCGTTTAGCGGAAATCAAATCCAGTATGAAAGCTCGGTAATCGCTGCCCCTGGGTGCTACTCCCAGCTTTCTCTTCTTCTTTAAGACGACCTGTCTCTCATACAGATTCCCAGTTACTACAAATGCTTCAGCTATGATTCTATAGGCCATAAAATCCGGTTTGCAATCTCTATCCCTCAGCTCTTCCAAAATGTAAAAAGCGTCCATTTCTCGTGAGGATTTACAAAGACCATGGAGAATCAACAGTGCAACGATTGAGCCATTGATGTTTGAATTAGCCTTTTTCACCTCATCAACCAATCTCAAGAGCTGATCCGTTTCAGAACTTCTACAAAACTTTCCTATATACACGCCGAAGCCAACAGTATTCAAAGAAATACCTCTTTGGCGCATTGTAACAAACAGTTTATGAGCATAATCGTAACACCCATCAGAGGTTAAAGCAGCTAAAAGACGATTACAAACATCGGGATGAATCTCCCGGCCCGTCGAAAGAGCTTCTTCTAAAACCCAGAACGCGCTCTGAGCTTTCCTACCCAATACGAGTGCATCAATGAGTGAGCGATACACGGAAGAATCGAGAAGGATTTTGTGCGACTTGACCTGTTTGAAGAGAACGTCGATGGCGGAGAACTGTCGAGAAAGCGAGAGAGACTTGAAGATGGAATGGTAAGAGACGGAGTCGTGAGAGTAACCTGGTTGCTGAGCAGCCCAATTGAAGAAACCAAGAGCAAGGGAATGGTGATTCAGGAGAAACGGGTCAATGACTCGAGCCACAAGCGAAGGACTTATTGAATTACGAAAGCCAAGACTGTGAAGACTCTGTTCAACCGATGGACTCCACATCCGAGCTGATCGAGAGCTTCCTGAAACTTTAAGAAGCTCACGGCCGATACTCACAGCAAGCTCCGCCGCAGGTCTCATGGTCGGAGCCCTTTAGAAGTGTTAATTAGAAGATACAGATCTTCAATAGCAACAGGTCTCATGGACTTTAATTAAAAACAAAAACGGTTAATTAAAGTCCCGCCGAGAAGCTGACGTCATTCATCATTTCAGGTTACTGACACAAGTTAGGGAGAAGAAAGAATGAGCAAATATGGTGAGCCAGTGGTTTCATTGGTTAGCAGAATGGCCCATTCCAAAAATATCACAACTTTGCATCCGTGATTAATATAATTTACTACCCATTTTTGGCCCATCAAAGTATCTGCAAATATCTGAAAATAAAGTTAATAAACACAGTAAAATGTTTTCTCAATTATTCACTTGTGATTCTAGAAGAATATTTATAAGTTTCTAGAGGAAAATGACATGGCATGGCAACCACCGCATTTAAAATATAAATATATAATATATGTATTTAAATATATGTTTTTAAGATTAGGTTTGTTTCAAATTAGTTATTTTGGCATTGTCGGTTAAGATCAGATTAATAAATAATTGGCGAGCAAAAAAAATAAAAAAATAAAAAAAGATTACTAATCTCTACGCAGGACTTGCTAGATGAAGCCTGTAGAGAAATTAAGAGATTAAAGAAAAAACAACTAAATGTGTGTGTAGTTGGGAATAATATCGAGTTTAGATACAATAAGGAAAGTGAAAAAGTTGGATATGATACCAAAAGAAGATATGATTGAGGAACAGGAAAGGAAGATATGTCGACTTATCAAGTGTCCACGTGAATTTGACATAAGTCGATCAAATTCTAAGAAATAGAAGATAATGGAGTCGGAACAATCGAAGTGACTCCAAATTGCATAATTTAGCATTTGTAAGTTTGTTTAAATCAGGCACCAAAAGTGTTCTTGGTCCCATACCCTTATTACCTACCTTCTGTTTGTTCCTTTGTTTCATCCCAAAGATGCTTCCCTGTAATTCTGAAATTCCCAAAAATTGACCCCTTTTGCTTTATCGCTATCTTTTCATATCTGTACTAACTAATCTATTCTGCATTGTCTATGCTGTTAGATTCATGACTCTCTCTCACCACCATATCCTAGTTATAGCTAACAAGTTCCTACTTGATTTACCAAAACAAAACCCTGTGCTATAAACTGCTATGGAAATGGGTTTAGAATTATTAGTAGAGGAGAACAAACTTCAACAGCATTACGAGTTGTAATATTAAAAAACACTGAAGCAAACAACAGTACCTGATGTCGCAGACAGCCTCACTTGTCTGAATCAACTATCCCCAAAGTCTTCGCTGTTTTGTCATGGAGCTCCTATATGCTTCCTGGAAAAAGTACTCTTTCTTTACTTTTCTGGAGGATGGTCATCTATCCAAATGCATTTTCTCTTGTCGGAGACAACAAAATCAACAATGCAGTACTCTCAATATTGAAAAATCATTACAGCATAATGCAACCTCAATCACTCTAAGTGAGCAAGAAACCAGCATAGATGTTATTTCCAGTAAACAAAATTAATATTTATGCAAAGCAGCAAGCCAGCTACTGTGTAAAACAAAGTTTACACAAGTCACATAATGAGTTTGTTCCATCCAGTCACGCTGGCTATGTAACCAGATTTCAAACCAAATGCATACTTCTTTCTAGCATACAAAAGATGGATGGACCATTTAATTGTAATTTGCAGGAAGGGGTGTCTAAAAATGAAGGTCTACACAAAAAAAGCAATAGCACAAATTGATTTATTTGCAACTGACTTGTAGATTTAGTATTAATGGCTCACGAACGCCACACAAAACCACAAAATTTTCCAGTATTGAAACTAGAATCATGATACAATTGTAATACCTGAGATGATTGATGATTGTAGTTAAGGATATCTACTCCACCAATGAATTTGCGCGTCATGTAACCACAACAGTAGGGGCTCATATCTGTAGTGTCCCTCCAACTTGTTCTTGATGTGATCTTGATAGAGAATGGCCAACCAGAATTTTGTAGCTTTCTTGGTGTTGGTCTCCACTGTCATCAAGCTAAAAGGCGTGAGATACTGTTGCAACCAATTCACTGCTATATCAAGAGCTTTCAAGCAATCATGGTTCTCTATAAAAGTCACTTTCTTCTCTAGTATTGTGTGAAAACCGAAGCACAAAAATGAAGGTACGGTCTTTATCTACTAAAAAAAAAGTTAACTAACTTGTAGCTAATACTTACCAAAGCTTCTTTTCTGGCAGTTTTGGGGCTGGATGCATCATAAGTTCCGGGAGAATAGCAAAGAGCCATTAAAAGATGCTACCACTGGTAATATTACTGTACTTCTCTGATGCTTCTTTCTTGTCAAATATGTAGAACAAGAATAGGAAGCTTATTTGAATCCTAAGAGAATAGCAATAGGACTTAAACATGCATTTCAGCGCCAAGTAATTATCTCACTACTTTAATATTCATTTCTAGAAAATTAAACTGCTGACCTGATTAAAGACTAGGATCATACACTACTTTGGAAAGCATTGTGATAGTCTGGTAACTGAATAAAATGCCCGCCAACTCAATTTGACATCAAATTTGTATTACACGTCAATCTTGTGAGTGATAGCAGCAAAATTAGATATCTCCCACGCAAGTGTCATCCAGTAATTTCATGCATCAGCGTGCTGCGTGCCTATTGCAACGATAACACATTTTCTCTATTTCCTGAGCAAATGCATATGTTCCATGGCCTTACTTTTCTAAAAAGTAAATAATTCTGCGGCTCACATCACATGGAATTCCATTTCAGGTAACAGCTATGCCATCGTATCAGCTCATACATCCCTTGATAGCCAAGATGGTTACCCCACAGCATGTGCTGGCTCCAGATACAATACTGGATTCAGAAAACAAGTTAACCTGTTCCAGGAAAGCTCCTTCGCAGGACCCATGGAAAATATAGAAGAAAACATCAAGGATGAGAGAACCAGTGACTTTTTTGATGGATTTCTTGCCATTGGAACCCTTGGTGGAGAAACACTTCTTAATGAACCAGCAACACCGACATTTGGCATGTCTTTTGAGGACCCAGCATTAGATAACGCAGATGTGACTGAGAATGATTTGAAGCTCATTAGCAATGAATTGGAGAAATTCCTTGAGGCTGAAGCTAAAGAAGGACAGCACCAACCATCAGGAAGAAACAGTGACACTAACACTATTGCATCCACCATTGAGGCCATTGAGGGACTAGATGCTGAAGAAGATAATCAGCCAATGAAGTTCCCACTCCAAGAATATCTTTTTGGTTCTCTAAACGAATTCCCAGAAACAAAGATTGCAGGGAAGAAGGAAAGGGCATCACTTGGCGAACTGTTTCAAATTACAGAAGTGCAAGATAAACACTCAGAAAACATATATGGGAAGAAAAAGAAGCAAACCAGTTCAGCTCACAAGTCCGCAAAGCATCTTGTGAAGAAGGTGCTGAAAAAGATACACCCGTCCTCAAAAAGCTCTGTCAGTGGTAAAACTGAAGTGGACTCCACAAAGAAGAAGTTCCAAAAGGTAGGATTTTTCTGCTCTGGTTTTCAAAACTTATTTAAAACACCTGCATGACAGATACTACATCTCGAATTATACACCAAACTTATTTACTTGATAGCAGTTTTCTGTAGTACATTTACAGAATTAGCTATAAATGCACCAATGAAAAGTTTACTCCTAACATACTTGAATTCAATTTGAGGAGTGCAGATGGTGCAAGTTTTCCATAGGAAAGTTCATCCAGAAGACTCCATAATGGAAAGCGAAATATACAACAGCATTGCAAATCCAGAAAACAGCAAAGCAAATTCTATTGACATAACGTTCGAGAAGGTGAACTCCTGTCAAGAGGCAAGTAAAAGATGTATCCAGTATGAGCTGAGAAGTTCTCGCTCAGCTAAAAACGGAGAACACTGGATCAAAACAGACGAAGACTGTAAGTGCACCATCACATGAAAGTTGAAACTAATAGAATTGTCTGCATAATTCCATCTAACTCAAAGGAAGAATATAATTCTAAGTTTCACAAATATTTAGGATAACTATTGAGTTTACAAAAAAAAAAATTAGGATGGCCATTGGAATTTGGACAACAAATTTTTTGATACATTGACATTTAGGCATGCACAAGTCTTCTGGTTCTGGCCGAACCAACTAATAATCCATAATTGCTTTGCAGACTTCGTGCTGGAGCTGTAGCAAGAGCCAAGAGATCAGAAGAAATACGTAAATTAAGAAGTATGAGTGTATTATATCACTTCATGCATGTGTGAATTGTGTGGTATGATTAAGGAAAATGTGTTCAAACTTACTGGGAATGTTTATTACGCCCCTCTATGTAATAATAAATGTTACAGGGTGTTATAATTGCAAGCAAGATATCTCATATACATTATTTGGAGTATTAAAAGAAGAGAATGCGCACATAATTCTAATCCAATTATGTTTCGACTTCAAAAGAGAGACACGCTATCTTTCTCTCAACTTATAAACCACAAAAGAACTTACATAGACAATCCACCATAACTGAAGTAAAAAAAAAAGACAATCCACCATAAAGTACCTGATGAAAACCTATATTATTTCTTTTGCAACAATACCCGAAAAAATCAGTAGAATTCAAGCCAAACCTGGTATGGACCTTTCGGCAGTAGTGACCATTGACTAAAGTGGGGGACGTTCTGCAAGAAGAACACCACCTGTTTCCATTCTCCATGACTGGTCGACCAAGGCTGTTAACTCTCTGCAGTAATGTTCATACAAAAAACGAGAGAGGAAAATGCACCAGCAGTTAATGTTAAACGGATACATTGAATTTGTTACTTTTATGAGAGCTCAAACTAAGTTAAATCAGGACAGGCCGTGATGAATACTTGAAAAATGATTTTTTCGGGAAACAACTATATAACAAAATTCTGAATCGTTGCGCAGAAGAAGTGCTGATTTAATTTCCATACTTTTTTCATGAAGTGAAAGAAACAGTATAATGAGCATACCTTAGGTCATGACTTACAACAAGTAGAGTCAGTTGCTTCTTAAGTTGCTTCAAGAGCTTTGCAACATCTGCACGTGCTTTCCAATCTGTTTGCAGACAAAAATCAACGATGAAATAGTATGAGAAACTTTCATGATTTTCATGCAAAAAAAAAAAAAAAAAATGCAGAGAGAATGACAAAGCAAAAAAACACATCTTGTGTAAAGAATGAGAAGCAGAAAACCCTGAGAGACAAGGACATAAGTACCTGCCGATACTACAGTCTACAGGAAAGGAAAAAATAAATCCAGGCAAACCCAAGAATAAGAAGAAGCAGGATGCAAAATTATACCAAGACCAGCGAGGGGCTCATCCAGTATCAGTAAATCTGGAGTTTGGACCTACAAACAGCAAGACTATTCAGACCAGGTCTCAGATTGGAACACATCATAAATCTTTGTTCTCACCAACTGAATAGCTAGTGCAAGCCGACGCTTGTAGCCTCCACTTAGTAACTGGGGATCTTTATCAAGTGGAATGCTGTCTAACCCAACCTAACGTTTCAATAAGAAAGCTACTATAAGATAAGATCGCTGGACACAATATAACCACTGTGCGAACCAGGAGGAGTGAGATACCCAATGAAATGCTCTCTGGAGATTCGAAGTCAGATGCTCCTTTAACTCCAAACTACCTTTTTGCCTTGGCCAACCAAAAGTAATTTCATCAAGCACATTATCTGCTACAAAGAATCTAACCGCCATAAAAAAACAAACCACATCAGTTATTCTTGTCAAGTAAACCAGCAGTATCAAACCTGAAAAGGTAGCAAAAAAGATGACAATAATGACTAATACCTCTCTGGAAACTGGAAAACAATGCCCACCTTTTCAGTGGGCAGCAACTCTGAATCCGCCTTTGGATGGCCATCCTCCCCATATCTTTGGATACAAATGGAACCTGATGTTGGTTTGTTTAGTCCAGCAAGAAGCTGCAGAAGAATGAAAAGTTGCTAAGACTACAACTCAAAGAACAAGCGTGAAAAAACTATGTGTGATGACAATAAACCTGCAAAAGGGTGGTTTTACCGCTCCCACTCTTCCCAAAAATCAAGCCAAAGCTGCAAAACGAAGAATTAAAACACAAAATTCATTAGTAGGCTTATTTACACACGAGACCTCAAGAAAATGTTTATGCAACGGACAAATAGTAATGACACAAGGAAACAGCGGAACTACCTTTTCTCGCGCAGAGAAAAATTAACTCCATTCAAGATATTTAATTGTGTTCCAGGAGGACGGTAGCAAACATCCCTAACCTTAAACATAATAAAAGAAGGCACTATCACCAACCAATCAGTTTTTTCTTAACACATAGAATGAGTAGTGGATTCTGAAAACCCACCTCGATGCAAGAATAATCGCAAGAGACTACCCGAGGCTTCTTAGTCCTCCGAATTTTCAATCTGCCCAAAAGCCGCAGAAACACACAAAAAAAAAAAACACTTCACTATGTGAGCAATCAAGTAACGATGAAGAGGAATGAATGTTTATGGAGGTCGTGAGGAAGTAGCGTACGGTTGCTTCCGGCCAATTGCGACGGAATAAAATGATGTTGGTGGTTCAGCGATGGCGGAGATAGATGCTGGGCTCAAAAACGCCGACACTGCCATAGTCAGCTGTATGAGCCTTTGTCAATTTCTCGAACTAAGGAAGTTGAAATCTAAGAGAAACCAAATTTCGAAATCCCCCGAAATTTTCAAATTCCCATTAAAAAGTGTACTGGAAAAAAGAAAAATGATGATGATCGGAGAACATTGGCGGAAAATAAGAACCAGCCTGATTTTGGATAGAGTGGGCCTTTATTGGGCTTTTTGAAGCTAATTTGCTATCCTTTTAACGATCTACAGTAACTTGTTTGGTCACCGGTTCGAGAGCTGAATTTTACAACTGCAGCAACGTAAGTAGGTATCCAACTAAGAATTTTAAGATCATGTATTTCCGATATAACAGAACAATTACCTTGTGGAAACTATGTAATCGCAAACAAAAAACACAGAACAGAATTATATTATTGTGTTTAGCTTCCAAGAATGCTGAAACGTAACGAGGTGGGATCGATACAAAACCCAAAAAAAAAAAAAAACCCTTCAAAACATGAAACCAAAACCCCTCAGCTCAATAGTTAAGTAGACAATAGTGTCGAAACCAAAGTCATTAATCCGACTCTAACAAAAGACTACTGGTAGTATTATATATATAGTGGCAGACTTAATCCTTGTCTTTTGGAACGTCCTTCTTCGGAACCTTTGTCTCTATTTCCTTTGGTTTTATGGACTCAGCTGCCCTGAAAACCGCATTAAACTCATCAGTCACACAACACACAGAATTTGCTTTGTGTCGCTACAGATCATCTATCACTAATACCAACATTGCACAATCACACAGTTATACCCACCTAAACCACTGCCATCATAATCAAAATCTTTTATGTTCAATCAAGCTACCAAATCTCAGATGATCTGACAATACAACTGATGATCACAAAACAATTCAAGTATCTTTACAATAAGATATATCATAGTATAAAGAATGAATCATGTATCTTTGGTTTAGATACTTCCATACAAATTCAATCAAAGAGAACCAAATTGCTTATATATTGACCTCTAAATGACTAACTTGTTACTAGTTACTAACTTACTAGCAGCTGCAAATAATATCACCAAGTAGACAGACCTTACAATTATTCATATCATAAGCTTTCCAACAACGAAGCTTGCAATGGAAAATCAAAAGCTAAAGACTAAACCGTTTTACGAAAATCACAAGTCCCAAACCAACACAACACATTTGTGAAAGAGAAATCATAAGGAATCAAGAGAGAGAGAGGACTGACTTGGAGGAGGCGGCGGAGGATTCTTCTTCGAGCCAGTGGCGGATGTGCTTGACGTTTCGCCTTAAGACGGTGGCAGATTGCTTGACGTCGCTCCTCAACAGCATCACCACGGCGCCTACTCCGGCCACCGTCAATATGAAATTCGTCAAACCCATTATTCCGATTAACGATCCGTAAACTCCGATTCTCAGATTGTACTGGCTTCTGGTGGTTGGAAGCTAGGGATTTAAAGAGGGCTTAAGTTTTTTTTTTCTTTTTACTTGGAGAAGCAGCCAAGGCTGATGATTCGATCGTCGTGCGTGATTCACTCTGAATTTTCTAACCAGTACCACCCCGTTTATTGGGCCTTCGTTTTGCATATTGTATGGACTCTTTTACGATCACTTAAAAGCCCATTTAGTTCCACCATTTAATCAGGTATATCCGTGTTTGTAATGTGTAGCATATACAGTTGGTAACATACTAACATATACTGTATATGGTCACAGTTTATTCCATGTTGACACTATTTTTTATTATTCTATCTTTTTAATGTTACAAATGACACAACTCTAGTGGACCATGTTGATCTAAAAGAAAAATTAAAACAAAACTCCATCCATCGAATTTAATTAATCATCAATATCGAATAGTTTCTTTTTAATGAAAACCTGAGAAACTGTGGACTTCATTCACCGTGACGACGATATCTTGTTCTGATTGAGTGCAAGTTTGATTCGAGAGATACTAATTAATTATTATCTTATCTCGAATAAGATAACAACATATATATACCTTTCACATGTTGTTTTCATAATTAGCAACTCTATCATCAATAGCAAAGTCAATACAAAATCTCTTTTTTTTGTAGATACTTTATCTAATGTGTCTTGTTATTGTTTAAGGGGTTGCTTCACGTTTGGTGAAACTACCTTCTTCTTAGTTATATGGGATTCATCTAAAGAGCGATTATATTATATCTCTAACCACAACTAGATAAGATTATGTTTGTATGCATCCATCAAACTATAAGTTTTAAGACCCAAAAATATATGCACGATGCATGCTTGCATGTATGCTGCTTTATCAATGACATGACGGTTCACATATAGGAAATATAAAATTAACAAAACAATTTTTTTTCTTAAAAAAAACAGCAACAATCAAGAGAAAGGAGTCATTGTAACTCTAGTACAAAGTACTTAAATGGAAATCAGAAATCAAAACAGAGAAAAGACAAGGGAAAAATTAATGATGCAGCTGGCCGCGAGAGGGACACAAGAGGACGATGATTAGGCAGCGTAGATGTGGATATGAAGAGCGATGAGGGAGACTGTGATGCAGGCAAAGAAGATGAGAGTGTGAATGACAATGGCTCCGCCGCTTGTTTGAAAACCGCCAAACTCAACCACTTTGGTCTTCCCAGGAAACTGAAACAATACTCCGGGGGTCAATACGATGAACAGAATCACCGACATTAGGACTGGTCCCCAGTTCAACGCCATATCAAATGTAAAGAACCAATCAGCAGTTAATTATAATTATGTAAGTAAAACAATCTACGAGTTTAAGTATAGGAGTACGTTTGAATGCACCCATGTATGTGATTTTTATATATAAGATGGAGGATCTTAATGAAACAGTGCGTGCCTTGAACCGGACGAAATTACGAAGTTTGCAAGGTGAAGGAAAGAACTATTCTCTGCAGGCTGCAGCTACTCGATTGTGTCAAAATTATATATTCTAATAACGACACATTGTGTGTATTGATTGTTGGGTATGCTAAGAATCTGATTCTTGTTTCACAGGACATGTGGTCTGTCTCTTGTTTTTATGTTACAAAGAGACACTTGCCTTTTCTTTTCTTTTTTTTCATTTGGCTAGAGCTAGAAGAGACGACTCTGGCCTTTAGAAGAGACACTGGCCTTTGCAAGTCTGTCTTTATTTTGAGCTCATAGTTGGTAAATTCAATAAATGCCTATAGTAGCTTAATATGTGTAGTAGTAGTAGGTAAGAAATACTAGCTGTTACTCCCGCCTTATTTGAAGGCAATATGAAATGGATAAGCCACATTAAGCTGATCGAATAATTAGGAGACGACGTTTATGTGCCAAAAACAAAGATGATAAAAAATTGTTGTCCATATATTTCTTAAACTTATCCATATCCGAGTCAAGCCGCTCACATCTTCCTTTTTATTATATAATTTAAACACATGTGTGTCTTTTATTTTGTTGAGTCGATTTTTCTTTTTAATTTTAAATAGCATGTTGCTCTACTATAAAATCTTTCTCAATATATATTTTCTCATATAAAAAAAAAAGAAAAGGAAAAAAAACACACAAAGGGAAAACGACACTTCACCCTATTCTTGATTTTCCAAACGCGATTCTTGATAAGAAAACGTATATATAGTCGATATATAAATAAATAAAAGAAAACGTATAATGAAACAAACCAACCATATTCATCATTTGATTTAATGCCAAAAAGGTAAAACAGTGTCTTATGCTAATTTCCAAAGTAGTTATGCATGCAAGTTGGGTAACTTGCGTTCATATAATTAGAGCTATTGGCAAAAAAAAAAAAAAAAAAAAAAAAAGACATGCTTGCAAGTTGTTTTATTTTATTTTAAATTATAGTATAACTACAAACCAAGTTTTGTTTTTCTTACAATAGTTAGAAGGAGTTGCGAGTTTGGTTTTGAAAGTTAATGACACTATGACAGGTAACGGTGCAACTATCAACACTAACCGCTCTCTCCCGATTATAAAATGAAGGGAACAACTGCCAGAGAAGTGTGATACAGTTAAAATTCTAGCTATTAGAATTGTTGCGCATGACACGAAACGGTTTCGATAGTCTTTTTAATATGGAAAACGCAACGAGAGTGAGATTTACAAATGAACTTATATAGAACGGATTCTAGCTACTTGATGTTCTTTAACTGATAATGACACCAATCATAAATATAGCAAATAGCTACACTTGTAATCTTTTACCTGGATTCTTCTTTTAGTGAAAAGATGTGTCCCTTTATAATAAAGATATCAAATAAATACAGCTAATTGTATATCTCCGAAATATATGGTTATATCACTTCTAATATCAAGATATTTTCCATATTTATTTCTCACATGTATCTCGTTTCTTAACGTCTCAAAATTCCGTCCAAGAGACTAATTGTGATAACGTGCATGTATAATTTCAAGTAATTTCAAGCGATGGCCCTTTGATGTAAAAGGAATTAAAATGTTAATTTGGACATAATTAAAAACGAGAATTTTGATAAGAATTTTCTTATTCAATTGGCACGGAGTATGAACAATGACAATTAGTAACGTTATTACATTAGTTTGAGGCATTCACTAATTTTAGGCTTTTGTGTAGAATTCTTTTAATCAATTCAACGTGCATGTATATATACTATAGTTGGTAACAAGAATACAATATATTGTATTTTACTATCCTAGTTTTCGTAGTTATGCTAACTATACATTGCATTTGTATTTATGTTTTCTTAGAAAGGAATATGAATATATTATATTATTTGTTAATGATAATGTTGAATAGCCGTACGGCGGTATGGGATAATACACCATAATCACAAGACTGAACCGTGCCGGCACGCTATTAAAGAGAAAAGCAATGGGAGGCAGGCACGCACAGATCATTGAAGAACAGTGACCAGTGGGTGTGACAACAATTTTGCATTTGACTACTCATCAATATCATCGAGCCTTTTGTTCTTCGATTTGTACACGTCTTCCTTATTAAAATCCACTTGTGTAAGTTATAATAACTATCAAATATTAATCAATAATTACCCTAATTTAACAAACAAAACAGTAATCACAACTATTTAGCCGATTGGTTTCCAATAGCAAATATTTTCTTTATGTCTAATCTATCCCTTATGTCTTGTCTTTTTGTTTAATTTAAGACAATAAAAAAAGGATAAAATCGTGTCAAAGACAGACAGGACAGACAGACGAATATTGAAAAAGCTAGAAAATAAAAGGAAATTTGTTTTTCTGTTCTTCCTTTCCAAGACGACATATTTCGCCGATCATCCTCTGATCCAAATCGTCCCGGATTCTCCCGGTGGCGGAGAGAAGAAATAAAGGAAACCCAGAAAGCATAATTCTCAATGGCGTCGACTACACGAGAAAAGTTTAAGTCTTTCATAAACAACAGATGGCTCGTCTTCGTGGCTGCCATGTGGATACAGTCTTGTGCTGGCATGGGTTATTTGTTCGGAAGCATTTCTCCGGTGATCAAAAGCTCCTTAAACTATAACCAGAAGCAGCTTGCCAGACTTGGAGTCGCTAAGGATCTTGGTGATAGTGTCGGCTTCATCGCCGGGACTCTCTCTGAGATCTTGCCTCTCTGGGCCGCTCTTCTTGTCGGAGCCGTTCAGAACCTCTTCGGTTACGGATGGGTTTGGCTTGTCGTCACCGGTCGAGCCCCGATTCTTCCTCTATGGGCTGTGAGTATTTGATCCTTCTTTCATTTTCTCCGTGGGTAAAAGCTGAGGTCCTTCAGATTCATCTGGTTTATAATTTGGCTTGGGTAAAAGTTTCTGGGTACTGGGAAAAGTTTGGAGACTTTCAATTCAAATCCGCTTTCAGAGAATCTCTGAGACTATTTGCTTTTAAGGTTGTTTGGGTTACTAATACGTCGCTGTCAATTCTATTACAGATTCTACCTTCTTTCTCTTCATCTCTTGTTTTACTTTTGTTGAATTTGATCTGCTTCTGGGGAATTTGTTGGCATTTCCTATGATAATGTCGTAGATTCGCTGGTTTATTGGGAAAAGTGTTAATGAGAGTTTAAGATCCGATTCATCTCGATTATAAGAATTAGTATATTCTTTGCTGACACAAGTCTTTTTGTATGTTTAATTCTCTCTGGTTTTCAGATGTGTGTGCTCATATTCATTGGAAACAATGGTGAAACCTACTTCAATACTGGAGCATTAGTCTCTGGTGTTCAAAACTTTCCCAAGAGCCGAGGTCCAGTGGTGGGTATTCTCAAGGGGTTTGCTGGGCTAGGTGGCGCCATCATCTCTCAGATATACACAATGTTCCAATCATCTAACCCGGCCTCTCTCATTCTCATGGTCGCTGTTACGCCTGCAGTTGTCGCTGTTTGCTTCATGTTCTTAATCAGACCCGTTGGTGGTCACAAGCAGATCCGTCCCACCGATGGAGCCAGCTTTACTTTCATCTACGGTGTCTGCCTTCTACTCGCTACCTATCTCATGGCCGTTATGCTTATTCAAGATTTGGTCGTCGTTAGTCACAACATCATCACTGTGCTCACCTCTGTGTTGTTTGTCATTCTTGTTGTTCCAATCTTGGTTCCAATCATGACTAGTTTCTTCACAGAGACAAGCCCTCCTGATGACACAATTGAAGAACCTCTTGTCCCAAAACGCGATGACCAGGAACCAGGACTGCAGACCCCTGATCTAATCTTGAGTGAAGTGGAAGATGAGAAGCCAAAAGATGTAGATTTGCTTCCTGCCTCAGAGAGACATAAGAGAATTGCGCATTTGCAAGCACAGCTAATGCAGGCAGCTGCAGAGGGGGCGGTTAGGGTGAAGAGACGAAGAGGGCCTCACAGAGGAGAAGATTTCACTCTTATGCAGGCACTGGTGAAGGCTGACTTCTGGCTCATATTCGTTTCCCTGCTCCTCGGTTCTGGTTCGGGTTTGACAGTAATTGACAATCTTGGTCAGATGAGTCAGTCTCTTGGTTATGATAATACTCACGTGCTTGTGTCTATGATAAGCATTTGGAACTTCCTTGGACGCGTCGGTGGTGGTTACTTCTCCGAGCTCGTTGTCAGGTTTGATTTCGCAGAAAGCCAAAAACTTTGAGTCGTATCATCTGTGGATTTCATCTCTGCTTTCTGTGCTCTGTTCTGACCTTGATTTGAATGATGTACAGGAACTATGCTTATCCAAGGCCTGTAGCAATGGCTGTGGCTCAGCTAGTAATGTCTGTAGGACACATCTTCTTTGCGTACGGATGGCCAGGAGCGATGTACATTGGCACGCTGTTGATTGGACTCGGATACGGTGCGCATTGGGCTATTGTCCCAGCTACTGCCTCTGAGCTCTTTGGTTTGAAGAAGTTTGGAGCTTTATACAATTTCCTGACACTGGCAAACCCGGCTGGATCCCTTGTGTTCTCGGGTATGATTGCGAGTAGCATCTATGACAGGGAAGCAGAACGGCAAGCACACGGGTCTGTGTTTGGTCCAGATGACGCCCTTAGATGCGATGGTTCTATCTGTTTCTTCTTGACGTCACTCATAATGTCTGGATTCTGCGTCATCGCTTGCATCATGAGTATGATTCTTGTGCGTCGTACCAAGTCTGTTTACACTCACCTCTATGGCAAGACCCACACCTAAGATATATGCTCCCTATCATGTGTGATCGTGCTCAGCTTTCTATTCTTTGGTTTTGTCTTCGATTCTCCGGTACAGATGTTTAAAACTTCTCTGTATCGATTTTTTTTCTTCCTCTTTTTCTGTATCAATTTTGTTGTTGTTATTGTCAATTTTGTATGTTTTTTTTTTTGTATTCATATCCACGGCAACATCTACACAAATATCTTTAGACACTCCATATATGAAATAAATTGTTTTCAAATAATGTTTGGGATCTGAGTAATCCTGACAAATAGCTCAACCACTACAATTTTAATAAGTTCCATATTGTGGATTATGATTACATTTTAATATAGCAAAGCTTAAATCAAAACCTTGAGGCCTTAAATGTTTTATGTATTAAACATCCGGTCGGTAAAAAGCTAGTTGAAAGCAGAGCAATCCCTTCGAATCTCTCCTTGGTTCCCAACTTTAACCCCAACGCGGCCAAGATTCCTCATAGCAGATATAAAAGCGGCGTAGAATTCTCCGGCGTTGTTAGCAAACCTCATCACTATGGACTGAGTCGAGAGATCGTCAAACAGAACTTGATCGGAGGTGAAAAGGCCTTTCCTAGCCACTAGGTTCTGGTAGTATAAATTGTCGAAGACACGTCCGGTGGTTAGGTCAATTTCTACAACTTGGGCTGGGTTCCCGCCACTACGAGGGCAGGAACTCATCAGCTGTTGTGCGTAGGCCGGGTCAAGCGTAGGATCCACAGGCATGAACGTCGAGAAGTTGTAGAGACGGTTGGCGAAACGGTTGCAGTGAGAGAATCCAATCGTGTGTGCCCCTGAGAGAGCAATCATGTCGGTAAGTGAAAGCCCGTTACGAGCGAAGTTCTCGACTAAACCTCTCACGTCAAGCCCTGGTTCAGGTAACTTCCCGGTCACTCTAGACGCCTTGGACACGAGCCCGTCTCGTCTCCCTAGCTCCACCTTAAACCCTGGCCCTCCAACCTGTTATCATCACAAAGTAAGTGACTTTTTGACTTGGGAAAATCAAATGAAACGTACAGAGAGTGGACTTACGAGCACGACGACGTCTCTCGCGGCAAGAGCTAGTATATCGGCACATGACACAACGCCGGGACATTGAGCTTCTACAGCGGCTTTAGCTTTAATCACAGTGTCGAATCCGTCTCCGGCGAGAGATTTATTGTCCGGCGCGTCCTTCTCTGCGTCTTCATTCTCAGATGCTATCAAAACAGAGCCATCACATCCCTAAAAAGAACCAACCACATGATCACAATTACGAAAACGAATCCACAAAACTCTCAAAATTCTACAAAAGCCTTCATTGTTTTGTACATACCTCGACGAAGCAGTCGTGAAAGAATATACGTAGCGTTGCCGGAGCCGTCGTGGGAGTTTGTTGGAATTTTGTAGCAACCGCCTGCTGAACGATGCTCTCCACGTTAGGGCATGTGGAGGAGTAATAATTCTCAGACAGTTGAGCATCTGACTCGGCCACCATGTAAAACAGTAACATCCCCAAGAACCACATCATCATCATCATCATCGGTTTTGTTGAATCATCACCTCGACTATACATCTTGATCGCTTTCCTCCTTTTATGTTATTTGTGTCTTTAACTCTTCTCTTGATACAGTCCTCTCTTGAATATATAGGACCACACCAATCTTTTTCGACCCTTTGATATGCCACCGCATTTATCTTTAGCCGCTGGATCTAAATGTGTTTTTTAGTTTTTGGTGATTAAAAACAAGTCACATTCATCACAGGTGAATGCCAGAATTATTACCACTAGGAGCTTCTCACCTTTTACTTAAGCGAGAACATTTCTTGAGTTAGGGGGTTTTACTGACAATGACATTCTAACAAATCTTAATAGGTCAGGTCATCTGCATGGAAACGTTTTCTTAGAGATTTCAAAATAAATTGTCTTGATGAAACGTATAAAGTAAAGCTAAATAATACATTGTCGTTAAACACAAAATGGATAAACTAATCTCAAAAGTTGAGTTTGAAAAGTAGTCTTTGTCCATCCTAATATGATATTGATTTTGACTGATCCTTGAATTCAGTGGAATAACTGTTCTAATTTTAGTTCATCAACTTTAGCTCAACTGTTCTAACATTGAAGCCGATATTCAAATAAAAGATATAATTTAATCCAAATTTGGTTTCTTCCTACACAGCTTTCTTTAGGTACGATATGAATATGATAATTGTTAACTCTACCATATCACCACCGCACTACTTCTGTTTCTTATTCTAATAGAAACTTTAACAATTATTCAAATTGCTTATAGGTTAAAGTGTTATTTTCTACCAAAACAAATAAAAAGATAATCATATAATGATAACGTGGTGCAGTCAAGACGATGTTTTTTATGTTTGCTCATTCCAATATCAACCACAAATAATTGTAATGCAGGTGAACAAGATATAATATTATAGAACACATACCCAAACTAGAAACACTTAAGACATGAATTTATTCATTACTATATATTGTTGCATTGGAAAAAACAATCTAAATTAATCTAACAAACTAAATTAACCTAGCAAATAAAAAGATAATCATATAAGTGTTTTTTTTTCATTCAGTTTCATATGATATGGCGGTAGACTCTAGTTTCAAAATCATATCACATGAAATTGAATAAAAAAAAAAAAAAACTTAATTCATGTTTCCTGGACATGGGCCTGAGTTGGGCCGAAATAAAAGTGTATAGTCCGGGAATGATCCACTTACTAAAACGGAGGGGAGGAAATACAGTTAGATGCTTGTTTCATGTTTGGTGAGACAAAAACGAGTTTTTTTTTGTTTTTGAATTTCTTCTTCTAGTTCTGGAGGCGATGGCTATGGGTATGGCGGTAGACTCGGTGGGAGAGTTAGCATTCCCGGTCTGGAACCCAATCCGACGAAGATTTCCTCCCGATTCGCCCTTCTTTGCATCTGGAAACGTCGAGCGCGAATTACTAGCTAAACAGGTACTACTCCTTCTGGAATCTGAATCGGTCCAATCTTTTGTAATGCTCTTCTTATGGAATTACTCTGCACGGATCAATTTCGACCGTATTGTCCTTACGAGCTAATAACTAGTCATTAATGTTCCTATTGAATACTTGATGATGAATATTCGTGTTAGCTTGGCTCAAATCGAAGCACTTCTTAGATTTTTAAGGTTCTCGAAACGTTTTTGTGGAACTCCATATCCGTAGTGATAATATTAAGTTGGTTACTGTGTGTTTGGTTGTACTGTAATAGTGGACTTCATTTGGAAGATTTTATTTTTGGTGTTCTGATTAGGTCTAGCTTGATCAATTTGTGTAAAATGATTGTTTCATTCTTGCTCTGGTTTGATTTCCATGAAATTGCATGAATGTTTGGCCAATCATTGTGTTTTATCTACAAAAAATTATATGCTCGTAAGAGAGTTTTGAGTCCTGAGGAGCATTTGATTTACAGGTGGCATTGGACTTAACAGAAGACGAAATCAGCCATCTGCAGATAATTGTGGAAACTGAAAGCAGGTATTTATCCTTCTTCAGGGATAAGGTTTTTGTTTTGCTGTGATTGTTTTTTCTGTTAGTTAATGTACAGGATCCAGTCAACTATGGCAATGGTTAAAATTTGCAGATTTAGATTATTGCTTAATAGAGTTGAATGTTGTTTTTTACATTGGTTCTTGTTGATCTACTCGTGATGGGTACACTGAAGCTAATAATCTGAACAGTCTTTTTTTTTCTTGGTGAATCTTGATTGGTGTCAGTTATGCTACATCTGTGTGTTAGGAGTGCTTATAAGAATTCTAGCGAATAGTAACCAAATGGCCATAAATTGAATGACTGTTATGTAAGTAGTTCTTTTTCAATATTCACATTTTTAGTGTCTACCAGTAATGTAGCAACGTCATTGATCAAGTTTCAATTCCAATTTTTGTCCACAAGTCTCCATTGATGGTCATGAGCTTCACTTTTTTGCGCAGAAGAATCTCGTGTCCTATTGCTGGCTGCCTTGAGCGCCTGAAATCTCTGGACCATTTTGAAGATCACTATAATGCACGGCACACTGCGTCTTGTTCAGTATGCTCAAGGGTATACCCTACTTCTCGCCTGCTAAGTATCCACATATCTGAAGCACACGACTCTTTTTTTCAAGCTAAAGTTGCTCGGGGTTATGACATGGTATGCACCATATACGCTTTATCTCTTTGTGCAACTATTAAGTGCGTTTTGAGGCAGAGCTCTAACTGTGATACCGCTCCTGTCATTGTTTTACATGAATATCTTTAAACTTCACCTATGATCATACTGAATCTTCCTTCTTTCTGCTCTCATGAACATATTTATGCAGTACGAGTGCCTTGTGGAAGGGTGTGGATTGAAGTTCAAGAACTACAAAGCCCGGCATCAACACTTAGTTGACAAACACAAGTTCCCAACAACGTTTGAGTTCTTCAAGAAGACTCAACTCTCAAAGAAGCGAAGAGAGAAACTTCAGAGGCAACATTTATCAAAGCTGAAACATAAAGAAGACAAGGGAGAAGCTTCTTCAGATGCTATGGAAGTGGAAGACAAAGCCAGCGTTGACGGTCTTGTCTCGGCACTGTCCACACTCACCACATCGGATACAACTCCGTCGAATGTCAGCTTTGGTCGACGCCATGGTCGTGGGCTGACCTTTGTTCCACGGTCTGTTCATAGGGAGAAACGAACAGAATCTTAATTGATTAAGCATTTTAATTGATTTGGTGGATTTTAAATCTGTTTAGATTTGAATAGATTTTAGTGAAATTGAAGGATGTTTAGATGTTTCTGATTGTATTCAGTTGTTGCTCAAATTTCACAATGATAAGATTTCCCATGAATCACGATTAATATATGAAGTATAGAGTTTTGATCCAAAAAAAAAATTGAAGTACAGTATAGAGTTAAAATATGTATATAACTTTACATAAAAAAAAAAAGAGAAATACATTAAAACCAAAAATTGTTGGAAAAAAAAAAAAAAAAAAAAAAACCTCACATAATGTGACTTTATTGGGACTGCGTCCCGTTGTTCAGTTTCGTAGCTAAACGTTGCAGCGTTCGAGTGACGTTAGACGGCAAGCTTTCTGCTGGACCAAGCTTTGCTGCCTCAGGACACTGCCATGATTTATAACCTTGTCGGGGGAAAAGAAGCTCCAAAAATTGAAAGACACAATTATAAGAAAACCCAACAGCTTCTCTTCTCATTCAGGGATTCTGCAATCTAGGGTTCGTCTGTCTTGGTAAGATTTTTGCTTTACTCCCAAACTTAGCTTTCAATTATAATATTTTTACCTTCCTTTCACAGTCTGCTTGTTTGAACTCTGTTTTTCTTTTGTTTTTTAGATCTCAATGCTGTGCTTTGAACTGTAGTGTCGTTCACTTAGTTTACCTCTGAAATTTTCGGTATCATGAAATGTGTTTAAAGATTCATACTTTTGGAGAACTTTTGATTTAAGAAATCGAAATGTTAGAATCAGTCAGTCACTCGTGGAACTTGTTATTATTATATAAAAAATTCTTTAGGATTGGTTGGTGAAGTGTTCTTTCTTTTGTATGGTAGGTGTCTCTGTTAGACCAAATTTTTTGGAGATGGAGAGCATGCGCAGCTTTTGGCAGCTAGGAGATGAGCTCCGAGGACAATCTAAATCCTCAGAGGATCAGAAGTGGTTCATGGCTGCATCTAAACTAGCTGACCAGACTAGATTGAAGGGAGATCGTTCCAACAATCTTGATCTATCAAAGGGTCCAGTTGAAATAAGGCCGAGGGAGAAATTTGGGTTTCAAGAGGAGAACAAGTTTGAGACTTTTAACTTCAACATGATGAACTCAGAGCTCAAGTTCAATGCTGGCTATGATTTTAATGTTTTTGGTCAGAAACATCTGAGTGGAGGCAAATTTAGCTACAATCAGTTCTCTAACAGAGAAGCCAACAATGGTGGTAACAACTTTAGCAGCACTCACAACAGTGACTCCATGAATGCTGCTGCAGACAAAAGGTTCAAGACCTTACCTGCCTCTGAGTGTCTCCCAAAGAGTGAAGTGCTTGGCGGTTATATCTTTGTCTGTAACAACGACACAATGCTGGAAGATCTGAAGCGGCAGCTCTTTGGTATTCATCTTATCTTGGAGTTTCCCCACTTAAGGGTTACATCTCCATTTTCATATGTATTTATGTCTTCTCCTGTCACTTTTGTGTCTCTCAGGTCTGCCACCCAGGTACAGGGACTCTGTTAGGAAGATAACACCAGGCCTGCCTCTGTTTCTCTACAACTACACAACTCATCAGTTGCATGGAATTTTTGAGGTTTGTTCTGTAGCACTTTGATTTGTCAATGGTGCTCATGTCTTGCTTGATGACTCAAAGTCTCCAAAAATTGTTGCTTCTCTTTGTTTTGCACAGGCAACAACCTTTGGAGGTTCAAACATTGACCCAACTGCTTGGGAGGACAAGAAATGCAAAGGAGAGTCCAGATTTCCTGCACAGGTTTCATTTTTCTTCTCCAATGTGGGTTCTGTCTTTCATCTTATTTCAATGGTTGATTCACACAACCCCAATGTGTGATTAACTACATAATAGGTGAGAATTCGTGTGAGAGAACTGTACAAAGCTTTGGAAGAGGATGCTTTCAGGCCGGTTTTGCACCACTATGATGGTCCTAAGTTTCGACTCGAGCTCACCATTCCTGAGGTGTGCAAATCGTTTCATACATGGTATCCTTGTTCCACTAATTTTAGCGTTAACTAATCAAATGTTGATGACACAGACACTGGCCTTGCTGGATCTCTGTGAACAAGCAGGTTCTCCCTAAGCTCAAAGCCCTTGCAGATCCCATACATCGGGGACTTAGCTGCTTATTCCAAGCTTGAAGTGTGTATTTGTATGTGTGCTTTCTACATAAAAGTAGAAATTAAGAATGTCTCACTGGAAAATAAAGCATGATTGTGAAAGATTCATGTGTCACAAATCTGTTCATATATAATCATGAAACTAGAATGATTGTCACATCTCCTTGCAACAATATATTGTTTATGACCTTCTCTCAAACAGTGTTCAGTCAGAGAACTGCAACATACAACAAAGCGATAATGAGTAGCAGCCATGTGGGTTTCACAGAGGCTGTTCCACCAAGATGATGTACAATCACTTCATCAATCACAGGACCACAAAGAACATCCTCTTTTGTCATTGTAACTGAGTAGCTGGTAAAACTTATCTGTACTGCATCTTTGTCTGCTTCAAACACTAATCCAAACTTCTCCCCAGAGCCAGTCCCATTGCTATCCAGTGTGAAGTTTTGAGCTGCAGATCCAGCTTGAACACCCACCACGAAATGTCCTATGCACGCATCATTAGCATCTCCTAAAGTAAATGTGAGATTGTATCTCGAACCTTCACTTGTGTCTTTTGTTGCTGTCTGTATGCCCGATGGAGCTGTGTGAGACATAATTTCTATAGCAGCTTTGCCTTCTGGGACATGGAAGTGCTTCGAGTCTATGTATCTGACTGTTCCTATAACAGACCACTGTCTTAATGCTGATTGGATGAGGCTTGGAACCGCGTCTATCAGAACTCCATCGGTTGAGTTGGGCAAGAATCCCGGTCCAGATTCAAATCCACCATTGATTAAGAGATTACCTACACCAACAAAATCAGAATATGAGTCTATGCAGCTTGATTTACAAGATATTAATTTGTAAACCATATCTGCTTTCATCACGTTCGGCGTTGAGCTATGAGTTCGGTATTAGCATTCTCGGATTTGATGACTTAACAAAGCAGAAAACACAAAATGGACAAGGAGAACTTACCACTGTCTTGGACCAATGTTACACCAACAGTCTTGATAAGCAATGTGTCAATGATAGGCCAACATGTGGAGTTTGTATCAGAATCAGAATCTATTGCCTGACTTTCAAGAACTAAGTTAATAGGCTCATCATTCCCCCAACTACCCAAGTTATGACTGTAGCTCTGCCATGAAACCTTACTGTAGTTTTGTTGGTACGAAAAAACCGCGTTACTGTCTGGCCCCGAGACACTGAGACCAGCAGAGGTTGAACAGTTCTGACCTGGGCGGATGAGAGCAAATGTGAGGATGTAGTTCACATCACCACCTTTAGCAATGAATGTTTGATTGATCTTGCCATCTTCACCAAGCTGAATAGCATGTCCGTTATCAGGCAGTTCAAGTGAAGTAACATATTGCACTGTCCCTTGTAATGTCCAGCCAGGGAGTGTAGTGTTCTGATCCAGCAACACAAACGGGCCACTGCTTGCGTTTGAGTTTTTTGGTGGAGATTCGAAGTCTGGATTTTCCAGTAAATCTGCACAAACTTTACTTAATCAATACGAAGAAAGATATGAATGTAGCAACCGGATCCGGTAGAAATGGACATTAGTGTAATGGCCAAAAATGTTGAGTACTGAAGATGAATGGACAAAATATAAAATAAGGCATACTGCTTAAGCAGTTGAGATTCCAATGTACCTGAAGAGGCAACCCAAGAAACGAGAAGCAGCAGAAAAATTCTCTGAAACCATATCATCGCTATTTTCTTCGGACTAGAGAAAACTTAGAATGTCAACGCTTCTTGGATCCAGTGATCATGTCTTATGCATATTATTTGTAGAGAAGAATCATGCTGTAACATGTTTGCATACTGTCAGATTGTATGATACAGTTGACCATATCTTTATTTTTTTATCTCGTATATATTTTTTTTAATCTCGTATTATGATTATAAACTTGCAATCAATTTTCCTCTAAACGAATGGGAAGCTGACAATCTGACATGGCACGCCATTAATTACGTATTAATTTGTTTTTGGCATATTTTATATATATATATATATATATATATTTGATGATATGATATAAATCAATGTTGTTGTTAAACCAAATCCGGGACAGTGCAGAGTAGTATTTGTCGACTTTTAGATATGGCTTTGATTCAGAAACGTCAAGCTCTCAACTCTAGGAGGCCGAATTGGTCGGAACTTCCTGAGGATGTGATCAGATTGGTTCTGGGACGTCTGAGGTGCTCCGACTTTCATCGAGCTAGGGCGGTTTGTTCTGCTTGGCATAACGTTTGGGGAGAATGTGTTCCCTTACCTAATCAGGTTCCGTGGCTAGTTCTGTTCCCTGATCCGGAACAATGCAGACGCACTTGTATAATGTACAATCCTCAGGAAGAAGAAAATGTCTACACAATTCAAGATCTTGGTGTGGACCCTTGCCTTGCGAGTTGCGGCACCTGGCTTCTCATGTCGGACCCTCGGTTAAATCTATACCTTGTGAATGTGCTAACTTTGGAGAGGATTAACCTAGTAGCTATCGAGTCCCAACGGGACCAGCTCTTTTCAAAACCACGCAGATATTACGAAAGCTTCCCTGGGCGTTATTGTGCAAGCAAAGCCGAGTTGATCAGGTTGTTACCTGGTAAGGCAGTGGTGTGGGTAGACGAGAAAACTAAAAACTACGAGGTTGCTTGGAGTTGGGGTGAATACGGGTATACTGCCTTTTGCAAAAGAGGAGATTGTAAATGGCGCCGGATTCCTCCTTTGGTGGGTTGTAGTGATATGGTCCTCAAAGACCATAAGCTTTACATTTATTATGAGGATGGTACCATCGGAATCTCGGATTTGAAGTGTCCAACAAAAGCTGCTCATACTCGGCTATATCCTCCTCCCTTTCGCTTCTACTTGAGAAATTTAGACACTCCTCCAAGTTGGGGATTATATATGCCAGATTTTCTTGATTGGAAGACCCACATAGTAATCACCATCTCTGGAGACTTTTTGATGGTCGCCTGCGTTCTTAAACGTCCTGACCTTTCTTGGCATTTTCGCGTCTACAAATGCAACTCGGCCAACAACGACTGGGAACAAACTGTTTCACTCGGCGACCAGGCCGTGATTTTGGATCTAGGTATCACCGTGCCAGCTTCCTCGGATATCCATGGAATTACCAGAAACTCCATCTATTTTAGCGGCCTTCCCTCTAGCCAAAAGGATGTCTTCGTCTTCAATCTCTCCTCCCAGAGGATTCAACGCCTTTCAGCTTCTTCTATTTCCTCCAGACCATTCTTTGATGCTCGCTGGCTTTTCCCCACTTAGTTCAAGTTCACTATGATACACTTTCTCAACACTTGCGTTTTTGTTCAATTATATATGTCTCTCTTTTCTTTTTTTTTTCTTTCTTTTCTATGCCAATGTTATTTTCCTTTTGCTATAAAACCAAGACTTAATAACCATTAAAGCAAAGACTACAAACAAAGCTAATTATAAGTAATAATATTTCATCATACACATGATTACAGATACACTAGTTCCCTTTCAAAGCAGACTATCTCAACAATATCTTCTTCTAAAAATGCTCAAACAGATGAAGAGACTTGCATCGTCAAGAAACTCACCAACTCCCTGGTCCCTCGTTCCCAGCTGCTGGCCTCCGGTTTAAGTACCGAATAACTGCATCTTCGACCCTGCAAACATTTTACCAATATTATGATTCAGAAACGTATCATCAATCAATCAATCAGTGGACTTGTTTGAACTCCCCACTTTTACAACTCTAATACAAATAATCTGAATGAATAAAGGTCAGAGTAGCGGAGAGTAGATGATGAGCTTACCAAGGTTGGTTGAAGAAGTCCGATCGACGTTCTCTCTCAGCATTTCGACTGGCTTCTCCCGCTACGACCTTCAGATCCTTGCTCTGAGATTCGATCAGGGCGTTTATGAATTCAACTGGCGACTGGCTGAACCCCAAGAAAAATGCCCGCCTCCTCCTATGCTCATGAATTTTCCTTATGGCTGCACATATTGCTTCATCACAAGCCTCAATCTCTTTGTTCTTCTCTGCGTTGGCTAACAAATTGTTCAGATCCCTCTGGATTGGGAAGGGTACATCCACTAGGACATCGTAGCATGCTGATATGGCCGGATTATTTCCTGAGAGCTTGATTTTGTGTTCTAAGTGAATCGGCGGTGGAGGCGACAAGTGATGAGATATCTTCTGAGAGACCATAGTGAATTTCAACTTTTCTTCACCAAAAACTTTCTGAAGTGCAGCGTCACAATTGAAGAAAGAGGGGTCATTTGGGTTCTGCAATTTCCTCGCCTTAACATAATGCCAAATTGCAGCGATGATTCTTGGGCGGGTTTCAACCTCAATCCCGAGAACATCCATCAATGCAGTAGAAAGCTTGAACTTTTCAGGGACGTAGTTCATCTCCAGCCGTATACTAGCTGCAAACTCCTGATTCCCTTTCCTCTTTATCTCAAACCCTTCCTGAGGAGCAGGTGATCGAGCATTCTCCCATATGATCAATGGGTTCTCAGGATATAGCCTCTGATCCAGGGAAACTGTAACCCTTTTGAAGAAAGACGAGAATTTGGGATGCAATGGGTTTGATTTCTGAACAAATCCTGGCTGGTCGGGATCTACCCCATCTTCGAGGATCCTACCAATAATTTTAAGAGTCCATGTTGGCGGGTCAGCGTTAGGATTTCCAGGGATTGTGTTGTTTTGGTTAGCAAATGAGTTGAAAACGTAGATCCTAAGAGTCTTCTGTATGCAGGGAGGATTTTTAAGGGCTTCCTGGATATCAACTTTCTTCCTCGTTAGTGCAGCATCGACCCGAGACTCAAACTCCAGAAGTTGAGTGTATAGGGCAGACTCGGGCAAGATTGCTGCAACCCGCTCCTGCAATGACTTTTCTGGAAGCTTCTGCTTCTTCTTCCGAGCAGCAGGAGTTAACTCCATTGTTCTCATGGGGGAGATAGTGTTGTTACCCGCAGAAGCACCAGGAGGTCGCATCGGGGGTTTCTGCTGGAACCTCTTCATATTTAAACTCCCAGGAGTCGTCAAAGAAGGAGAAGATGGACCCAACCCACCAATACCGGGAGAACCTTGTGCTTGGTTCATGGTCATGCCTTGAGCTTGTAGCTGAGCTTGCAGTTGTGCTTGAACTTTAGACTGTGCTTGAGCTTGAGCTAGGGCCTGAGCTTGTGAGAACTGAAACTGAGCTTGAAAGTTAGCTGTCATGTGAGACGGAGCAAAGCCTTGGTTTCCAGGAACCGATGCAGAGGCCATCCCAGGATTCCCAAAAGGTGATGGCGCAGAGCCAGAGCCTTGAGGCTTCTGTGGATTGTTGTTGTTACCAGACATCTCTATATAAACCTCCAAGCCTGAAAAATTCAGAAGAAATAACACTCTTGAGAACTAACCTTCCATTACACCTAAGGTATCACAAGCTAATCAAAAATCTAAGAAATACGAGGAAAATTATTGCAGAACTTCAGATGAATGCAGACGCAATAGATCGGGTTACCTAGAAAAATTCGAAGCCTCAAAACCCTAATTTTCTAAGATTGCTGCACAGTTCAATTGATGAGGAGTAATCTCCAGACTTAAACTACGTCAAAGACAAAAATACTGCAAATGCGAATGGAAACGAAGAACTCGATTTGAGATTTCTGAAAGAAAAAAAAAACTACAAAATGACCATGAAAAGATCTAGAATTCATTAAATTCCAAGAGATAGAAGACGCAGAGAACCCCAGAACTTATATACCCAAAAATATCGAGAGGGGACGAGAGCTCCTTACAAAAAAGACGAAGATTCGTAGCTCCGTCAGCTTCTTTCTGGAATTCACCGGTGTTCCGCTGCTCCTCAGTTGTCGAGAGACGAGAAAGAGAAAACAAATGCCCACCGGAGCTATCTATTTTTATTGACCGGGACCCGACCCGTTTTTTTCAAAGCCCACACTGAGTATGCGAAACTACATCATTGGCCCATTAACGTCGTTGTTTTTAAAAAATATCAACCATCCATATACATACTTTTGTTATACGAATTTTGTTTTCCCTGTCGACTATTAAATTTGTAGTTCAGAAATTTCATCAATTTAATTAAAAATATGCTTCTTAATATCGAATTTATTAGACGGTAGAGTAGAAATAACTTTCTTTATATTATTTACAACATAACTTGCTTTATTATGCCCATTTTGTTTTGTGGAAAACAATTGATGAAATTATGGGCTTAATTAATATGGATGGCTTGGGGAACAAATTACATAAATTAATAATAGTATGGTAAAATCAAGCTAGGCGTTTGAAAAAGGTAGCAACTTGGTTGTAAACAACGTCTTTGGCAGTAACACCCATGATGAAATCTGCATGAGCATAGTCTTTCACAAACTGCACGGACATCTTGTTAACGTCGTGAAACTTGAACTGGTCAAGGAGAAACTCGACGTCTTTCACATCGGCCAGGCGGTCTAAACCTCCGTAGCTGAAGAAAAGCGGGAGATCGTGTGGGATCGCCGATATGTTGTAACCGGGCGGCACCGCTTGACCGTAATGTTGTATGTTGCGGTCACTGCTTCCATAGTTGTATTTTCTCAACTCCTTGTCTCTTACCGCTACAGAAATTTTTTTGAACGATATAAAGGAAAAAATAACATAAGGTTTTGTAAATATATAAAAAAAAAACTACGCGAATTTTGTTTCACACTTACTTTGAGAAAGGTGGATCATGTTCTTTGTGGAAGTAGACTGAGGTTCGTTCGCAAGGAACAGATCAATGGTTGATGCGTTAAGGCAACAATTCTTTCCTATATATTTCGTTTTTGTAAAATTACGTAATTAATATATATAATAATTTTATAAATAGTAGATTAGTGTTTTATATGATATTTACAGATTTAGCAACAAAAAAAAAAAGATTAGTGAACATTTTAGTTGTGGCATTACCGGTGATCACAGAGATTAAATCGTAACAGTCGACCCCAGCTTTAAGGCATATAGCCTTTATAAAACCTCCAACTATTCCACTGCCAAATGTGTTTAATTATTTTGCGTAATTGAATAAAGCCAATAACAAGCATTTTAAAAAAAAAGATGGTGAAGATTTTTTACCTTTTGGGGTTAAACTCTGCCAATCCAATAATCGAGGTGGCCTATTTTAGAAAAAACAATAAGCAAGAATATTGATAAATATAGGCACAAATTTTACGTAAGAAAACAGAAATAATTAAATAGGGACCTCGGCGATGAAAGATCTGGCGGCGATGTCGCCTATGACGGTGGTCATGTGGCTGAGATAAGCAATGGGACTTAACATTGCCGCGGATCTCACTTTATCAACCAAACCCTTCTCCGAGAACGATGCAAATCCTATTAACGTCCCCTGATATGTTCCATTTTTTCATTCCTTTTATTTCTGATTACTAAAGGAGAAAACAAAAAAGAAGAAACAGAGAAAAATATGTATGTTGACAACGTTTGGACTCACCAAAGAGTGTCCGAGGTAATGAATCTTTTGGCCTGTTAGGCTGTGGATATGGTCAAACATAGCAGGCAGATCGTAACTCACGAGCTCGTCCCACGTCCAGTTCCAGAAAGCCTACGTACGTCCAAAGTCCCACCGATGTTAGAAATTTCGGTATTAATTATATTTAGTAAATCTACGGGTCTTAAAAAAAAGTGGTTTCAGTGAACCAGACCCGTTCAGAAGGGTCAAGGTTCTTGTGTCTTCTGCTGAACCTAGTCCCTCTTGTGTTCCCCATCCACACATCGAATCCTTGGTCCGCCAAAATCAACGGCAGGTTTTGATCCGCCGGATTCAACAGCCATGACATCCCATCCTGCACATTTGTTAACTCGTAATTTTACTATCTAACCTTTTACAGCTCTCAATGTTTTATGACTGTGTAAATCATAAGACTATTTTGTCAAAATCGTCAGAGTACGATTCTGCATACGTACGACTGTCGTCCCTGTCCACATGAAACTTAAAATGTAACGTATACCATAAAAGTAATTTCATTCTTTCAGACTGATAAAAAGAGTACTGGTTCCTGATGATCTCATCAGGTGTGATATGGACTTCATCAATAGTTTTTTTATAGAATTCGATTAGTACTACTAGCTAGCGTAGAATCGACACGGTTATCTATTATAATATCACTTACGTACGGTACAACCATATTCTCCCATACCAGAAAAGCTGTTTTTATATCAATTGGGTTTATTTTAGTTAACTTTCTAGTAACGCTCAATTTTATCACTTTATTTGTTGGACACACATGTTAAACACTCATGCTGTCTCTTCAAATTATTTACTGTTAATTAATTTTTACTCACCACTAAAGATACGCAAATATTTATTTAAATTTTACTTCTATGTTTAAAGTTAAAACTCGCTTATAGAGACTAGCTAGGCAGACTACAATACAATTAAACCAAATAAGTATGCATACTTGATGAGGCATGCACTACAAGTATACACGTTTGGTTTGTATACATGTGTGTCAGTGTGTGTTTATCATAGTGAAATAAACGTATGCGCAAATAACTCCATTTGTACAAACTTGTGTAAAACGAGTATAAAGTTTGCACCTAATAATGTTTTTTCTCACTTTCCCTTGACGTAAACTGACGTTTCTTTCCACTTTTTTTGTTTCTCTCTTATATAGTGGAAAACAGCTGATAAAAGTTTGATGATACCACAATAATTAAGTGAAGATAAAAAAAGAGTAGCATGCGTGTATGTATACATGTGTAAAATTGACGGCTAATGCGATGCAATCAACAGGGGTAAAATAAAGAAGAGTAAAACTTACGACGAGAATCCCATGTTGTATTAGGACAGGTTGTCTCTTTCCCCCATTTCCGGTGCGGGCGGCGCCGGTTCGTCCTTCCGGTATCCTTTGCATATTCAGTATGTACCCATCTTGAGTCACCACCTTCGGTATTTATCGATGAATGAGCATAATTACTTGTACCTTATTATATTAAAAATAAAATAAAAAAGAATGTCGTACATCATGTTCTTCGCACTTGTAACCATATATATGGACAGAAGAAGCGCATATGCCACCAGCAGCAGTCCTCGGCCGTGGCTTTCCGGAAAGCATGCCGAAGGTTTGACGAGCTTCCAGGGGCTTAAGGGAAAGAGCGAAGAAGATGAAGACACATAAGGCCATACATATTGAAACGGACGGAAGCATAACCGAACCGGCCATTGAAATTTAAAGTGAAAGGTTTTTTTTTTTATATAGAGAAGGGATGACGGATATGATAATAGAAATGGAGTTGGCTATTTATATATAAATAAAAAATCACACCCAAACAAATTTGTGGTTTTGACAAACAAAAACAGATTATGGTGTAAACATGATAAATCAAGATTTGAATCATGCACACACAAAAAAATAAAAATAAAACACTCCCTCATATAGCTTTAAAAAATTGTTTCATTTTAAGTAATGTTTTCAATTTTCTATGTAAACATTAAATGTATTTAATAATATTTGACCAATTAAATTATATACTATATTTTTCAGTTGAATTCATTGTATTTAGTGGTATTTTTGTGGGGAAAATAGTATATGTTTCCATAATCTATACTCCCTTTGTTTCATTATAAGTGATGTTTAAGGTTTTGACAAACTAAATAATAAAACATATAAATTACCCATTTTCCATTAAAACATCATTAATTAATATGAATTCAACCAATAAGAAAATATGATGTAAAATATAACTGGTCAAAACATATTAAATACATTAATTTTTTGCATAGAAAATTGAAAACATCACTTATATTGAAACAAAAAAAATTGGCTAAAACATCAATTATAATGAAACTTCCTCAATTATAATGAAACAGAGGAAGTATATAACAACTTTAAACATCACTTATAAGAGAACTCCTAGAGTAATATATATGAATAGTTTCTAGAAGTAGTGAATTATGCACTGATAGTTAAACGACGACATTAATTATAGTTTCTACAAGTGGGGAATCAGGGGATCATGCCATGATTTATATGATTTTTTCTAGATAGAGCAAAGAATTTTATGATAACCATTTAGAATAATTAATACGTGGAAGTATGGAAGAGACGAATGGAAAATAATACCAAAAATAAATAATATTTTAAAATAGCTCAAGATAACAAAAAGTACTTCTATATATATTCTAAATGTATATTAATAAACGTACTAAATGAAATACATCCCATTGGTTTATAAAATGACTATAGTTATCAAATGAAAACAAGATCTATATATCATGATTGTATTGATTACAACCTAACATACTGTATATAAAAAGCAAAATTTTAATGAAGAAGAGAATTTTATAGCCTACTACACCACACTTGTTAACTTAAGGAGCGGATAATAATAAGAAAAGCAATCTAAGCAAAATTAAAGAAAAATAATGAGAGGAAAATGTTAAAATCTCTGATTAATAAATAGCTCACAAAGGAAGAAGAAATATAAATCAGATAAATGTTGTAATAAATTCGTTTTGGTCTAACGTGAGTGTAAAAAAAGGAAAAGATAGGAGACGAAAGAGGAAACTGTTAAAGTCGATGGGAGATGCTGTAGGGACGTATAAATGGACTGTGACATCAGTTTCCGTTACTTGTTTTCTTCTTCAACTCAATAAATACATTTAATTTCCTCTCATTTCAAAATAAAACATTTCTCTACATCGGTCTGCTTTTCGTTTCACACTCTGCAGTGCACTGCACTCAGTGTAGTACGTATGGTATTGTAAAAATATACAAACAAAAACTAATTCCTCGAGACATGATACGTTCAGATAATATTAATAATTTGAGGGTACACGTAACACAATGTTCCAAATCATTTGTACTCCAAGTCTTGCTTTTATGTTTTGTGTTCACACTTCAACACTATCATCATCCCTATGCTATCCCCTACGAAGGCACTTTATATGATATTTCAAAATAATCGATCGACCATAACTCTCGTCTCGTGTGGTGGTGCACACACAGTACTGCCCTCGATTCTATTGTGTGCAAAACATTAAGATAGAATATTTGGTCATCTAAGCTTCTGTTTAGGTACTTTAAACATTAAGATAGAATATTTGATTCTCTGGTGACGACAAAAAAAAAAAAAAAATTGATTATCTGGATCATCTATGGACTAATCAATTAGACAATTCTATTACAGTTTTTAAAAAACGAACCCTACTACTTGTAGTCTTGTACAATGGGCTATAACGAGCGGCCCAATGTTGCCGCTTCAAATTCGTCTTTGTTTGGTAAAATCGGAATCGGCTAATCGGGTCGACCCGACCAGTTGTAGTGTTGCTCCTCTTCTTCATCTAGTAAATTATGCAGCAATAGCACATGTACTAACATGTACACTGTGTAATAATAATAGTTAAAGAGAGAGGATCTTTCATTAAAAAAAATTCAATACTTCGCTGGTGAGAAGCCAGTTTATAGGTAGGTGAACAGGATTATTTTAGCCAATTAAATAAGACAAATATTGAGGCCTATGTATTGCAAATTCAACGTGCACACCTACTTAAGTACCAAATACTCTATGCTATATAAGTTAGTGTGACACTCACTCGTTACAATTTCTGAAGTCTTTTAAACTCTCTAAAAAAAATAAAAATGGCGGCGTTTTTGCAGACGAACATCCGAATGAGTTCGATCAAGATCGTCCCGGGAAAATACAGTGCTCTCACCGACCATTATCGCACGCCGTGTCGTGTAAGGTGTGCCGCCTCTTCACCGGGGAAAAAACGTTTTAACATCGCTCTACTTCCCGGCGACGGAATTGGTCCAGAAGTTATCGCTGTTGCTAAGACTGTGCTTCAGAAAGCTGGATCTCTTGAAGGTTCTTTCTCTTTCTCCATGTCATCGTCTTAAATTTTCAGAATCTTGGGATCTTGCTGCTGCTTTTTACCAAGTTCCTGGGCAACGAGTGTGTTTTGCTTAGCCAGTATATATTCGTGTCTCTGCTTTTGTATCACAGGACTGGAGTTTGATTTCCAGGAGATGCCTGTCGGAGGAGCAGCCTTGGATTTGGTCGGAGTTCCCATGCCGGAGGAAACTTTCACCGCTGCTAAACAGTCTGATGCTATACTTCTTGGAGCTATTGGAGGGTATGTGTCTTGTTTCTTCAAAACATCTCCTTCCAAGTTTATTCTCTTGTTGATTAGTTTTGGATGATTCTCAATTGTTCAGGTACAAATGGGACAAGAATGAGAAACATCTGAGACCTGAGATGGCTCTGTTTTATCTTCGAAGAGATCTCAAAGTCTTTGCAAATCTAAGACCTGCTACCGTTTTGCCAGAGGTATATCTTCGGTTTTGTCTTCTTAGTATTTGGATCTTGTTTGCTAGCAGTTGTACATAAACTTAAGAATTTATCCTTTTTGTCATTTCAGTTAGTTGATGCATCCACGTTGAAGAAAGAAGTAGCAGAAGGTGTTGATATGATGATTGTAAGAGAGCTCACTGGAGGTATTTACTTTGGAGAGCCAAGAGGCATTAAGATCAATGAAAATGGCGAAGAAGTTGGCATTAGTACAGAGATCTACGCTGCTCACGAGGCATATAAACTCTCCACAATCTGATCTATGACAATATAGGCTACTTGTGTATGTATATTAATCCCATTGCTTATGTTACTTCAGATTGACAGAATTGCTCGTGTTGCATTCGAGACTGCTAGGAAAAGGCGTGGCAAGTTGTGTTCTGTGGACAAAGCCAATGTGTTGGATGTACGTTTGATCAGTTCTTGAATTGTTTTTCCACTTTTGTGTGTTTATCGTAATACAAATTTGATTTGATTTTTTTTCATATAGGCATCAATATTATGGAGGAAAAGAGTAACAGCGTTAGCCTCTGAATATCCAGATGTTGAACTATCACATATGTATGTTGATAATGCTGCAATGCAGCTTATCCGTGACCCCAAACAGGTTCTCGTCGAGCATATATCAAAACTTAGCCATTGATTAAGCTAACATAAAAGTAGAATCATTTTAGTTCTCACAGCGTTTTTGATCGCTTACAAAACATTGCAGTTTGACACAATCGTCACCAATAACATTTTTGGTGATATATTATCTGATGAAGCTTCAATGATCACTGGAAGCATTGGAATGCTTCCATCTGCGAGTCTCAGTGAATCGGTAAACAGAATTATTCAAAATCTTTCAAGGCTCGTTAGTGTTGTGTTGTTACCATATCCGGAATGTTAAACTTGTGATGTAATCAGGGACCTGGACTCTTTGAACCTATACACGGTTCTGCACCAGATATAGCTGGACAAGACAAGGCAAACCCATTGGCCACTATTCTCAGCGCCGCTATGCTTCTGAAATATGGACTTGGAGAAGAAAAAGCTGCAAAGAGGATTGAAGACGCTGTCGCGGATGCTCTGAGCAAAGGGTTCAGAACTGGAGACATCTACTCCCCCGGAAATGTATGTGTATGATTGATTACTATCATTTGTTTTTATAAGTTAGTAACATTATACTTGAAGGTCTTGCGTTTTGACTATGCAGAAACTGGTGGGATGCAAAGAAATGGGAGAAGAGGTGCTCAAATCAGTGGACTCCAAAGTTCCAGCTACTGTTTAAGTGTATTGATGATTTGCAAATGTGTGTCGTATTGATTTTACGGTTACTTATATGCTAATC
Organism: Capsella rubella; assembly: GCF_000375325.1. Taxonomy (NCBI): domain Eukaryota; kingdom Viridiplantae; phylum Streptophyta; class Magnoliopsida; order Brassicales; family Brassicaceae; genus Capsella; species Capsella rubella. The sequence goes on from NW_006238918.1 coordinate 4,598,417, forward strand.
CATGTATTAGAAACCGTATTATTCTAGCATTTCAACAAATTAATGAATAAGTGGGATTGATTCTGCAATTCAAAGACAAGATTCTCCAAAAGCTTTTAACATCCTGCCTCACTTACTTAAGTACCTTGATCTTAAAAATTGAGAAGTTTTCTCCAACTACAAACCCAATATCTTCAATCAATATTTACATAACGTAATTAAATTCAAGAGAAGAAAAGAAGCGATGATTTTTACTAGCAAGAGTCTTTACATTTTTATACTGTAAAACCAAACTTGTCAAACTTTACATTTAAAAACCGAAAAAAAACTATCAATCATTCGATTAGCCTTGAGTTTCACGAGGAAGTATCAGATTTGCGTTCAGCATCTGCGGCAGACTGCATTTGAGCTGCGTATTGCAAGTTCCACAGAACGTCTTCAAATGAAGGTCTTGCCGACGGTTCAAGCAAAACGCATTTGTTGGCAATTGAGATCGCAATCGATAAAGACTCCTGCGAGCTTGTTGTTAGGACAGTTGGACTTACTATTTTCTGCCGACCGTCTTGGCTCCCAAATGATGTCTGCGTACACAAAAAGTTGCAGCATTAACTAACTTTCTTCTTAAGCAAATAACAATGATAAAGATTGATTTTCCTCTTTGTTACCATTTCGTTGAGAAGAAAGGCCTCTCCTTTTGTAGTGAGCACTGGTCCTATCAAAGATTCCAGGAGTATGAATCCGAAGTTGTACACATCGTCCTCTCTTTTAGCCATTTTTCTGCATAACCCCCAAGTTTGAATTAGTTTCTCCTAGATGCCATGGAGTTTTGAAATAGAGGGAAAAAGATACATACTTTGACTTGTGGTTTTCTGACTTTGTCTGCAAAATGTAGAAGCAGAATCCTGACTTAGTATCAAAGAAGAGAATACAAAATGATTATAAACAGCGTGAATGAGAGTAACAAACCTCGAGCTTTTCGTTCTCTTCGATGATGGCAGAGACTCCATAGTCACTGAGTTTTGCAATGTTGTGTTCATCAAGCAAAATGTTGTTTGTCTTCAGATGATTATTGAAGGAACCAGGCATTACACCAGTGTGAAGAAAATGAACTGCCTTTGCTATCTCAATGAGAATTGCTAGCCGATTTGGCCATGTCAGGATCTTCTCCGAGAAAGATTCTACATATAAAAAAGATTCTAACAACATTGAGTATTTAACTACAGAGAGACGGAATTTAACATTGAGTTTATGTCATCTGACCTGATAGATGTGTGCGATAACTCCCGCTGGGCATATACTCGTATACAAGGTAGAGTATGGTCGCTGCAGGATCATGTTCACCGCTGGTTTGAGTGCAATGACCCAAAAAGCTAAGGAGATGAGGATGGTTAAGCTTAGACATCCAATCTAAGTGACCTCTGATACTCTGGCTGGAGAATTTCCTTGATAAAACAAGACATCTGATAGCTATGGAACCTCCATTTTCCAGTGTTCCTCTGTAAAGCTGCAAAGAATCAAAACAAGCAAAGTTTACATACGACTGATGGGAGATCACAAGAATTAATCTTACGAGAGACAAACCATACCTTTCCAAGGGAGCCTTCACCTAAGAAACGTGATGAATCAAAATCGTCTGTGGCTTCCTTTAACTCTTCAAAAGAAAATGACCGGCATGAGGGAACACCTTGTGCACCTAGTTTTGCTGTTTGAGAGATTAACCCTGCAAGAAAAAAAATGTATAAGGATATTAACTTCCAGAAAGAATATTGCTAGCAGACAGAAGGCTACAGTGTGAGTCAAAATTACTCACTTGCACTAGCAAGAACTTCAGAGGAGAGACTGGTGTGTGAATTATCCGTCACAACCTTGAGCCGAGTTTGCGGCACTGACTTTTCCCTTGAACAACAGCAAGAGCAGCGATTTGTGCATAACAGAAGGAGTCCTAATACAAAAAACACAAGAACAAGAACAGCTCCACCAATTACAGCAATCAAAATCCCAATCTTTCTTCCTTGGAACTGTTTTCCCTCAGTTTCAGCCTCTTCACATAAGAATTCTTGATGCTGATCAAGACTGCCAGTTATAAACAAGCAATTTCCACCGAGTTTAACAACTCGCTCACCAGAAGCTCCTGCCAAGCAACGGGGAGGGCTCCCTATTAATCTGTTATTGGACAAATCAACAAATCCGAGTTTGCCTCCACAGGTCAGGTTAAGCGGTAGCTTCCCACTGAGCTTGTTAGATGCCAAGTCCAAGTAACTAATGTTTGGCAAAGAGAATAGGAACCGAGATGGAGTTCCAGTTAAATGATTGAATGACAAGTCAAGATGCTGAAGCTGAGACAAACCGCCAAAACCTCTGGGAATTTCGCCAGAGAAGGAGTTCTTACTCAGTAGAACAGTAACTAATCTATTAGGCATGACAGGTAGTTCAGAATCCAAGTGGTTCTCTCTCAGATCCAGCATATGCAGATGAATTAACTTGCTGAGATCAGGCAACTTACCAGAAATCTCATTGTGTGATAGAGCAAGATTTGTTAGTCTTCCAATTCTGCAAATTGAAGAAGGAAATGGACCTTTGAACCGATTGTTCTTTAAACTAAGCAGAGTAAGATTGGTCAAGGAATCCAACGTGTCTGGAACACTGCCGTTGAAGTAATTTCCATCAAGCATCAGACTTTGAAGCATAACCAATCTAGATAAGTCAGGAGGGACAGAACCAAACAGATAATTTGAACTCAAATCCAAGTACTCTAGAGAATTCAACCGATGGATCTTTCCTGGGAGCTCACCATAGATACCTAGAGACACTAAGCTAAGAACCCTCAAGCTTGCAAGCCTTGTCAAAGTGGTAACAAAAGAGTCAATAATGAATGCTTGAGACAGAGTGTGATTTGGAAGTGAAGACCCATCAAACATACCAACTGGTTTAGAAAGCTTGTCCCCCATGACTTTAAGCTCCGTGATGGAATTACCTTGACAGGTGATGCTCATATGAGCAGTTGCAGGGATTACACATAAGTCTCCATAGTAAGTTCCCCAAGATTCCAGAGCTTTAGGGAATTCCAGATGCTTCCTGAGCTGATACAGGACCTGGGTCTGAGAGTTCTGAAGTTGATGGGTGCTTTGAAAGAACATAACCCATGAAAGAAAGAGCAGAGGCAAGAACTTTGAATGCTCCATTCCAGGGAAAAACGAAGATGAAGTAGCAGAACTGAGACAGAACCCTAGAATCAGAAGCAGAGTAGGATTCTCAGAGGAAAATGAAAAAGACCCATCATCTAGGTGTTTTTACAGTCAATTCAAGTCACACCAAGCTCGTGATCCCAGACGCTCTCTGGAGCAAACTCCCAAGGAAATGAGTGTACAATCAAATCCCTGAAAAGAGAGAGGTCAGGAAACAAAAAATAGAAGAGTGTGAGGACAAATGCAGAAATCAGGGGTGGGAATGTCGGTATTCTTGTGTGTATTTGTCGGATTCAACACACAGACGAGAAAGAAACTGGGGAAGCTAGAGAAGAAGGTGATAAGAGCATTAATGACAAAAGGGTTAAACAGCATTAATGGCGGCTTTCTGTATTTACCTGATAGGACTTGAGAAAGTAAGAGAACTTCAAAGTATCTTTATTTCTTCTTCCTCTTCTTCTGCTTCTTCTTCTTCTTCCTTTTTCTATGAACGAAACAGTAAATTCAGTAATGTGGGACACCAGAAACAGTCATAAAGCAAAAAAATGTGCACTCAATTTGATGAAAGCTTGTTCCTTTTTATGAGCAATTGTCTCTTTTCTTCTATACTGTTTAATAATGACATTTGAATTTAAATTTGGTAAAGATAAAGTATGATTATTGTTTATTAATGTATGCAATTTGTGACCTTGGTTGACTCATAGAAGATGCCGTTAACACATGTCTCTTCTTCTTCTTCTTCTTCTTCTTCCTCTTCATCTTCATCTTAGAAGATTTAAAACATAGATTTAAGTGTGTGATTAGATTCCATGTCTTGTTAATTCACCAAACTGCCCCTTCTACTATACCAACTGGGTTATTATACTTTGTACATGACAAAGCGAAGCTTTTGCTCTACGAAACATTGACCGGTAGATGTAGCTTTCGTTGAAGGACAAATATGCCAATAAATAGTGATATCATTCACAACCATATAATATCATATCTAGTTAGGTAACTCTTTATCAACCATCTAAACAAGCAAATTAATGTAGCATATATATTTTTGAGACAAAAATGTCTATCACAAAATTCACAGACTAGTCCTACATTGTGCTTTGTTAAAATGTCTACAAGGGGTAAGTTTGTCTATTCGTAGCAGGCAAAGGTAGTGATTATGCGCTACTTTGTTAAAGTTTAAAGGCCCACATTGCAGGAGTCCCAGACCCACCGCAGGACTCAGAGACCGGACCATCTTATTTAATTACCTTCTTTTTTGGTCTCACATGCGTCAATATTCTTACAATATCATCACAAAGATGTTTTCTTCACTCTTGTTTAACAACAATTTGGTATTTATAATCTGACAACGGTTAATGTATAATCACCAATTGTATGGTTAAAAACTTTGGCTAATGGTAACCTATACTTTCGTTAGCTTTTTCATGATGATAGCACTACTATCTACTACTTATTTGTTCGATTAAGCACACCACAAAAGGAACAAAAGGACTGGAACAATGAAAGCTCTAATATTGAGGATGCTTTAGTATAAAATAGAGAATTTATCAAAGACAAAATGGGTTAAGACAGATGACGCTTTATAAAAGAAAGATGAGACAAAACATAAGACTCCATGAAATAGGAACGGGAGAGTATGTGGGACGAACAGACATGGACATTCAGATACTTACATCTGACATTATCACAACCTTTTTGGGACCATCTCTTGGTTGTGGCTTTGGAGAAAAAACACGCAAAACATCAACATCCCCCTCCACCAGAAACCAAACAAGTTTCTCTCCAACTTGTCTATGAGAATGAGGTCTTCAAGATAAGAATATATCAGCAATTTGTTTTTAACGATTCTTCAATCCTAAAATCCACACTAGCATGTTTTTCTACCCAGGTCAGTGATGCAACACGAATTCAGACCAAACATTACATGGATAGTTTATGCTGGAATTAGTGAGTCTATGAGAATTTCTGAGTTTGTTGGCTTACCCCACAGCTTGTTGCATTTTACAAATTTACAAATTAAGTCATAAAAAATGACGAACCTTGACAATGTTCATTAGCTGTCCTCTGGTTTCTTATCATTTGAACAAGACTCAAGGTATGAGATCACAAGATCAGCTGCTTTACAACCTGATGCTATTGATTTCCCAACAGAGAGCCCTCCTCGGTGATTACCTGTTCATTTTGGTCCGTGTACAATAGATAGACTGGTTACATTCATCATCATTGATCATATATTTAATGCTTTTTTATCTACAAGACTGAATATTTTGATCGAAGTAACCTGCGTAGAAGAATCCAGGTAGATCTTTCTCCATCTTGTCAATTGCTTCCATGACTGAGTCATAGCTGCTGTCATACAACGGGAATGCTTTCCTCCAATAGTAATGGCTGCAATTAACATATTTGTTGATTTATAAGGGTAATCTCCTATTTAATACACTAAAACGATAAGATGAAAAAAAATATCTCTGAACTCCACATACTTGACAAACTCAGGTTCACCTTCAACCCCCAAAAGTCGCTGAAGGTCAGAAGTCACAACTTGTTTTAATTCATCCCTGCAAAGATAGAACCGCAAAAGATATTAAATAAGAAACAGGTGAAGTAAGGAACTAGAAAAATGGTATGAATGCCTTTTAAATTCACAACTTCCAAACAATCATGAATCACAATTTTTAGTGACTTGACATGGTTGGGTTTCTTACGTGGAAGCTTTGGCTAGTTCCTGGTTCCTACTCCCCCCAATAAAGGTTGTATATAGATGAAGGTCACTAGGGCAACGATCTGGAAACATCATCGATGAAAAGAGTGTACCTACATATAGAGTATAAGTGTTGATAATATAAAAGAAGAAATATAGGGGCATTTGTTTGAATCATGGCCTAGGACACCAACAACTTACCAAGAGTTTTGAAACCGTGTTTTTGCTCCTTAGATGGAATGAGTACCCCAAAGCCTTCAAGAGGTCTCTTTACTTTCTCCTTTGTGAATGTGGTGATTATAACCGAGAGGGGCATGTACTTAATCTGAAATATGAGCAAGATCAACATTATGCATCAATTAACTTGGGAGAGATAGTGCATATAAGAGATAACTAATCATGCGATGAAGTGCTTTGATGACATATTAAGGTTTTCATTATCAGTATTTGGAGTAGAAAAATCTAAGACAACTCGAAATGAAGGACTAAATCTAGATGTAGGCCTAATACTCTCAAGAAAAAACTCCTGAAAGTTAGGCAAGACACAATTACCTCGGGGAGAAAGTTGAGCTGAAAGGGTTGTCCTCCTTTCATAACGTCCATCTCCTTCACATTACACAGAGGAGCCTATAATACATTAAAAAAAAAAGTCAACTGAAAGGTTCTGTAAGTTTCATCTAACATCCGAAAACACTACTAACCGTCATAATTACAGCATCGTAATGGAGGTTTTGTCTCTGCATCTCGTTATGAGAAACACATGATAGTGACCAGTTCTCCTGTCTTGATCCAGAATTGTAAGACAGAGAGAGAACCTTGGAGTCTAAATTGAGCTCATCATGTGAGAGACCTTTGCACAACATATCAGGAAGAATCTGCACTATCCAAAGTGGTACAGAACACGAAGAACATGAGTAGTATGGCGGAAAATTTGTATAAAATTGGCTTTCATAAAGAATACATCACCTGCATTCCACCCTTAAAAGAGAATGACCCGCGTGAACCCTTTTTTGTGCCAGGAGAACTCTTTGTTTCGCCACTTTTACCCCCTTTAGCGGCCAATTTGGTTCTGATTGCGCCTACTATAACAGAGCCAAAGCTGAAAGAAAATATGATATATTTAGCAACTAACCACAGAGCAGTTAAAGAGCTCATCGCCACAGAATCAGCATACAGAAGTCAAAACTAGGCAGTCAATCCCAATATAAGGAAGCTTGCAATACTGTCTTAGTCCGTAAAAAATTTCTGACTACCATATTACACATCAAGGAACCAAAATATTTGTTTGATATTGCCACACATAAAATGACACTAGTAAAACTCAAAACCTGATTGCATCACCCAACAGAAAAACTCTTTGAATATTTTTTCTAAGCAAGAATCATTAAATAAGTACAGTTACATGAGGAATTACCTTTTCTCTACATTCCAGAGATCTGGAAAAGAATGCTTCATCTGGTCATGGATCGTAGGAAGGGATATAAGAATGAGTAATATCAAACAATAAACAAAGACAATCTGTTAAGTGAATAGTTGCTCACTGAAAGGGAATCAGGGTCTGCAGCACTTGTTCCACCTACGAAAGGGTCGATGAGATAGTCCACAACCTTACAAATGAGAAAAATAAAACAAGACACATGAAAGGAAGTTCACAATTATTTTACATTGATAAAGATAGTCCAAAATTGGTGTTGACACATGCAGAGAAAGGTGAAAAAAAAACAATGAGATGATAATGTTTTAATCCAAATTTAGGATTTGGTAGCAACTAACCTCTTGTCCAAAATGGCGTCGGAAGAACCCGCTTACACTACATCAGAGAAAATAGGAAGTGAAATGGAAGTTCTAATCTTCTGTGATTGAGAATTGCTGACGGTCTGAGTAAAACAAAATTATGCTTACCTCTCTGCTGCCGATGCGTCTGATACTTTTGAGGACAAGTCATTTTTCTTCCATAAAAATGGTTCCAACAAGATTTCAAACTGCAAGTAATGCCTAGTACTTTTAGGGATTTTTGAGATACTGATAAAGTAAAAACACATTGGTATAGAAGAGGTTCTAGTTTCTGGTGGTAGTCTACATAAAGTTAAAACACCGGAGAAATAATATGTCTGAAACAACCATCAGAGTCGAATTCAATGTAATAAATCACCAGTGTACTTATATCTCGAGAAATCTACCTTAGATTGGGTAGAGAGCACAGTACTTGTGACCAAGTCTATGGGATTTGTGGGTATCTAAGCAAGAAAACAGAGAAAATATCAGCATCATAAGTTAGATAGGAGAAGACCTCATTACATGAAGAATAAACACAACCCATAAGAAGAAGGAAACAAGTAAGGATTACCATCACAGGTACACCATTCCGCACAATATACCGCTTTTTCTGTGAAATTGGCTGAAAGGATAGAGAATGATCAAATAAGGGATGGAGAAACACAAGTAGCAAATCAAACGAAAGATGTCATTCATGACCACAGAAAATGCTCACAAATTGCTGTTTCTCGCGAAGGCCAAGATCATCGAGCAAAGTCCCAACTTCGGGCTCAGCCTCAGTCTGCATAAGCAGCAACACCGGATCAAGACACATAATCTTCTAAATAACTGACAGAGATGTGTCTTTAAGTGATTCTAAAGGACGTTTGACTTGAGAACAAACACAAACAAACCAACCATAGTGTTTGCTCCTTCGTCCCAAATCAAGCCATTATGCATAACACTCCTCAACTTCCCACCTGCTCTTCCATCAGCTTCAAACACAGTCACATTCAAACCCTTCGATTTCAACTTGTAAGCCGCCGCAAGACCACTTCAAAAGTCAAAACCATCCAAAAAAAAAAAAAACATATCTGTGAGCTACTTGGCTGCAATTACGCGAAATTGATAACAAATAAAGCTCAGAGCAAAGAGCCCAGAAAAGAAAAAGTCAAACCCAAAACCGGGAAGCTGAAGAAAATTCAGGAGAATTACACAGCAGAAAATATAGAGATGGAAGAACAATTCGCTATACCTTACACCTCCACCTACGACTGCGACTCTTCTTCCTGAAACCGCTTCAAATTCTAACCAAAACAAAAAACATATCAGTGCAAAGATATAGCGACAAACAGTTCAAAATTTCTAATGCCGAAACTGAATATGAAACTGGACATAAAACCCAAACTTCTCTTACTAGTATCATTGTCAGCTACTTTAGCAGACGCCATTGTTATCAGCAAGAGCCAAGATAATTCAGCGTCAAATCTCTGACCAGACGAAACCAGCACGGAAATTAATAGCAAAATAAAATAAAATTAAACACAGCGGCAAAAATTTCAGCTTATTCAGAAACGACAATAAAGGATACCGTTTTTAATTCTTCAGGCCCAATTATCTTTAGTCGTTTGTCTAACGGGCCCTTGTTTAATGTCTTCGCATCCAAACCAGATTTTAATTCTACGTCGACATGTTTATGTATTTCAAACGGATCGTGCGAGTCTCCTGCATCATGCATGACAAAGTTTTTTTTTTTTTTTCCTTACATGACAAATTTTCTTAACGAGTTGGTGAAACTTTTCTACCAGATTGTTTGAATTCATGTGAATACTATTAAGATTTTTTTATTTTTAATAATATCATATGTGTAGGTTATATGAGTATATGCAGGGGCGGACCCACAGCTAAGGTGGTGGGGGCAGCTGCCACCAGCAAAAAAAAAAAAAAAAAAATTATTAAAAAATTATTAAATATTATTAAAAACAAAATTTGTTCCCACCAAAAAAACTACTTTTCAGCCTTTTTTTGGAAAGCCCATTAATCCATGTACCAAAAAAAGATATATTAATATATAAATTAAAGACTTACTAATCTAGACCTAATTTTTTGTTATTTTCTTCTTTTTTAGTCATTTGGTTTCATTGTGTGACAACAAATCAACAACTATCAATTTGTGAGTTTATTTTTCGGCTTTTTTACAATCGTTTCTATTATATAAGCATTATTTTTTGTCAGTTAGTTTTATTTAAGAGGGAATTTCAAAAATACCCCTTTTCATATACCTCTTTTTAAAAATACCCCCTTTTCAAACTTTATCAAAAACCCTATTAAAAATGTTGAAATTTATCCAAATATGTGTGTAAGCTTATAAATATATACACAAATTACCTTTATATGTGTCGAAAACTTTATACACTTTTCATAAATAGCGTAAAAATAAATTATAAAAACCTTATAAAAACCTTATAAAAACCGTATAAACCCTTTTAAAAACCTTTTAAAAACCTTATAAAACTTATAAAAATGATTTAAAACTATTTAAAACATTTTAAAATATTTGTATCGAATCTCCCAGTAGTAGTTATTATATAGAAGTACTTTATAAACTATATAAAACTTTATAATTTTTTATATTTAAAAAGGGGTATTTTTGAAAATGGATAGATAAAGGGGGTATTTTTAAAAAAGGGTACACCAAAAGGGGTATTTCTCAAAAATTTTCTTTATTTAATCAGTTCAAGCTTATAACTATGTTTCTTGGAAAACATTATATAGGTTTTTATGTTATACATGACTATATTAGTTTTTGGAGTGATAATTGTTTATATGTTTATTCTATGGTTAAGCTTTTATGGAAGTTTGTTACATAATTCAAAATTTTAAAATTAATAAATTTTAAAATATAAGTCTATAAATTCAAAATTTTCTAAATTTTTAATTAATAACATGTTTTTTTGTTTTTAATTATTTGAATCTGTCACAAATGAAAATGTGGTAAAAAGGTTTCAATTGTTAAATGAGCGTCTGAGTGGTTTTCTAAGATATTTTAAAGTTTTTACATGACAATTTTATGTCTTTTATAATTTAGTATTTGATAGTTTTTTTACTATATTTTTGCCCCCATTGAACAAATTTTCTAGATCCGCCCCTGAGTATATGACAAATGAAACCAATTTGTAGCACATAAAAGTACGAATTAAAACTATACTTGGTGACATAAATAAACACTTGGTCAATCAACTCTTGTCAAATAATCCATAGTTTACAAAAATAATAATTAAGAATCATGATCTTATCTCGAATTTGTATTCCCGACCAAAAAGCATTCGTTATTTCATAAGGCAGTTTTAATTTTATTTTAATGTTGATTTGTGAAACTAAAGGAACACAAAAGTTTGTTGGTAGTTATCGTGGTAGTTAATTTAATCGATGAAATGAAAAGTACTTTTTTTTGTGCAATAAGATCATAACTACTATTATTATGAAAAAAGTACTACTAATCATTTGCTTTTTTTGAGCATACCATCTTTGAATATTAACTTAACAAATAAGCTCAACAGGGGAGAAATATATAAACAAATAAATCGTGCTTAGATTTCAAGAACATTACATGGCCCATTTGTACAATATACAAAATTCGAATGTACAGTTTAATAGATTTTGAGCATTATCGCATGGATGAATATGTGAAATGGAAAAGTCATTTTGCTTTAAGGTAGACTAAATTTTAAGATTAAAATTATATCATTATTTAGACATGATATTTGCTTGCGCCGTGGAACTTTAAGATTGAAGCAAACTTATTTAATTAAATACTTAATCTCTGCCGCCAAATATGAATTCGAAATCATATATTTAAATTTGATCTACACGTATAATCATGTATGACTGTCTTCTAATATCCTTTTTCAAATTTCAAAATTGAAATAAAGTAACAAGTTGTTTTTTCTTTTTGCTGCTTTGATTATATTCCATCGGCTATTTTTTGCTTAAACTTTCTTCACATCCTAATTATGTAGTTAAGAAGAAAAGTTTGAATTTTGAATATTCCATATATATTGGTTTGGTGTCTAGATGACTCTAGGCCAAAATAGTGGATCCGGCTTTGAGTTTGAGTGTTCTATACTGTATGGTTTTCTCTTTTGTCAATCTTTAAAAAAAAAAAAAAAAATTGTTTGGTAGAGTTTGGGTTTATTGAAAGAAATTACTAAATTAGCAATCCATTTGCCATTTGGTTGTGCGTTTCCAAAAACAGACACAACAAAACCGTCTGACAGAAAACGTACAAGAATTAATAGAACCAAATTGTCTAAGTAAAAAATTACGATAATAGAACCATCCAAACGCAGTACGCACAAGTATGAAAAACATGGAGTCAGACTCACTAAATTGATGACCATTAGCACATAACAGAAAGAATAACTAACCTTTAAGTAGCTAGTAAGGTTTGTTGTTCATAAAACCATTAGACTTATGAATGTTCTCAGTAAGTATGATTAAGAGAATGAGGCAGGGGAATTAGGAGATGTGGTCCATGCTTTGTCCTAATTAGTAACTAGATGGGAAATGATTTCAAACACTTTAGTTTCCTTAGCTTTCTTGGGGACCTTTTTTTTTTTTTTTAAGTTAAAACCGGTGGGCATTTAATTTTTATCTCTTGTTTTTTTCTCATAATCTTATAATGTTTATTTCATTTTCTCAAATATACTTCGTTTGAGCAAGTTTTCCGCCATCTCCTTCTAAAAAACTCTTAATTTAGAGATAAAATGATCGTATATCTAGTGATAATTATGTAACAAATGGGTAATATAGACCTTAGGTTGGACTCCCACGATGTAACATTGATAATTTACTTAAGCATAGATTGTGGTGGACTGGATTATATATGACCTCTTCTTTGATTAGAGTATATATATATATATATTTTTTGGTTAACACTACTGTTTTGTGAACATAACTAAAATCAATATATGTTCAAATTCACATTGTGACATATGAACGACAAGTACAATGTAATAACCCACTAAGCTATATGCTTTAAGCCCTTTATGAAAAGATACTTTCATGTTTTTATCAAGAAAAAGAGTCAAATGTTTTCATTCTTCACTAGCTAAGACGTTATTGTCATGTACTGTATATGACCGACGCATGTTTCGTCAACAAAAGAAGTTCGATATCTGTTTAAATAAAATACTTTATATGGTACCGTATTAAATGGAATCAAACATGTAATTTTCATGTCGCAATCTGGATCACGAGATCTTTCCGCAACATGAATGTCCAAGATAGCTAGGATCTGATGAATCACGTTCTTTTGGTGGTCAACTCGTTTTCATATAATTAAACACTAACCTAAAACAATACATTTTTGGGCTCATATTCATGAAGTTATAATTAATTCGACCAAACATGTACTCTATACTATATTCTTAACTCCGATGCGAAAATATTATGTTCTTCCTCACCTTAGATTGATGTAAGAAACAACAAAACATAAACTCTGTTTTATTTTTTTCTCCGAACGCAAACACAAACTTTTTATGCCTTAAGCTAGCCATTGTACCATCTTTCGTTAACAAAATGAATATATAGACAAATTGAAAAAATACGAGGTACAATTTGTTATACTTCAGAATGTTTGATCTAAGATCGATGTTTTACGCAATATTTCACTACTTGTATTATAAACTCCCATTCCAGCTATATGATTTAATATAAAATCCTGTTTTGAGGTCTTGCCTAGCATTTTGGGATTGAACTATATATTTTTCGTTAATCAATTTGCACGTCAATTCAGAAATAATAAGATGGGACTGTGTTTGAGTAAACTCGAAATAGTCATATAAATGTATCTTACATAGACGTATTCCACGAATGAGCTGTTAATGTATGGTTGATGAAGAGTCAACCTCATGACGAGTCTAGTGTTTTTTCCCGTACGTACGATTACGAAGTTATGGTCCTATTTATATCTTGTAATTCTCCATAGCTCTCCCATTTATATATATTTCCACCGACTTCTTCAAATAGTCTCTCTACCACACTTTGATATCTTTCTTGTATCATCCAAAGATCTCACTTACATCACTTCTTTTCTCCCTCTCTTTCTCTTACTCTCTAACCATTAAATTGCCCACCGTTTTTTAACTTTTGTTATAATGATCTGTATTCAACACGAATCACATCGACCACGACAAAAAAACACAGAGAGTTATAATTGTGAAGATCTGTGCATGCATGTTTTGAAACCCCCACTATTGGTTATTTTGGTATGTCACATATAATAATAAACAAAATAACATAACACCATGTATTATTCACTGCGATGCATTCATCACATAAGGCCAAAAACAATATGGCCAGATTAAATATCTCCATTCACAATTTCCCAACAATAATTATAAAAGAAAGAAAAAAAAAAAGACCAAAGAACGTAAGAGTATTCTGAGAGACAAAGTTGTAGGATTTGTAGCAATAGGAGTGAGCAAAAGAGTATGGGACTCACAGAACAAAAATAAATAATCTTGGTATTGAGTGAAAAGTTTCCATATAAGCAAAACGAACAATCTCTCAACAATCTTATCTACCTTTCCCTTACCCTCTCTCTACTTGTGTCTTCTTTCCCAACAAATATATACCTAAATGATCTTGACATGAGCTTGTTTAGAAAAACTCCACATCCTAAGAAAATTTAGCCTTGTTCCTATGTATATCTTCTTTAATGGTTGTTCATATATTATTTGGTTTGCAGTGATTTCGGGTCATCAACCAAATCACAGACACATGGATTATATATATATATATATATATATATATATATATATTATATTTTAACTTTTAGAAAATTACTAAAAATAATTACATATATTTCCCGTTCAGGTTCTACAAATACGCAAACAGTATAATATTTATTACCAAAATTAATGTTATCATTTATTAATAATTTCGGATTCTTCTCAATTTATGCATCCAAAACCAGTCAGCACAAATCGCACTACACTATAAACCCACGGTTAAAAAGTGAGTCCCGAATATCCTCGTTAAATTACATAGTTTAACCATTCCTATTATAACCGTGGTTAAAACTGTAAAATTTGTGTTTCAATAAATTGTCACACTCTTCTTCTATCCCTGGCGCTCACTTCTTTTCAAGCTCTCTCTCTCTCTTTTTCTCTCTCTCTCTTCTTGAGCCTCGCGTCTGCAAAGAGACAAAACCCAACCCTGAGACTTCGGTCAACGGCTTGCGGCGGCGTATAAGGATCATACATATACTCCGACAATGACGGTTTTCTCCGGCAAACAAGTCGTTCCTGTGGATTACGAAGCCGAGGTATCGCAGCGGCTTTTAGACGCCATCCTCGACGGAGATTTCAAAACGGCGTCGGACTGCGTCTCCGATCCGCTCGTCGACGTTAATTTCGTCGGCGCCGTCAGCTTAAAAACGAGGAGGAGCGAGGTGGTGCTCCGTGATGAATCACCGAGTGAAGTCCGAGTCGAGTATGAGGAGTTCAAAACTGATGTAACGGCGTTGTTCCTCGCCGTTAATTTCGGAAACGTAGCTCTCGTCAAGAAGTTACTGGTAAAACTTTTTTTTATTTCAGCCGTTTCTTAACGTTTTTAGCTTTTAGATTTTGAAACTGATAAAACAAAAAAAAATCTGCAATTAATTATACAAATTTGTTGTTATTTAATAAGCAATCGGTTTCGAATTATGTTTTTTAAAAAAAATAATCTTCCATCATTTAATTATTTTGATTTACTTCTGAGTTGAATTTTTTTTGTTACGTTCCATTGACGCAATCGTTGGAGAATTGATTTCCTCGTGATTTCCTTTTTCTTTTTAAATTTAAATTGCGTATTTTGCTGCTTAGTGGGTGATTCGTTCGTGGTACCTTTTTATGTATGTCTCTTGAATTAAAAGACCCAAAAATATACTCCTGTTCTGTCTGAACGCTTTACTTTACTCTTTTTTTCTTCCTCTCTTTCGAAATTCAAATTTCGGACACTGAATATTTTTTATTCTCTCTGCTTTTTAACTTGGAACTGGTTTCATTTATCTCGTTTTGATTTCATGATAGTTCTGATTTACTGGCGTGTGATTATTTCTGAATTTGTTTTCCTCATCAAGTAACAGAGTACTCTTTTGAATATTACTCTGTTACTTGGCTTTACCAATTTTTTTTTTTTACTTTAAAAAACGTGGATCGGATTCCGTGCTAGCTTTTAAAATTCATAACCTGTTGACTAGCTTCAATCTCACTGGTGAGGGGGTGTTAGGAATCTTCCAAGATGCAAAAAAAATGCAAAATGTTAAAATAAAGAAAGAAGATTTGTATTTCTAGTACCGAGTTATATTTTCAATCACACACATATAAACTTTGCACTTTCTTGATAGTCACAGAATCTGTTACTGGATGCTATAATTTTTGGATCTGAATTGTTCTTCAATGATGGATATTTTGAGACACAAGAGTTTTCCAAAGCTCACTATTTGGGTTTTGCAGTGATAATTGAGTGATTTGATTTGATTCCCTTGTTTTCCTGAAAGGAACTTATGACTTTTTAGTACGACAAGAAAGTGCTGATATAACACCATGTAGCTTGTTTGTGAAACAGAACCTGAGGCCCCCCCTCCCATTAGGTGTTGTCACTTGTCATTGGCTTCATCTAGTGTAGACGAATACTATATTCGCATACTTCCCTCTTTCCTTATAAGTCATCATCAAATGTCTGAGATCAAGCCATGCTTCTGTGTGTCAGGGTTGTTCCCTCATGTTCATGTAGATCCAGTTCAATTATTCACTTCCCATTATTGTATAACTTACTACTATACACTGTTCTTTTTTTTGTCTTCTTCTGGTCTTTGTATGTCACCCCACGTGAGTCTTTCGCATTTTGCAGTATAGATTAACCAAATATTTTACGATCTTAACAGTGCTCTGACCTTTACTGTAATATCATCTCACAGAACATTGGAGCTGATGTGAACCAGAAGCTCTTCAGGGGATTCGCAACTACTGTAGCTGTAAGGGAAGATCATTTCGATGTATTTGAGATTCTACTCAAAGCCGGTGCTTCTCAGCCTGCCTGTGAGGAAGCTCTAGTAGGGGCGAGCTGTCATGGACGCTCTAGGTTCGCTGAGCTGCTCATGGGAACTGATCTTATTCGTCCTCAAGTAGCTGTTCACGCTCTAGCCACTGCTTGTTGCAGAGGTTTTGTGGATGTCGTAGGGACCTTGCTCAAAGTAAGTTTTCATCTTGTGGTTTCAAAATTTGACCACTTTAGGTTTGTTCAATAACATCTAACAGAAGACATTGCTTCATTACAGTGCGGAGTAGATGCTAATTCAACCGATAGGCTTCTTCTTCAATCTTCAAAACCTTCTCTTTACACAAATGTTGATTGTACAGCTCTTGTCGCTGCCATTGTCAATAGGCAAGTCTCTTCCGTCCGCGTGTTACTACAGGTAATTTTTGGCTCTGCAAAATTAAAAAATTGTTTCCTTGCATAAGGAGAGAATATGTTTCTAAGACATCCAAGCTTTTCTTGTGATGATATGCACAGGCTGGTGTCAAGACAGATATTATGGTGAGGCTTGGAGCATGGTCATGGGACACCAACACTGGAGAAGAGTTCAGGATTGGAGCTGGAGTGGCTGAGCCTTACCCTTTGACCTGGTGTGCTGTAGAATACTTTGAAACAAGTGGCGAAATTTTACGTTTGTTGCTCAAAGTTCAGTCTCCGAGCGCTCCCCATAACGGTCGGACACTTCTCCATCATGCTATCCTCTGCGGCAACCAGGAAACAGTGAGAGTCCTCCTAAACTGCGGCGCCGATCCAGAAACCCCTATAAAAACTTCACGAGGCATTGGACTCCGACCAATTCATATTGCTGCACGTGATGGATCAGTGGAGATTATACAACAACTGCTTAGCTTTGGCTGCGACATAAACTCGAAGAATGATGCTGGGAATACAGCCCTGTTGATCTCTACAAAACACAAACATTCAGAGTGTGTAAAGGTGCTCGCCCTTGCTGGTGCTGATTTCGGTTTAGTGAACAAGTTTGGTCATTCTGCTCTTTCGACCGCTGAGTTAAACAAGTGGTCTCCCGGACTAGAACGAGTAATTCTTGAAATGATCCGGTTTGGTGTGGTTCCACATTCAAGCAACGCTTCCGTATTCTCGCCTTTGCTATATGTGGCTCAAGTAGGAGATGCGGAGGCGCTTAAAACTCTTGTAAAAGCTCAAGACATCTTCCTAGACTATCAAGACGAGGAAGGTTTTTCGGCTGCAATGCTAGCGGCCATGAATGGCCACGTTGAAGCATTCAGAGTCCTAGTCTACGCTGGTGCAGACATGAAGCTATACAACAACTCTGGTGACACAGTAGTCTCTCTGTCTGAGCAGAATGGTAATCGTGACGTGATAGAGAAGGTGATGCTCGAGTTTGCTCTTGAGAAGGACAATAGGAACATGGCAGGCGGGTTCTACGCTCTACACTGTGCTGCACGCCGTGGAGACGTCAAAGCAGTGGAGCTTTTGAGTGGAAAGGGATACGATCTGGACATCCCGGATGGAGATGGCTACACTCCACTCATGCTTGCGGCCATAGAAGGCCGTGGACATATGTGTGAATTTCTAATCTCCCGTGGTGCAAACTGCAATGCTAGGAACAGAAGAGGGGAAATGCTACTGGATCTCGCGACTGGTGATGCGGAGAAGGTGATCCGTAACGAGTTGTCCCGGAGGTTTGTGATAGAAGGAAGCAGTGTGATGAAACACACCAAGGGAGGGAAAGGGAAGAAGCATGTGAAGGGATTGAGAATGTTGGAATCAACTGGATTACTAAGTTGGGGAAAGTCGCGGAAGAGGAACGTGGTGTGCAAGGAAGTAGAGATCGGGATGAGCCAGCGGTTCAGGAAGAACCGAAGGGGAAAAGACAATGCAGGGGAGGAAGAAGAAGGGATTTTCCGGGTAGTGACTACGGAAAACAAGGAGGTTCATTTTGTATGTGAAGGTGGGCTGGTGTGTGCACAGATGTGGGTGAGGGGAATAAGACTTGTGACCAGAGAGACTATTTGTGGGATAATTCAGATTAAAAATTAGAGTGTTGTTTTGTATATAAAGAAGTTTTGAGAAAGGGAGCTTCATTTTGAAGGTAGTGTGCTTCTGGTTGTGTCGGGGCCTGGGGGTGTTTATAGTTGTTTGGTTGGCTTAAGAAGATAAGGTTCAAATTCCTGGTCTGATATCTGCAGTATATTTGTGTAGTAGCTCGAGTTGCATATGAATTGTACCTAGTTGATTTGAAATCCTCCAAATTGATTATTACCTTGGCCAGAAGAGAGAATATTTCAAATGTTGGCTTTACATGGATTCATAGCCTTAGATCCAGCACTGAGATTCGGCATATGATCAGGACCTGGATACTAAAAAAAAAACTTGAGGTACCTGTCTCTTTTAAAAGAACAAGCTGTTTTAAAAAAGCAATACAACACACATGAAGTCAGCACTTTTTGTTTATGAGTCACCAACTCAACAAGCAATAATCAACACAGACAAATAGAGAAACTTTGATCTTCTAATCGCTATTGTAACCATCATCATCATTATCCTTATCTTCATGGTCTCTCACCACTCGTTCTATGAACTGTTTTCGAACTCCAGCCATCACAGCTTCCCTTGAGGAGTCATCGTCTCCTCCTTTGCCATCATTAAGAACTGGCTCTGATTGACAGAGAAGTAAGGCTACACCTGAAAAACCAAATCAGTTGCAAGTATGTTCAGACATGAGTCTACAACCATTCTGCTCAAAGAATGATACAATCGCAAATGTGGTCACATCAGGTATCAGATCAGAAAAAAAGCTAGAGATGCAAAATGACATAATCATCAAAAACAAATGCACAATGATTATATCAGACAAAGAAGGCTTCAAACTTACTCTCTGGGGTGCACCTACGGCCAAAGCTCTTCAAGCCTACATGAGTTCCTTTAACGGCGCCATGGTGATACACGAGCAAGGTAGGAAGATTACAATCAGGATAGTTCGGAATACAATCAGTAGATATTATCTTAACGAACTTCGTTGCTGGATATCTACTGGCCAATTCTTCTAGACAACCCAATAGTAAACCACACTCTGCAACACTATCAAAGAGCAACAAGAACAATATGCCTTAATAGTGTCTCAAGCATGTAATTAGACTGGTTCGTCAAAAGGAAACTTCATTCACAAATACTTCAAAAGCATACCCATCTTTGTGTAGACATACAACAACCCAATCTTCAGCAGAGGCTTGTGTAACCTCCCGTACGAAATCAGATCCCGAGATGGGAGTCACAGTTCCATATCTTCTAACTTTAGCAGCTTCTCTTAGCTCGGACAACCTCTTCTTCCTATCAAAGCATCAAAACACATGAGCGCTTGTGAAGCATGAAGTGTGTTGCACAATAAGTCTAGCCTATCCACCAAAATCTGAAATTAGACACTACCCTTAACTGCATTCATATCCAAAACACAAACGAATCGAGAAATATCAGAGCTTGATAATATCATTCCCGATCCAGAAGAAGATGATAAAAGAGCTGTCTAGCTAGCTATGGCAACAGATCCGAGAAAATCGAATTCACAATCTAGAATATTCATCACAGTAAGGATTCTCTACTGCAAATTAAGATGGTAAATACAAAAAAAAAAATCGAAATGTTCAATTCGATCCACGAACCTGTATTCTTCGAGGAAGCGATCATCCTCGAGATCTTTGTCGTCCTCAAGATCCTCAAGCTCCTCCTCCGTCTTCTTATCAAACCAAGCCCGGTCCTTAGGAGCTGAAGACTCGTCTTGTTCCGGAGTATAACCCGGAGGTTTGAATGCCGGAGCTTTCTCCGGTAGATTCCCCAATTTCCTCTGGATATCGTCCCATTGAGTCGACGTTCCTTCAACGTCCTTGTACACAAAATGATAATCCGCCATAGCTTATAAGCAACTTACAAAGCTTCAAATCTTCTCCTTTAGATTACACAGAGAACCTTTGAATCTGAGATGAGAAAAAAGCAGATTGCTTTGACACTCTGTGATCGCAATCTCGTTCCTTTGCTGGAAGACGACTGCAATGCTTTAAAAGGTGATCCCCGAAATTGGTCTGATTAAACCGAGCAATACCGAGGCTATTGCTTATCTGATTCATACCGAACCGAGATTATCTGGTTTAAAAGACGGTTAGCAGTCGGTTTATTCGTCTAGAGTTATGCATAGAAACCGGTCGGAGGGTATTCTCTTATATATATTTTGGGGACATGTATTTTTATGGAGAAGATCCAGAGATAATTAAACAAACAAAACACTTAGCAAAAAGATTTTGAGAGGGAGAAAAAAGGGCGATCGATTAGGGTTTTTGTTTTTCGTTTGAAAATTCTGTATCATCAATCCAAGGTTCATCGGCGAGTCATGAACACGGTGGAAGCTGTGATTGCGTCAATCCAAGGTTTATCGGCGAGTGCAGAGGATTTAGCTGCACTTCACGATCTTTTGAGAGGAGCTGAGAGCTCGCTCCGAGCCGAACCCGATTTTAATTTCTCTACTCTTGGCCAGCTCGACGCCGCGAAGCATTCCCTCGGTTACCTGTATTTCCTGTGAGTTGATTTTGTTTTGTGATGTTTTGGATTTCTCATATCTCTTACTAGATTAGGTTCTCGTTGATTTATTGTGTATACTTCTGAGGATTATTTATGATTTTGGTTACTGGAACTTGAGGTGTATAATTAGGTTACAGTTTACAAGGATGATAAGTTCTGTTATTGGATTTCTGATTTTGATTTTTTTTTTTTGTATTGTTTGATTGTTCCAGTGAGATACTTACCTGTGGTCCAATATCGGAGGAGAAAGCTTCTGCTGAGGTTCCGATAATTGCACGGTTCATCAACTCCTGCGATGCCGAGCAGATTCGATTGGCGAGTGATAAATGTAATCACTGACTTGATGGGATCTTTTTTCGTCTTTCTGTTTTTAATCTTCAAGGAGATGAATGTTTATATCTTAACTTTTTAAATATTGCAGTTGTATCTCTTTGTAAGAGATTGAAAGACCTTGTTGTGTTCATTGGAGATCCCCTGCGAGGGGTAGCGCTACTGTTGACTTCTATTCAGAAGCTTCAGGTCTCCCCCAAACGTTTGACTGCATTGCATCCGGATCTTCTTCAACTATGTTTGCAAGCAAAATGGTACAAAGCTGGTTTCTCCATTATTAGTGATGATATATTAGAGGTTGAGCAGCCAAGAGACTTTTTTCTCTATTGCTATTATGGGTAAGCTAGTTTTCCTCATTGTTGTCTTTTTTTTTTGGCCTTGATCAGTGGTTGTATCAAAACACCACATTGAATCCATCCAGTGGTGTTTGGTTTATAGTATATTCTTCTTTTTTTTAATTCTCGTCACTTTTTGACAGGGGAATGATATGTATCGGACTGAAGAGATTTCAGAAAGCATTAGAGCTTTTTTACAATGTTAGGCATTCTATTTTCTTTTCTACATGCTTATTATTCATGAGTGACTTTCATTTTAGTGTGAACTGAATTGAAGTACTTGTATCAGGTTGTGACTGCTCCTATGCATCAAGGCAATGCCATAGCAGTTGAGGCATATAAAAAGTACATATTGGTGTCTCTCATTCACAATGGGCAGGTTGGCTGTGTTCTTTACTTTTTTTTTAACTTTATTTGTGTATCTAGTTTTCTGTCGTGGGAGCAATCATATTGCACAAGGCTGAAACCATTAGATGTTTTGAGTAATGTTTGCCTCATAGTTGCATCCTGTGTCTTATTTTCTCGTCAAGGATTTGTTAATCTTATGATGTCATTCTTATAATCTTATATAATTTTTAGTTAATCCTTTGATGTTATTTTTATAACCTTGTATACAGTTTACTAACAGTCTCCCCAAGTGCGCTTCTACGGCAGCTCAGAGGAACTTCAAGAGCTACTGTGGAGTAAGTTTGAACCGTAGCCATGAGTTGTATTTTTATTTTTTGAATGGAGGCTGGTCTTTCGTTCACTTCAGTCCAAAGATTACAGTTATTTTGTACTCTGTTCCAGCTAGATTTATTTACAGTCTTATAATTTTATCGTTCACCCTTTTCTCAGCCTTACATTGAACTGGGTAATTGTTACAACGATGGGAAGATTGCTGAACTAGAGGCATTGGTTGTGGCCAACAGTGTTGATTTTGAGAAGGTAAATTTCCTTTAAACACTCACCATAGTTTTTGTACCGATATTAACAGTCATTCCTTTTTGTAACATGGGGAAATGCTATTTTTCAGGATAAGAACCTTGGATTAGTTAAGCAAGCAGTGTCATCCTTATACAAGCGTAACATTTTGAGATTGACACAGAAGTACTTGACCCTGTCACTTGAAGATATAGCCAACATGGTTCAACTTGCTAATGCTAAGGAGGCAGAAATGCATGTGCTTCAAATGGTATTGTCGTTAACATGTGATTTTTGGAAGCTTTGCTTTATTACTTTAACTGGTATTTTGTCAATATCATGTTTTCTTTCCAACCATGCAGATCCAGGATGGTCAGATACATGCTCTTATTAACCAGAAAGATGGAATGGTCAGGTTCTTGGAGGACCCTGAGCAATACAAAACTAGTGAGATGATTGAGATCATGGATTCTGCTATACAAAGGTATGTTTACGAAACCAAGTGTTTTGATAAGTTTTTTTTGGGAATACATGGCTAAAAGTTGCAACTCATAAAGCCACCATGCTTTCTCTGGGGAAAAGAAGATATGGATATCAGTGGTTTTCCAAAGTACAAGTAGTAGCATCAAACAAGATTTGTGTTTTCAAATGACTTTCAGGACTATTGGGCTGTCGAAGAATCTCTTGGCCATGGATGAGAGCTTATCATGTGACCCTCTATACCTTGGAAAGGTAACTCAAAATTCCATGTTTCATAAAGACAGTTCTGTCCTTGAACCTATGTTTCTCAGACTAAGCCGTTTGACTAATTTTGGTCAGGTTGGACGGGAAAGACAAAGGTATGACTTTGGAGACGATTTTGATACTGTCCCTCAGAAGTTCTCCATGTAAACAGCAAAAGACCAAAAGCACCAGAACTTGTCTCAAAGGCAACCGTAGTTGTGAATCTTGAGGATGTTTCTTTTGGTTTCTTTGTTCATTTTTGTTGGTTTGAAAAGTTTCATATTTTTGTCACATTGGCCAACAAGTAGAGAAGATCATTATGGACCCGCAAATCTTTAAAATACTGCCCTTTGCCGCGTCTCTTTGGTGTGCTAATCTAAGCGACTCTTTTAACTCCTCAGTTCACATGATATAGTAGTCAAAACGCTGTCGTATCCAATCTGCTTTAATGTTAAAAACTGCGTGTCGTTTTATGGAAACTGATAGGCTGCCGTTTCGTTGTGTTTTGGGCTACTTCAGGCCCATTTCGATCTCGCTAAGCGCCAAGTATATTTTTATTTTGTTTTACTAATTTTTTATGTCGCATCTTCTCCATTTCGTTTTCAACCTGATTTCTCATTTCCCTCTCTTATCCTCAATGGAAAAAATAATCTGAGAAAACGCAGGTGAAGAACAAAGCTAAATCCTCAGATTCGGCGCCGGAGAATCTTTAAGTTTCGACATAATCGGAATCTTAGATTTTGATAATTCCTATGGAAGGGGTTATCACATGTTTCCATTCTAAATGCGTCGCTCTTCCAATTCGTTCTTTACCACTTTCTAGGGTTTCTTCACTTCCTCGGTGGAGGAACACTAATTTGGTCTCTTCATCGAGATCGGTTCTTCGGAGGAGCTTGTGCGTTTCGGCTTCGAGCTCAGATACTTTAGTCGCTGGCGGTTCACCAAAGGAAGACGAAAGACAGAGCAAAGCATCGAGCAGAAAGGAAGGAGATGACTCCGAGGATTTGAAGTTTTGGATGGACAAGAATGGTTTGCCACCTTGCAAGGTTGTTCTTAATGAGAGACCAGCTCATGATCAGAAGCATAAACCCATACATTATGTTGCTGCTAGTGAGGATCTTCAGGTGGTTGACTTAGCATTTCAGCATTTCAGCAAAGATTTATTTGCTTTTATACACTTCCATCGGGTTTTTCAAGTCCAATTTCTGGGATCTTATAGTGCATGTGTCCTACTAATCTGTCTTTTACAGAAGGGTGATGTGGCGTTTTCAGTTCCCGATTCTTTGGTGGTCACACTGGAAAGAGTTTTGGGAAACGAGACTATTGGTATGAGCCATTCCCTATTACGTTTCCCAGTCGAGGATTCCACTGTTTCAATAATGCGATTGTATTCAGATTAGACTTTGTTATATCCTCTTACTTGATTGCAAACCGAGAGTAGGAATAGGGAAATTTTGATGCTTATCTGAAGCCACTTTTCATGCAGCCGAACTGTTGACGACGAACAAATTGTCAGAACTGGCTTGCCTAGCTTTGTATTTGATGTATGAAAAGAAACAAGGAAGAAAATCAGTTTGGTATCCCTATATAAGGGAACTTGATCGTCAAAGAGGAAGAGGTCAGTTAGATGCGGAGTCTCCGTTGCTGTGGTCAGAGGCTGAGTTAGATTACCTAACTGGTAGTCCGACCAAGGTATTGCATTAGTGTATGCATGACATGTAATGAACTAGTCTAAAGGGTTCTCAATTCTGATCTTCTGTAACATGGTTCAGGCCGAAGTTCTTGAGAGGGCTGAGGGGATCAAAAGAGAATACAATGAGCTCGACACTGTCTGGTTTATGGCTGGATCTTTGTTTCAGGTGTTTGACCAATATATTTGCTACCTAAGACTTCGACTTCTGTTTTTCAATTTGATATATGGAATGCTAAACCGCGGCAGTGGACTTACATCATGTGATTTTTTTTTGCAGCAATACCCGTTTGACATACCAACTGAAGCATTTTCATATGAGATTTTCAAACAGGCATTTGTTGCCATTCAGTCCTGTGTGGTGCATTTACAAGTAATTATATTTCTTTTAAGATTTCCTCTTCACAACTTGTATGTCTTATCGTGTTTAAAAGAATACCGAGTTAGTTATAACAATATGGTATTACCTCTACTACTCTATAGCTAAATCTAAAGTTTAGCTTGTAGCTCATCAACTAGTCAGGCGTTGATTGTTGCTTCTTCTAATTTAAATTGTCTTCCTGTACTCAGAATGTCGGTTTGGCTCGTCGTTTTGCTTTGGTTCCCCTTGGCCCTCCCTTGTTGGCCTATTGTTCCAACTGCAAGGCAATGCTTACTGCTGTTGATGGTGCTGTTGAACTCGTGGTAGATAGGCCATATAAGGCTGGTGATCCTATAGTTGTCTGGTACGTCTGTGAGCCAAACTGCTTCCGACAGGTTGCTTATAATTCTGATCTATCATTCATACTTTTGCACTTCCTCCTTCATTTGAAGGTGTGGGCCACAACCTAATGCGAAGTTGCTTCTGAACTATGGATTCGTTGATGAAGATAACCCTTATGACAGAATAATAGTTGAGGTAATAATGAAGCTTTGTTGTGTCAGTGTAAACACTAGTGTAGTGTGATTTTCTCACTGTTTGCATGTTTTATGCATCATATGCACTCCAGGCAGCGTTGAACACTGAGGATTCTCAATATCAGGACAAGAGAATGGTTGCTCAAAGGAACGGAAAGTTATCCCAACAAATTTTTCAGGTGTGAACTTGTGAGTTGTGACTTTCTCGATTGAACAAGTCTACTCTGAGATGTTTTTCCTGATTTGTGTTTTGCATCCACCACAGGTACGTGTGGGAAAAGAAAGAGAAGCTGTCCAAGACATGCTTCCCTACCTACGGTTGGGTTACATGTCTGATCCGTCTGAAATGCAATCAGTAATTTCGTCCCAAGGTCCAGTTTGTCCGGTAAGTAGAGGATGAGTGACCTGGCAAGCCTTTTACTAAGCAATATTTTGACATTACCTTGATTGCGTCAAATGATCAGTCCCTTGTGAGGCCTCCAATGTTACTCCTACATAGAAAGTTGTTTACACTCTTGTAAAGGTTTAACTCTCCGTCTCTTTTGTAGATGAGCCCTTGCATGGAAAGAGCAGTACTAGATCAGCTTGCTAATTACTTCATGAGACGGTTAGCTGGCTACCCTACTACTCCGAAAGAAGATGCTGCATTGGTATGTCGTTAGACTTTTTGATTGCTACCTAACAAAACACTATTTTTTTTGTGTGGATTTCCTGCATGATATTAATAAATTTCTGGGTCAATAGTTGGCAGATCCTAGTTTGAGTCCTAGGAAGCGAGTGGCAACCAGGCTTGTCCAATTGGAGAAGAAAATACTAGCTGCATGCCTTACGACAACAGTGGATTTGTTAAATCAGTTGCCTGATACAAGCATCTCCCCATGCCCAGCACCATATGCTCCATCCTTAAAATAAAAAAAAGGCACTTATCTCCTCCCCTCTCTCACTTGATAACTAGTATCTTCTAACTTTAAAAGTATGTTGGTTCAGGTTCGTGTTGTAGCTGCAATTTGTGGGACATGGCAGAAGAGTAATTCGTTCTCGTGTCTTTGATCAATTACAATCTGAGGTGGCTTAACGATAGTCAGTTTTTGTTATACAAGTCTAGATCTGATCCTAGCGTATGCTGCTCAAAAACATGACTAGGAAGTTTCCCAATTAATTTTGATTTTGTAAGATTTCTTAATAGCTGCAAGCTGAAATCTACCTTCTTATAGAAGGCTTAACAATTCCTGGATTCAGAAGTTGAAAAAAGTGTTAATACATTTCAAATTGAAATTGCAGGTATGTAGGGGTACTAGGAGCGTTACCTATCGCTTGACATGCAAATGTTTCAGCCAATGATTGTCCTTTTTCTTTCAACAATGAAGCTTAAGTCGCATTGTAGAAATCCTGCGAAATGTAATTACAGACATGAACCTTTCTGAACTCGCGTTGTGTTCAGTTTAAGTGCTTTTTTTTTTTTTATGTTGAGAGTCGTGTTCAGTTTTTCTGTTATAGCTTCAAAAGCCTAATGGAAAACAAAAACGTCAAGACGAGCAGATAGAACTAATAAAAACGGCACGCGTTTCTTTGACTGCGTTGACTCATAAAAATCTCCGCATCTAAAATATCTAATGGTGTCTATCTCTAGCTAGATCAAGGGTTGAAGCTGAAGTACCCTAGTCCGTCCGATTCAAATCCGACGGTGTATATTGATCGTTCTTTGCCGAAACTCGATAACCGCTGCACCGTTATGGTGGAAATCAGAAAGTGAAGAGAAGAGAGAGATAATCAGATATATTTCTCTCTCTCTCTCTCTCTCTACTCTCTCGGTCGTCTTCGCCATCTGCCTTTTCTAATTTTATCAAGCTTTAGGGTTTTACTAGTCGTGCTCCCTTCGCTCCTCTAAGGTTTCACTTCTTCTTACCTTTTCTCTGCCTTCCGCTTCAGCTGGATCATCGGTTTTCACAATTACTCTCAAGTTCAGTCGGTCTTCTTTGCGTATTCGGTCTTCACTTCCCTGGGGCAATTCGAAGTGTTTACGAGTTCATATATGAATTGATAAAACTAGGGTTTTGTGTCTATCGAATCGAGATTTCTGGTTTCTTCGTCTGCGGTGTTATATTAGATTTGTTTCAGAGATTTAGCTTTCTCAAGCAAATCCGCACCGTAAGTTTCCTGCAGGATTAGACTGATCCGGGGATAGACGCGAGACTAAGGGAATCAAATCAGAACTTCGTCGATATGACTGTGAGAAACGGTGGTTTCCCTGGAGATTATTGTTTTGAGACACCCGGTGGAGATTATGATGACGGGTCTGATAGCCCTAGTGCCTCAGAGGGTTCTAATTGTTCCAAAAGAAAGCTCGGCCGGTTAAACTATACTGACCATGAAACGTTTGGTGTCTCGAAAATGGTATTACCCTTGTCTGGCATGTCATCATCAGATAGGAAAGAGTTGATTCGTAGGCTAAGACAGGAGCTTGAACAGGTTAGGTATTTCCAGAAGAATTTTGAGCTTTCTAGATCAGTGGCTATCACTAGTTCTTCTGCAAGTGGTTTGAGTCAAGCCAAGAGTTTTGGAAAGTCTCGATGCTCCACTGGGCCAGGAAAGACAGTGAACCCCGTAAGTGCTGCGGCTAAACCAACTCCTGTTACTACTGCAGTGATGCTTCTGATGAAGCAATGTGAGGCGCTCCTAAAAAGATTGATGTCACACCAGTATGGTTGGGTCTTCAATACTCCCGTGGATGTTGTCAAGCTGAACATACTGGATTATTTTACTATTATTAAGCATCCAATGGATTTAGGAACTGTTAAGAATAAGTTAACTTCGGGGACATATTCATGTCCGTCAGAATTTGCTGCTGATGTCCGGCTTACCTTTAGCAATGCAATGACGTATAATCCACCTGGTAATGATGTTTATGTCATGGCTGATACACTTCGCAAGTTTTTCGAAGTGAGGTGGAAGACTCTCGAGAAAAAATTATCCGGAACTAAAACTCACACTGAACCGAGTAACTCAGATGCCCACGAGGAAAAACGGATTGTAATACCTGTACCTATGCCTAAGAAGAGGAAGACCAGTCCAGTGGACTGTGGGAACATCTTAGAGCCTGTTAAGAAGGTTATGACTGGTGAGGACAGACTCAAGCTTGGCAGGGATTTGGAGTCCTTGACTGAGTTCCCAGCACAGTTAATAAATTTTTTGAGAGACCACAACTCAAATGAAGGGGCGGTTGGAGATGATGAGATCGAGATTGACATTGACATTAATGATCTCAGTGACCAGGCCTTGTTTCAGCTGCGAGATCTCTTAGACGGGCATTTGCGAGAGAGCGAAAACAAAATATCAAGTGCTGAACCCTGTGAAATAGAGGTATTTCTCCTTCTATATATCATGTTTGAATGATTTAATAGCACCATGACTGCTGATATGGAAAATATTACTTATTGCAGCTTTTGCATGGATCAGTGCCAGGGAGTTCATCAATGCAACATTGTGATGGTTAGCTTATAGCCTACTTGTTGTTTGATAAATTTTTCTGGTTGACTATTTGATCAGATTGACACTTTCTGACTGCATCTTTATTATATATAGCGAGTGAAATAGATGATGAGGTTGTTGACATTGGTGGAAATGAACTCCCAAATTCAAGCATTTGTCCTGTCACGATAGAAAAGGATCTGGTGTTTGGAAACTCTAATGGTATCTTTCTTTAGCTTGTTTATTTTGTCATTATTGTTTAATGAAACTTTTGTTGGGGTTTGGTTGTTGCATTTATTATTTTCAAATCCGGACCTCAAATGATGTCAGGCAGAAGTGGTTATGTATGTAGCCATATTACTGCTGGTATAGTATGTCAGGCAGAAGTGGTTATGTATGTAGCCATATATTACTAGCACTCTTTCTTTTTTATCTTCTGCATTATGTATTTGGAGACTGATTTTTGCTGTGAAATGAAAGCGACTGATATTTGTGTAACCGTTTGAAAGTAGGAGGCCTTTTACATTCACTTGTTTGAAAGCAACTAAAATATGAAGTGTATTTTGTTTTCCGTTTCTTGTTTTTGTTGTGAATTTCAGACTATCCCCTGGATCGTACTAACTTCTGATTGCTCCTTTTTGGATGCATATAACTGATCCAGGTAATAGCTTGGAAAATGTGTTCGGTGGTCCTAATATCTCAAGTTTACCAAGGACATCAAAGGTACATATGATAAGGGTCTGGAATAACATGAAAAGTTGGATAACTGAGCTTTCGTGCGACACAATGTATATGTCTATGTGGATGTCTTTTTTACTTTCTCACAAAGTTAATATAATTTGATATGGAGGATATACTCTTTGACCACAGTTTTGTTACTGCTGGTATAATATGAAATGGATGGTATAGTCTGTGTGTATCCTGATATACCTAGAAACAACTTGCTTGATGATTCCCAGATTTGTTAGGTAATCTAATTGTTTCTTTGTGCTCCTGTCCTGCGCTGATATAGGGGATTGAAAACATGGATCTTGAATCTACGTTGGATGGAGCTACAAGTGCTTCCCCAATGAGAGGATGTGAGTATATTTTCTTTTATTAGTGCTTAAAATTTTGGTTTTGCTTGCTGGAACTTATGATATGTTATTTCCGTTCAAGTAGCATTGTCTGGTGGGTTAGATCAGCTGGAAAGTGCATCTCAGGAGAAAATAAGTTCTGTTGAAGAGGTCGATTGTCAGCAAGATGGTAAGATAAGAAGTGTGGCAGAAAAATATTTCTGCTCTTGTGTCTGAGGTGGCATCTCACTCTTGACCCTTTAATACACTAGGAAATAGTGGTCAGAATGAGAAGCAACTACCTCCTGAAAAGATCTACAGAGCTGCTTTTTTAAAGAATCGATTTGCAGACTTGATTTTGAAATCCCGCGAGAAACCTCTTAACCAGGTTTGTTGTGGGTTCGGACCCACTATTTAAGTCCTTTATAACCTTTGAAATGAATTTTCTTAAATTGTATGTATTCCTGAGATCAGAATGACACAAGAGACCCGGAGAAGCTGCAGCGTGAGAGAGAAGAACTTGAGCTTCAAAAGAAGAAAGGTTTGCTTCCTGGAATTACTAGTTCAAGTGTAGTTGGTTAAATTTACCATCTCTACGTGATAAAATTATACTGCAACCTGATATGTGCCCTTTCTTAACAGAGAAAGCGCGATTACAAGCAGAAGCCAAGGCAGCTGAAGAAGCTCGTAGGAAAGTTGAGGCACAAGCTGCAGCTGAAGCAGCGGCTGAGGCTAAGAGAAAGCTGGAGCTTGAAAGAGAAGCAGCACGCCAGGCATTGATGGAGGTAAAGATGTTTATTACTGCGTTGCATGTGAAAGACATTCCTTGGTTCATTGTATTTCATACCAGCTGAATGGATTAGTCATAACTATATTGTGATGGATGAACTCTATGGTTAAGAATCAGAAAAGGTATTTAAGGAAGAAATTTGGAATATCTAGCCCCACTGTTTGACTGAAACATGAGTTTTCATGGTAAATGATGCAGATGGAGCAGTCGGTTGAACTCAATGAAAACGCAAAGTTTCTCAAGGATCTGGAGCTGCTCAAAACAGTAAACACAGACCATTTGACAAATTCAATAGAGGAGGATGGGCCTGATGTGTCTCATGATGGGTTGCGTAGTTTCAGTTTTGGGGGTAGTAATCCTCTGGAGCAGCTTGGGCTGTTTATGAAACAGGATGAGGATGAGGAGGAAGCTGATCTGCTCACTTCACCAGCTCCTGGGATTGATATAGAAGAGGGAGAGATTGATTGAGCTTGTGTGAAGATCCACAAAGTCAAACTAAAGAATTATCTGGATTCTGAATCCAAAAAAAGAAAATATCTACTGTGTGTGATACAGTAGGCCCAAGCAGAGAGAGAGAGGCGTCCAGTGTAATATGTGACTGAGGAGAGGATTGGTAGTAAGCGTGGAAACATGGTCATTCATGAATTTAAGTTTTACTTGGAATGTTCGTGAGAAATGGCTTCTTCTAGTCTTAAAAAACTATTTCCTTGTTTGCGTTGTGCTGTGTTGGTCGTGGATTCTCTTCGTGCAGCAAAGACATGTGATTCGTGTGTAACAGTAAAATAAAAATTTGATAATTCGATTCTAACATTATAATGTTTTAACAGATTAAATATAAGATAAAAGGAAACTCGAAATATCTCCAATTACTCGATTCTGCAATTTGATATCCTGACCCTGACTAAGGGATTCTCTGCATGCCAGCTTTGTTTTTACTTGCGACTTCCCTATAGAATCAGGCTAGCCATTGGGAGCTGATAAAGTAAGCAATTCACAGTGGCGACTCCGACGCAGCTAGATTTCTCTTCCCCTGTTGTTGATGGTGGCGGTGACTACTCCGACGATACCTCTCCATCTTTCTCCCGACGACGAAAACCTCCACGGAAGCCTGCCTCAAAACGTGCTGCTTCCGAAACACTAACAGAAGAAGAGACGAAGAAGAAGAAAAAGAAGAAGGTTAGGAACAACAACAACAACAACAAGTTGGCTTCTCCGATGAGCAACCGGATCTGGAACGAAGAAGATGAGCTCGCTATCTTAAAGGTCTTTTATACTTTGTTTCATGTACTTCGTTACCGATGATTGCGTTGTGAGGTTTTGTGATTCCTTAAAGCCACCACAATTCTGATAATGCTCAGGGGCTAGTTGATTACCGAGCAAAGACAGGGTTCGAGACCAAAATTGATTGGGATGCTTTTTATCGTTTCGTCGGAGGTTCCATTCATGTGAAAGTCTCTAAGGATCAGCTGTCGAGTAAGATCAGGAAGTTGAAAAAGAAGTTTCTTCTTCACATGGAGAAGATCAATCAAGGAAATGATCCGCATTTTACTAGGTCTAGTGACTCTGAAGCTTTTGGGTTTTCAATGATGATTTGGGGCCAAACTGATGCTGAATTTGCTAATATGGATAAAGCACACCAGAGCGAGACTCAAGTAAGTGACACAACTGTATTTGATTTCATCTCTTTTGAATCAGTTTCCTTTTTTGCCACTAATGCTTATTGAATGATTTGGATATTGTTGAATCAGGAGGAGATGTTTAAGGAGGACGAGGTTGTCGCCTTAATTGGCAATGGGACAGCTAAAAGTGACTTTGATGATGGAAACGGTACTGCTGGAAAAGAGAATGATGGTAACAAGGACGATGATGAGTTGTGCGCAGTGCAGGATGCATTTGAGACCATGATGTCTCAAGGTTTAAGTGATTATCAGAAGAAGTTGCATGTTAAGAAGCTGATGAACCTCGGAACTGAGAAAAGAAGAGAGTTGAGCAATGAATGGAAAGCGTTATGTGTTGAGGAAAGTAAATTGAATATCAAGAAGCTTCGATTTTCAGCAAACCTTGCAGAGGCAGCAAATTAAATGATAGATGAAATGAAGAAAGCCACTTGCTGCATTTGGATTCGGAATTGGCTTGGATATAATATCTAGTTAGTGAATTGGTTCTTGCTTCTTTTAGTACTCATAAACTCTTAATGGATGTGGTTCTTGTCTGTCTTCACAAAGCAACTGGAATATGTGTGCTTAGCTTCACAGGAATTGAGTTCCTAAATGGCTGCAATGTGTGAGATTTTGTGAATCTAGTTAAAAAAAACAAATTCTCATTACTGGAATGGAATAAAATAAATGACCAGTGGTATTTGTCGCTTGTGAGAGAGAGAGAGTTCACTGCGGAAATGATATTATTATAAAGTTTGTTTTGGTCAATATAATATGATATAAAATTTAAATAGATATTTTGATAATACATGTGTCTGTAAATGTATCGATTGTAGCTTAGCTCGACGAGGGAGGCATCATCATCATCATAAGTTTCTTCCGTGTAGAGTCTTCTTCTTCTTCTTCTTCCATTGTGGCTAGGGTTGAGATTCCGATCTCAAATGTCGATCGATATCGGAGAAATCTCCATTCCAGACCTCCCACTCTTCTTCTCCATGTTCTTAACCATCTACCTAATCGCTTACTTGATCGTCTTCCGCAATTGGAAACCACAAATCCGTCCCGAAGCCTCCAGCTGCCTGATCTCAATCTTTCACGGAACTCCGGCGGTTTTCCTCGCCACACGCGCCGTCTTCTCATCCTCGTCACGCTCATTCTCATCCGCCAACACCGCCGCTCAAAACACCGTCCTCGATTTCAGCGTCGCTTACTTCCTCACCGATCTCGTCCACTACATCGTCTTCAACCCTAGCGACGTACTCTTCATCGGCCATCACTTGGCCACTCTGTTCGTCTTCCTCACATGCCGGTTCCTCGTCTTCCACGGAGCTTGCGCCATCCTAGGCCTCCTGATTCTAGCCGAAGTCACAAGCGCGTGTCAGAACGCGTGGACGCTCGCCGGAGCAAGGAAGGATGATCCGGAATCACGACTAGCCGTAAAAGTGTACGATCTCTTGTCCCCTCCGTTTTACGCCTTCTACAGTATCGTTAGGGGTGTGTTGGGACCTTTGTTTTTCGGGAAAATGGTTGCCTTTTACGCCCGAGGCGGTGCTCATGGTGTGATTCCTAATTGGTTGTGGATTTCTTGGGCACTTGTTGTTGGAACTGCCATTACTGTTAGTATACTTTGGATTTGGAACCTCTGGATAGATTTGTTTAGACAAAGGAAGGCTAGTCAACTACGACAAGACAAGAAAATTAGATAGTTTCTTACTTCTCTCAAACATCATTGATGTTTGAGGCTTCCTTCTCATGTACTATATAATATATTATATACCATTTTTATTTTCACCTTTTAGAATATTTCTCTAAGCTATGTTATGTTCTCCAATAATAGATTTGCTTCTAGATAACATGTCTGCAAATGCACTGTTAACTCACCTCTGTATTTGTTCGCAAGTTTTTCTAAGAGTTGCTACCCATTGACTTCAACTGTATGTTTTTGTTTGATAACTCTGTTTGTTTACGAACTTTGTGTATTTTGTAAACAACTCTGGTTGCCTTTGACTTGATGATATAGCTGCTACCGACCGTTTCACGGAAACTCTTGGTTCGACTTATTGACAGAAGAATGGTGTAGAACAATGCTTAATACTTTTCTAGGATTGAAGTGCCATTTCCTTGTTATTACAGTTTCAGTAATGTCAAACACTTGCATTGGATCGTATCAACCCAGATAGGTCATATTAGGAGTATATGTGATTTGTGTTTCATCCACTAGATCCTGTTCGAAATGACTCCGGGGTTAAAAGTTATGGTATACCTGGTAGCTTCAAAAGAGCTATATAACTAGTAGCATGTCAGCCACAATAATAAGTCACTTGTGGTTTTTCTGTGCGATGAGCATGTTTTGTGTAACCCTATGAGCGGAAAGAGGAAGTAGAAGCAAGCTACAACCACATAAGCTACATGTACTCCTTCCCAAAACCATATTATGGCTTTGCTTTGCGTCAGCAAAAGCCATCTCCGGCAATGCACTTATATAGGTAAAACTTCCTTCACAGGTTTACTTCTCACTCCCAGCTTTCTTTGTATCATTCTTATCCATTTCCGAAGCTACACAAGCAATCATGGGGTAACTGTTTGTAATATAGTAAGTGAATCTCTTAGCATCTTTCTTTATGTTTGCAGAAGATATGACGCACAAACAACGCAGAGAAGCTCGGCTTTTATGAGAAGTACGGTTCACAGATCTCCTTCGGGTATTGTCCTCCTGTGACCATGCAGACACTGATTTCAACAAGAAGTTGCTGTAACACAATGATGAGCTTAACCCAGCTCATGCAACCTGTCAAACCACCCACCCTTCAAACATGACAAGACCAACACCAAATCCCCTGGAACCAGTAATAGCAAGTCATATATTCTCAGTTACTTGGCATCATCACAAGTTAGTCAGGGGAGTACAAAACATAGATGTCCATATCTTCGCCTAGTATGATCATTGGATTTGGATTGTGAACTTTTCATGTATTGAAGAGGATTGTTAGCTTCCGACTTTGATACATGTCGGCACGGCTCGGCTTTCCTTCCCACCTTTCTTCGATTTACCAGGTGCGCTAGCACATTTTCTTTGGCACAAAACTCGCACTACATCTTTTGATCCAGAAATTGAACCCCCAAAAATAGAATAAGGTTGATATCATAGGACAAATCAAACGTTCTTACACCATAGACTCAAACCAGGAAATCATACAATGTTCACAAGCAGACCACCTAAAATCGCAAGGAAATGTAATCCACATTACACCACCTACGAAACCATAGCAATTGTAACAATAGACAGAGTCATCGGAGACGGAGAGTACATTTCATAGGAAAGTATCAAGATTCGAAAAAAGTACTTGATAAAACCGGCAAAGATAAATCGAAACCCATCAATGTTACCTGCTCGATCTCACTTATTCATTCTCTCTCCACTCGGAAGATTTTGGGTTTACGTTTATCGGCATATCGGGCAGGATCGAGATGGCCACTTCAATACTTCATCGCGGGAACTAAAACAAACTAAGGGAGAATGTCTGGGCTCCAACGGGCCTTAAATTAAATATATAAAAGCCCAGTAAGTGATAAGAAAACACGTGGCAGGGAATGAACCACATTACCGCAACAACAACATAAGAGCAACATTATAGGTAGGATGTTAAATTTTGATCTTAGCATTAATTTATTATTAATTTTGAAAAAGTAAAGTTTAAGAGTTATAATTTTTTTTTGGTTTTGAGATGTGTTTATTGGTAAGATCTTAAGTTGGGTATCTTAGAAAAAATAAATTTTATAAAATTAAATAAATTTATAATTTGTAATTTTAGAAAATTTTATAATTATTGCAAATTTAAACTTTGAAATCATACATAAGATATATTGTTTTTTCATTATATATTTATTATAATGAGAGAGAGAACGGATGAAAGAAAAATAAAGAAATTGTTTTTTGTTTGCATTATATCTTATATTATAATATCCAATAAAATTGGTTTAAAAAAAAACTACCCAATAAAATCATGACACGTGGCGCTTCTTACCACTCAATTTAGATCTTATGCAAGATCCTATCTTAGTAAAAGAAGTATATTTGGCATTTAATTAAATCATAAATTAGCTTAAGAATCAGCTAAGATCATCTAAGATCTTGCTGATAATGTTGGTCTAACCACGTCAACCCGAACCGGTAGGGTAACTTATGCCTCACGCAATAGAAACACCACTTTAACTTATGCCTCACCCAATAAAAAGCTCATCTCCTGCATTCTCTAACTACTTGTCACCTGTAAAAAAAAAACACAACCCTAAGAAAATACATACAAAACCTAGAATCCGTACAGGAGAAACTTAATAAGAGCCAATCATGCCGTGGAACAATATCAGAAACAGAAAGGTGGCTCTGGGTCTAGGAGCTGCCATTATGGCGGTAAGATCGACTATGTTCACAGTTGACGGCAGGCAGAGAGCTGTTCTTTTCGACCGATTCAACGGAGTTCTCGAAGAACCTATCGGATAAGGGACACATCGTAAGATTCCGTGGGTGCAGAAGCCTTATATTTTCGACATTCGGACCACGCCTTACCTAATCGAGTCCGACACTGGAACTAAGGATCTTCAGATGGTCAACCTCACACTTCGTGTTATGTTCGGCCCTGATGTAAGTTCCCGCAAATATCTTTTAAGAAAGTACATCAATACTATTTTGGGATATATTTAGAATAACATACAAAAGGCATAAGTCGATATTTTAACTTTTTTTTTTCCGTGTATTCGTGTTAGGTTTCACGCCTCCCGTACATATACCAAAACTTAGGCCTCAACTACAGCGACAAGGTCCTACCAGCGATCGGAAACGAGGTGTTGAAAGCTGTGGTGGCTCAGTTCAACGCGGAAGAGCTCTTAACAGAACGTCCACAGGTCTCGGCTCTTATACGCGAAACGCTGATCAAGCGAGCAAGGGAATTCAACATTGTCCTCGATGACGTGTCCATCACAGATCTCTCCTACGGTAAAGAGTTCTCGCGTGCGGTAGAGCGGAAGCAGGTGGCGCAGCAGGAAGCTGAGTGGTCCAAGTTCTTAGTGGCCAAGGCTGATCAGGAGAGACGAGCGGCTGTGATTAGAGCCGAGGGAGAGAGCGAGTCGGCTCGGGTTATATCGAAAGCGACTGCAGATGCTGGGATGGGGTTGATCGAGCTTAGAAGGATCGAGGCGGCTAGAGAGATTGCGGTCACTCTCTCTACGTCCCCCAATGTTGTCTATTTGCCGACTGGTGGGAATATGTTGTTTGCAATGAACGGTCCGAGTCCATGACCTTGACTACTTTTTGGTTGACTTGGCTACTTGAATTAATTGCAAAATCAGGGTGTTTGATTATTATAGGTTTGGATTTGTTGATCAAACAAAACAAATTGTAGGTTTGGATTTGTGTGTTTCTGGATGTTTATTGATTTTGTATTTTATGTTTTAAAATAATTTAATCAAGATTAAATTTAATATACTAAAATATATATTCCGTTTTACT
The DNA here is from genome assembly GCF_000375325.1 of Capsella rubella. Lineage (NCBI taxonomy): Eukaryota > Viridiplantae > Streptophyta > Magnoliopsida > Brassicales > Brassicaceae > Capsella > Capsella rubella. The sequence continues at coordinate 4,637,030 of NW_006238918.1, forward strand.
CAGTTTTTTAAAAGTAATATTTGGAGTTCATTGCTTTCTCCAATTTTAAGTCCGCTATATGTGTAACCATATAAAGATTTGCTTTGGCCACTGAATCAGTTACTTGAGTTTAGTTTTATAATATAAAAATGTATAATCAACAAGACTGCCATCAAAAGAAAAAACATAAAACAGTCTAATTAACTCAACTCTACTGGAAAAGGATACTATATATGTTGTTCCTGAGGAGCCTTAAGTCTCAAGAATCGGGAGTTTAGTCTAGTATTCTTTCCACACCGCCTAAAAAATAAACACTTCCCTGCAAGGCTGCAAGCAACAATGTTCAAAAGCTAGAGACAAGAAGTCCAAGTTCAAAGGTTGATCTAATACTAGACTAAACTCCCGATTCTTGAGACTTAGGAACAGTGGCACATACTTCCTTTACTACCGCCAAGTGCGCAGATATCTGAGTTTCCAGCAGCTCTCGCTTTGATCAGGGATACAATTTCTCGTACGCTCGTTAATCAAAGTCATCTACGTTCTTTATGCCCTGACGTATTCATATCAGTATATTACACGTTATCTTCTCTTACAACTCACAAGTGTCACGTCGAAAGAAACTTTCTTTTATCTATTGTCAAAGAGTTGATATCAAAGGGCCTAATCGACCGATTCAAATATTGCAAATTAGCGTCAGCCTTTTTGTTAATATTTAAATACGGCCATTAGTAACTGTTTAATATTCTAAAAATTCGACCAGCGTCTTATACATTTCTCTGTAGAGTCTTCTATTTTTTAACTGATGGTCAAGTTCACCATGAGCGACCAAATTTTTTTGAAAATTTCAAGGTTTTTGTTTCTCATTTGTATCGTCGTTTGAGGAAACGTTTTTAATATTTTCTTTGAACATTGAACATTATTCTTTGAAACATTATCATTCAAGGTAGAACGGTCAAACAATTATTCTACCATTAATTCCTTGTTAATATTTCCCATAACTAAAACTAAATGAATGTTTTTCTTTTTTTTTGACAAAATAACGAACATTATCATAAATAACCAAATATGAGTTTGATCAATTAATCATGGATTTTGTAACTAAAAGAAATTAAAATTTGGTGCTGTCATTTTGCCACACGTCTATGATTAAATAAAACACAATGAGGTGGCAATCTCTATGATTAATAGTTTTGGAATCTCATTCTCATGCAGTAGTTCCAATTTATAAAGTAACTGAATAACAAAAAATACATCTACGCAAAGGCAAAAAAAAAAAAAAAAAAAAACTTTCAGCACTTGTACGTTTCTAGAAATATTTACAAATCTGAAAAAAAGCAAAGACAAAACTTTGGAGTTACGGTAACCGCGTTTCAGAGGATAATTGTTCTCATCTCTCTCTCTCTCTCTCTCTCAAAGAGCAAACACCGAATAGTAATAAGGCCAATGACACTTTCTCCACAATCCTCTCCTTTCTTCTTCTTCTTCTTCGTCATCATTTTGTTCTTCTCTCTAAATTGTATAGAATCCGAAACTGGGCTTTGATCAATTTTGACTCTTTGCATCCAATTTCGATTGTGAGATCTCCGTAAATTGTTCAGCAAATCTTCAGAATCGGGGGGTCATTTCCAAGTTTGGAAACAAACCCTAGCGAACCTCCATTGATGTGATCTCTCTCTTACTTTGAAAGTTTTCATAAAAATCTGGTCTTTTCTATAGGGAAATGCCAGGCGTAGCTGTGAAGCTCTATAGCGTCTTCTTTAAGTTACTTTTGAAACATCGTCTTCAAAATCTTATTTCAATCTCTGCTTCTGATGGCTTATCTGATTCGTTCGGTGTTTCCACCCGATCCGATGAATCCGTCGCCGCCGCGAATCCGTCTTTCACCGACGGTGTTGCGACCAAAGATATACACATTGATCCAATGACGTCACTCACCGTAAGGATCTTTCTTCCCGAATCTGCTCTTTCACCTGAACCCGATTCGTTACGCCACAAGGATAATTATCACAGCCAACCCAGATCTGATCGGAGACACAGCTACGGCCCTAATCACAACTCTCCGGCACCGGAGGAGAGGAATGAGTCGCGAAGGAACAGCTACGGTTGCAACAACGAGAATCTAGAATCGTATGGAGGATATGCGCCTTCTGCTAAGAGGAGTTCTAGGAAACTTCCAGTGATGCTGCAGTTTCATGGTGGTGGTTGGGTTAGTGGAAGTTCTGATTCGGCGGCTAATGACTTCTTTTGCCGGCGAATCGCCAAAGTATGTGATGTGATTGTATTGGCCGTTGGTTATAGACTTGCGCCTGAGAATCGGTATCCTGCGGCGTTTGAGGATGGAGTCAAAGTACTAAATTGGCTCGGGAAACAGGCTAATCTAGCTGATTGTTGCAAGTCTTTGGGTAATCGACGTGTCAATGGTGTTGAGGTGAAGAAGCTGAATGTTCAAGGACAGATAGTGGATGCTTTTGGAGCTTCCATGGTTGAGCCTTGGCTTGCAGCTCATGCCGATCCTTCCAGGTTTGTATTTGTAACCTTGCCTACTTGTTGCTTGCTGTGTATCTTTTGATTTTACCAGCTGTATTAGCTGTGATGCTTAAAGATAGACAATGTATGAACTTAATAAGTTTAAGTATGAGCTAGAGATACCTAGAGTTCGATATAAATGACCGTAGTGTGGATTGCTCTGAAGAGTTTAGAAAATATTTATAACTTAGCTTTAGGTTTACTGAAGCTAGAACACGCTTTGATTCAGATTGCTACAGCGACGTTGATACTGGTTTGCAGATATTGTCTCACGTTGATCTAGGAATAACTAGTTACAAAGTCAGGCTTCTATCAAAAACTAATTAGATGCACTTAGATAGCTTATTTTCCATTGCTTGCAATCTCACATCAAATTCTGTTTCTCAAATTGTTGCTCCTATGACTTTAAAACAGATGTGTTCTTCTGGGGGTGAGCTGTGGTGGAAACATAGCAGACTATGTAGCTCGGAAAGCAGTGGAAGCGGGGAAACTTCTAGAACCAGTGAAAGTTGTTGCCCAGGTCTTAATGTACCCCTTCTTCATTGGAAACAACCCAACACAGTCCGAAATAAAGCTGGCAAATTCTTACTTCTACGATAAGCCTGTCTCTGTTCTCGCCTGGAAACTCTTCTTACCAGAGAAAGAGTTTGACTTTGACCACCCGGCAGCAAACCCACTTGCTCATAACCGTAGTGGACCACCTCTGAAGCTAATGCCTCCAACACTTACAGTAGTAGCTGAGCATGACTGGATGAGAGACAGAGCCATTGCTTATTCGGAAGAGCTTAGAAAGGTAAACGTAGATTCTCCAGTTTTAGAATACAAAGATGCAGTTCATGAGTTTGCAACACTTGATATGCTTCTCAAGACTCCTCAGGCACAGGCCTGCGCAGAAGATATTGCCATTTGGGTCAAGAAATACATTTCGATCCGCGGCCATGAGTTCTCTTACTAAAATTTTATCCTGTTATTATTCATTTTCTACCTTCTTTTTTTGTGTGATAGCAAGATTTTCTTGTAGGGTTAGAGACAATCCAGGATCGAGTCTTTTTGCAAAGTTATCAAATTAATTTTTTTGGGGTTAATTATGTATTCATATGTACGTATTCTGAATAAACCATCTTGGTTCGACCAAATTTTCAAGATTGTTCTCGGTTTGACTCAAGTTCGTTCTTGGTTTGACATCAGCAGCTTGTGGAGCAGATGAGTATCGTTAGAAATTGAAAGATTCGTATACACCTTCATAGTTCATACTTCATATTATTATCTCCATCGCTTGTCTATATCCATTGAATTCATGAATGCTGAAATCTTCAACTTTTTTGTAACTCCATAATGAATGATGAAAATATGGCATATGAATGACTGAAAGGCAGAAAATAATCTGGAAAGGGCTCAATTCGAACCAAGTTTTGGGGATTACAAATCACATTTTAAACAGAGAGACTAGACAAACTAAAAAGAGGTATTACAGGACAAGATGGAAATCATGAAGATGATTACTTAGAAACTTTCTTCTTCCCTGCAATGGCAATTTTCTTGCCTTTAAGAGTCCTGCAATTGTTCTTGGTTCTCTGTCCACGACATGGCAATCCTTGGATGTGCCTCACCCCACGGTAACATTGGATCTCCTTCAACCTCTTGATTGCAAGAGCATTGAACCTCCTCTGCAACACCCACAACACAAATCACAATCCATTCTCTAAAGCCTAAAGAGGAACACATATCAGAATCACCAAAACCACATGAAACCAAACTAAAGCAATTTAACAGCAAGTCTAAGGTCTTAGTCCAATCTCAAGAAGTCATAAAGATACCCATTCTGCAAGTGAGCTAGCTGAGAATGCACTTAAGATAGCATGTACATTACTCTGTCCTTGAGAAAGTGAATGTAAAGGGAAAGTGTATAATACCAGATCACCCTCGATCATATACTTGGAGACTTCATCACGAAGAATGATGAGTTCCTCCTCAGCCATGTCTTTGGTAATCTTGTTCTCCATCTGAAGGTCAACAAGAATCTGACGAGCCCTAGTTCGACCAATCCCATGAATGTACTGAAGAGAGTACTCAATTCTCTTATTACTCGGAATCTCCACACCACCAACACGAGCACATCTGATGCTTAGACTCTGCTTCTGCATTTGAACACAAAAACCAAACCTTTAGACCTGTGACAATTTCCCAAACTAATGGAGTCTTATTAGGTTCAGAAATGTAACACACACACAAGATTTCTACTAACCCCTACACCCAAAAAATCACGAACTAGATTGAATTGAACTACCCATACATGACAATAGAAAAAATATAATAAAAAATAAAAAATAATTTCAATTACATTGGGAGAGTTAGAAGCTGGGAGGGCAAGAGTGTTGCGAGAGAGAGGATTGGATTTGGTCCAACTACAAATGAGTGAGAGCGAGTGCGCTACGGGCATCGCAACCATCTGCGCCATTGTTCTGTTCCCTTCCTACAGAAATCCCAAATTTAAGATTATGGAAACTAATTCAGAGGTGACGAAGAAGATGAAGGAGATGATGAGCCGAACGGATAAGGCAAACGTCGAATCCAAACGCGTCTCTGTTTACAAAAGAATTGGAAAAGCAAATACTTATTGGGCTTTTATGATTTTGTTCAGACAGGCCCGTTATTGTATCGCAAGGCCTGGATTCACACACACTATAATTATTTTATTCGGATCTATTAGAAAACTGATTTATAGATATTTTTTTTTCCTAAAATATCACATTTAATCAGACGACGAAAGGCTGCAATGAGCCTTGGGTCCATGAGAGGACAGAGCCAACTGAGAGACCATTATTGAGTTTTTTTTTCTTCTTCTTCTCTTCTTCTTCGTATGTAAGGTCTGACGATTGAGAGTCATGCATGAATTGATAGAGAGATTGTATAAAAATGGTGCAAGTGCATAGATGCAAAGTCAACGGACGAGAATGAGCCTTTGTTAATTATTGAGATGGTCGTTGACTTCGTTATTGTACGTTGTTATAACTTTTAATGTATTTTAAGTTGTATGCCTTGTATATATATATTCATCTTGCATAGTTTTGTTGTTTTCTTTATATATAGAGTAGTTTGTTTTTTCCTTCATTTTGCATAGATGAATTCATTAGAGTTGTACACATGGTTTTGGGTGCAAGTTACTACAATATAGATTCGAGTATTCGACCTTTTCGGAAGTTTTATTTTTTATCCTGTAAATGAACGAGCCACTATAAAGCCTTTGGTTAGAAGGGTTTAATTCGTTCAAAGGGGGAAAACAGAATTAAAACATTTTAAAGATAAATGTTTTATTATGATATTGGAACATAACATCACAATCTTTGCAGAAACAAAAGAGAAAGAAGGACGACACGAGAGAAATAAATAAACTCAAGAGAGAAACACAATCCGAAGATGAATTGAAACGCATCTCAGAAGAGGAAAGACAAAGCACCGACCAATGCGGTGGCCATGAGTTGAGGGTAGGCCGAGAAAGTGGCAGCACTTGGAGCCGGAGCCATGGGTGGCATTGGAGCCTTAGCTGGAGCCTTAGCAGGACCATGGACATGTCCGTTGTGTGACTCTGCGGTCATGACCATCACGGCCAACACAATGCAGACGAAGGCGAAGCGGATCAAAGAACTTCTTGGTGCCATTTGAATATTCTTCTTCCCCTTCTTCTTCCTTTTTTGGTTTCTTTCTTTGATGTTTGTTTTGTAGGATCTATATATCAACAAAGGGGGTCGAATTTATAGAGCGAGAGAGGTCCTATAAAAAAATGTTTAGTTGTTTAAAAGTCAACGCATGAGAATGAGTCTTGATGTTGAGATGGCCCTTATAAAGTCGTAGTCATTTAATTACATGTTGTTCACTAAGGTTTTTTAAAAAATGGAAAAAGGACAGAAGGATAATGATGATGAATATGTTAGTGGACATCCATTTATATGTTTTGCCGTTCTGGAACAGCTGTTACTTCTTCCGTCACACAAGAGGGATGTTTCTTGACTTAACCACGATTGACCCGGATGATTACAGTAACCAAAATATTGGTGTATGTCATGAGGCCGGTCACGTTTTGGCTCTAGTTGTGGCACAGAATAATAGAATCTTTAGCATTAGTTTAGTATAGTTTTCGTGGCTATGGTGTCCATAGAGCATTTCAACTATACCAACAAGTTTAAGATCAAATATCCGAAAAGAATATTTGTAATCAGTCTTGAAAAACTTGAATGCAAAGGAGTTGAGTAAATTTATTATAGTAACTATATTTCTCTGTTCCTTTAAACAAAATTCTAGAAAACAAATACAGCAAAGTTTGAGAAAACAGTGGAAATATTTGCTAAGAAAGATTACGTAACTAAAGATATTCAACATTATGTAATCCATACTCCATTTGTACTGTTTAAGTTTTAGGCCCAATTAAGCTGGACCTAATATAGGCTGAAAGCGTAAGATTATAATTTTCGTTTGGCCTAAATTTGATGTCATTTGATTTTGATCCCTTGTATATGTACTATTTAGTCTTTATCCCAACATGTATTATTGTTTTTTTTTTTTTTTTTTTTTTTTTGTAAAGGTCCTTCTCATATACATTGTATATTATATGAATACTCTAGATTACATGTTTCCAAAACTTAGTTCAATTCAGTGAACCAACGTAAAATCGAATACTTGGTTAGCTGCAAATATTTTTCTTGAGATGTGCCACACAAGTTAGATACTTAGATATATAGTTGATTAGGACTTAGGAGTAGTTTTTGTTGACTAAGGCAGTAAGAAACACAAAATACCATCGATAATGTATAAGAATTATAGATACGTCGTCGATGATAAATCAAGTCTCTAATTTATGTTAACGTCTAATAATTAGCTTGTTTACCTACTTAACTATGTAGTACATTAATGCAATAATACTCACATAACTAACATTATGATCGCATGACCTTCTTTTATTTATTTATTTATTTTGGGGGGGGGGGGGAATTAAAGAGAGGCATGAAATATTCAATAAGAAAAAAGTAATACATTTGGGGTATATAATTTGATTTATTAACATATATATTTCTATATTTAGGTAGGTAATTAAAGTTTAGACATGAAAGATTAAATATATTCAATAAGCAAAAACTAATACAATTTGGATATATAATTTTGTTTAATCAACAAATTTCTAAGTTTATGTATGTAATTAAAGATTATAAGAGACTAAGACATATAGCCTAATGAAATATTTCAGAATTGATCTAAAATTAGAAAAACAATAAACATATTTGATCCCTATTTGGATATATGCATATACCTTCGAGTACATGAAGAATATTCCTTCATTCATGAATGCGAAACCTCTCCACATTTCGAGTAGTTTAGTGCAAATTGTTTCTCTTATACCTTCATTAACTTAATCCGATACTATGAGTAAACCCTGAAATCTATATTATTAAAGTGATATTTTCTTATTTTACAAAACATATACAGTTGTAAAAAATTGTTCCGACCAGTGTGGAGGGGTTTCGTGTTATTTAATATTTTTTCATATTGGATTTGCACTCATCCTCGTTAACGGTATCATAAGGCTAGTTCAGTTCTTTTGACATTCAACGGACTAGATGATGAGGTTTGTTTATCTAATGAAGAATTATTAAAATATTAAGTCTGACTAGATGAATAAAAATCTGACTTTCTTAATTAAGCAAGTTGTCTGATCATGACGGTGCAGTGCAAAAACTAAATAAATTATGACGTAAAATAACTCGACTCCCATCAAATACAAACATATTTTAGCAATTCGAAAATAATATTTACAAATTAGAATGAATAATGAAAAAGAGAAGATGCCTTTGATGACGGAATAAGCACAATAAGGCTTTGAAGAGGGGACCGATAGATCCAAACAAATCTCAAATCGTTTTATTTTAAAACCAAACTAACTTTATATATATATAAAAACCATTAATCAAATCCTTCAGTAGTTACCAATTAAAGTAACATTTTATAATCATAATACTCCCTAAACTCTTAATATGACAATTAACTTTTGTTAGTTTGTATTTTGTCCGTGGTCCTTGTGGATCATCGTCATATTACAAGAGTTTAGAGACTTTTATATACTTACAGTGTAATTTATTTTGTTATGTTAAAACATAAAAATGAGTGTTTGAATCTTTAAAATGATGTACGTACGCATATTTAGAAAAATTAGCTTGATACCACGGTTACTTATAAATAATTAATTATTCATCGGCCACCACGTATGACAATAATTATGTAATGATCTATATTATGTAAATGAAGAATGGCTTTAAGCCTCTAGTGCAAGCTTTGATAATTATTAATGAATCATAAGCTCAAAAGAAGTTTGTCGACAAGTTCATATTATTGTAAACAAAAAAACCTCACACACTTCTCGCTAAATATTTCTTTAAATGTCTCTGCAATCATTATTAATCGCTGCTTCACTTATTAGTGTGTTTAGCTTTACAATTTGGACTCATTTGTCTTTTAGCCTGTAAGTGACCTGTCAAAAGCAGAGAATCTTTGCTCTTCCCAACTCACACCCTCTTATTTATTTATAAGTAATGCCCCATTACTTGATCCAACGTTCTCTTCTCTTTACATTTTTGCTAACTCAAGCTCTCTCCGTTTGCCTATTAAGTTAGCATTAGCTCTATATGTAGAATACTTGGTCGATGTCATATGTATATTAGCTTGCTTTTCAAAAATTTCATATGGGGAGAAAACCTTGCTGTGAAAAAATTGGATTAAAGAGAGGTCCATGGACTATAGAAGAAGATCATAGACTTATGAACTTCATTCTTAACAATGGCATCCACTGCTGGAGAATTGTCCCCAAACTCGCAGGTACTTCTTTGTTTATACATGCATGCAAAGTTAGGTTTTATTTTCTTTTTTCTTGGCAAGTCTAACGTTATACGTACATATGTACACATGAAGGTTTGTTGAGATGTGGGAAGAGCTGTAGATTGAGATGGATCAATTATTTGAGACCTGATCTCAAGAGAGGTGGTTTTACAGATGCTGAAGAAGATCGAATTATGGAACTTCACTCTCAACTTGGCAACCGGTACGATAATATATGAGTAACTTTTTTTTTCATGTATATTCATTAGCCGGCGTAAAACTTAGAATTTTTCAAAATGAAATCTCTCTCGAATGTAACACGTCCATGCTTGGATTAAATTCAACTTCCGTCAAACTGAATTATTTATTTTATACTAGTTATAAACCGTATTTAAACTAAAACATAAATGATTGTGAGGATGCTTCATGAAAAGAACTGAGTTTACGTATATACTTGTGCATGGAAGTGGTTTAAAACCTCTTTACCAAGAAAAAAAGAGAGACTTTGACGAGTATATATACTGTCTACGGTGTGTTATTTTTGATGATTATTTATCTCTGAGAAAAAAGAAAAAAAAAATTCATATGTGGGATTTTAACTTTCTGTGTCGTAAATAATATATCCTTCATGTCGTAAACTTTTTTTTTTTTTTGTTTAGTTGATGATCGCTTGTAATATAAAATGTTGCTGATATAATCATCATGTTATATGCTAGCTGTTTTATTTATGCTATTTGCATGTTTTCTGGATTCCTTGGACGTCGTAGGTGGTCTAAAATTGCATCTCATTTCTCTGGTCGAACGGATAACGAGATAAAGAACCATTGGAATACGAAGATCAAGAAGAAGATGAAACATCTTGGGTTGGATCCAGCTACGCACAAACCAATGAATAATATCACTCATCAAACCGATCCTAATCATCAGGATACAAAACCAAAAATGTGTTCTAGCATCAATAACGAAGGAGAGGAGATGAAGGACCAAACTCCAAAAGATGATGTCATCAAAGAAACAGCAAAAGCATTAACCGATAACAATGAGGAACTTGTGGAGAAAAACTGGAAAAATCTACGTGCAGAAGAAGTAGACTTGGAATCTCTGTTCGAAACGCAAGGCAACGAGATATCATCCAATTCGTCTATCTCTTCGCTGTATAGTAATATTTCAAGAAATGAATCTTCGTCATATCTTGCAGAAGATTCTATCTCTTTAGAGCAATGGGACTTGGATATGACGGATCCTTTTGTACCATGGGACCTCTTCGCCGCCAATCTTGATCATGATAATCTTTTCTTTTTATGAAAAATGTATTATAAGTTATAACATTGTAAAATATATCCATATATATAATTATTACAAGTAATTCGTTGCTTAGTAATTTCTTGTATGTAAGAAGATGTGGTTTATGCATGGCGTGCGATGGTGTATATTATAATTTGCTCGAATAATATGTGCATATAAATATATTGACTAATTTACCACCATAAATATATGATGACAATATACTCAGTTGAATAATCAATTGTTTTGAAAGTTGTAATGTCAATTATAGTTTTAACTTGTTGACAAAAAAATAAATTATGGTTTTAACTTGTCAAGGATCATTATCATCGTAGTAGTTCGAATAATGTTTCATTGTCATGTTTGAAATTTAACACAGGAACTATATATTGAAATAAATAATTGTAACACATTTAAATAAAATCGAGCACATAGCAAACCCAGTCATATATCCCACACATGTGCGACACGATCAGTTTTGTATTAGTTTATATCGAAAGCTCGTCATATGTCATCAAAGCGTTCTTTATAGTTAGGTGAATTAGGTCAATGCGGCCTTTCATGGGTTAGAAAAGAAAAAACATAGATTAAACAAAACTAGTGAAATTGACAAAACCTTTATCAGAAAAATACTATTCGAAACTCATGAAAATTGACCCGTTTCAAAATTAACAATGAGTTACAAATTAAATGGTACCAACCTATACTTTTACGAGAAATAAAATAACAATTGTACCTACTCTCATTCGAAAGCATGCATTTGATTATATTATTATAAGTTTGTTGTAGAAAAATCAATGAATTAATATCACTTCTACTAAGCGATCTATTAACTATTATTCTTTGTTTTAAGAAGATTTTATTGATCAGACCAAGATAAATTAAGGTACTTAAAACATTTTTGAAGATCATGGTGATCGTAGAGTTGTTGGGATAAAAGACAATGGCGACGAATTTGCTTGCGTTAAGTGTTTGGATTTTTGCAATCATTGAATTAACTTCTATACTTTTCATAATTATATTATTGGCTGTATATTAATTAAGTACCCAAAAATAAAAATGGCCAATCCAAAATATTATAATGTTTTACTCCCCTTAATATACTCATCATAAAAGGAGTAGTTGTATAAATTTGGATCACCGATAAAAAAAACTTTTGAGTGAGGGAAATATAACTTAACTCTTATGTACAAATACTTTTCTTATTTTATAAAAGTTTACCTGCCTGTTAAGAATAAAAATTGTAAGAATTTAAACTTTTTTTTTTGTAAGAAAGAATTTAAACTTTACTTCTCTGTTTTATAATTTTTACATGCACTGCACATATAATCTCAAAAATTATTTAAGCTAACTACATATGTATATTTAGATTATAAAATTGGAAAGCTACACGAAATAAGGCCATGCATGGACCGTAAGAGCGTTAAATTAGTTTGAGCATGGATCGTAGATGCTTCCATTTGAGCAGATGCATGCCCAGAGATAACCAAATCTATCATTAATAAATCATAATCTAAGTGAACACATGATATATGATGAATACTAACCAAAGTGTAAAAGTAAAACCAGTTCTACATCCATATTAAGAAGCTTAGTTTTGATACTAAGCAGCTAGCTAGCCAGCTACTAAGATAACGAGAGGCTAAAGAAGCAGAACCAAACATCCAAGGCAGCCGGTGGAGCAAAGGACGTGGTAGTCTTATCGCGAGATAAGACTTCGACGATCATCTTCCGTTTTTCGCAGTGTCTAGACATTCTCCACTTATAAAAGTAATAAGGAACAGAGCGATCAAACATGAATCGTGTCTTGCCCGTATCCGAGTAGAATCTCGGGTTCGACGAGTTGCACTGCCTATAAACCCTCGTTCCTAACTTGTGTCACCGAGTCTTTCTTGTACTTGAATCCTTGTTAAACCCCCATACACCCAAAAGAAAAAAAAAAACAATAACAAGCCAAAGAAACATATTGTATATTCTCTGTTTTGATTTTCTGCCCATAGAGTGAACAATAGTGGAGTAAATTCTTGACTTGAGGTTTGATCTTATAAAGAACTATAAAGAACTTGAGACGATAGTGGAGAGATATCTGTAGTTAGTGGTTGGTTAAGTATTTTAGTTTTCTCTGTTTGTCACAACCAAACACACGGGAACAGAGGAGGATCAAACTCTCTAAACCAGATTATAGAATAAGTGGTGTTGTATTCAGTTTGGATGTTACAAAAAAAAAAAAAAAAAAAAAAAAAAAAAAAAAAAAAAGAGAAAAGTTTGTATTTTGTACCAGCTCATGCAATTTAAAAATTGTAGATAAGAAGTTTTACAGATTGCCATACCGATTCGCTCATTTGAGCTAATTCTATAGTTATGTTGTTGAAAAAAATAAAAAATAAAATAAAATTTACAGATCCCTGTTTTATGGGCCGAAAGAGTGCTATATAAGAAGGCCTAGCCAGTAGTTTTTTAAATAAGCCCAGACTTTTATATCTTGGGCAAAATTCCAGACGAGAGTTGGAAAACCCTAGGAAACCGTCCTCCTCTATTCCCCAAAACCTATGAGGATTAGGTACAGGAGTTATATTATGTCTACCTGTATATATATATATATATATACGGTTTAGTAAAGTTATCAAACAAGTTCCCAGACCTGCAAACAACAACCTTAATTATTAATTAGAGAAACCAAAGTTTATAATGACATCGATCATGAGCTCATACGAAACAAAGATAATCAAAGGAGTGAATTGTTGGAAAGCGCGGTTGACGTCAACAAGTTCACATGTGTGTACGTATAATAATTATGATGGGCAACCATGTTGGTGGATCAAATTTGTTAAAAGAGAAATATAAAAGTGGGATTCACCATATCTCAAAAACCGTCATCTAGCTAGGACAACATGTTGTTATGTCATATCATCTTGTCCATTAATAATCACATATGTATATATGGTCTGGTTTTATGTTGAATATCACAATTTAGTTGGAGATTAATAATATTTTGTATACTTGTATAATACAGAAGGTGATCAATGGACATGAAAAAAAAAAGACAATTACTAACATATCGAGATTAGATTAACTATGTAAATATAGTGAAAGAAAAAAACATTATACATATATTGGTACCTGAATACAAACAACATTGATTTGATTGCTTAATTTAGAGTTGTGAAAGATTTTGGTTGTACTTCATACTAACAATAAACTAAACGCAAATCAGTTATGGATTTTATTCAGTTCATAATTAATTAGTTTTTACGGTCGAATATGTTTAAATTAATTCCAAGTTGCAGAATGATTAAGATTTGGGCTAGCAGTAGTAGACAGAGTGATATCCCCCAAATAACTCTTACATATATATAATCAGATTTGGCAAATCTTAATTATATATATATACTAGTCAGTTGTCCGCGCTACGCGCGGAAGTTTTATTACTTTGTTTATGAATAAATTATTCATGTTTTATTTCGTACTTATTTTCTCCATTACAACATATTTTTATTTTCTGTCTCATGTTGTGTTTGTATAGAAAATCTATTTTATTATAGTTTCGATAGTAGTTGAGATATTAAATGTCTATAGGTATAAATCGATGTGTAAGTGTAAACAGAAGTGTTATGGAGAGTTGTAGAAAAAATGTGTTATTAATGCTCCACCAAATATAGATCTAGATGATGTTAATATTGTGGGTCCTTTTAAAAGTTTTAATATGTTGGTCCAAAAGTTGAGAATGATTTGTGGATTTCGCGCGGATTGTTGTATTTTTTATTTATTGATTTGGCGATCTGTTGTTTATTATCTATTTATTTTTGTTTGTTATGTTTTTCTTTGTTATTTTTATTTGTTAGTTTTTTTTGTTATATTTGTTATTTGTTTTTGTTATTTAACATACATATTAGTATAATCTATTTTATAGTAATTTAACATATTTTTTTTATTATAATTATTATTTGAAAGGACTTTTCAATTTTTTTTTCAAAAAACTTGTTTACATGTGTATAAATCTTTAACTTAAATGATAAAATAGTACAAATAAATTGTTAAAATTAAATAGTAAAATAATGTGGATGATGCTTGAAAGGACTTTTTATATTTCTTTTTGAAAAACTTGTTTACATGTGTATAAATATTTAGATTAAAAAATAAAATGATATAAATGAATTATTAAAATTAAATAGTAAAATGAAGTGGATGATGATTAGGATGATGAGGTGGTTTAAGGAGAAGAGAATAAAGTTAACTTTATATATATATAGATATAGTTATAATTAAACTGAGTTGTTTAATCTCTATAAGAGATATATTCTCGAAGATTTTATTTTAGAATTCTTTCATATACAGTACAAACTCGCACATTGATATGTTCTTTCTATAATAACCTTGAAAAGTCTATTTTCTTATAATTTGAAAATTTGTCGTTATTTCATATAGGTTTTCATGCATTATTAATTTTCGAAAAATGGTCCTACTCCTTGTCCTACCACATGGCGATCTTTTCACAAGATTCATATTTACTCATCCGAAAGAAACGTAATCACTTTGATTGCCATTAAGCTAGTGTCCCTTTTACTTGATTAGGTCCATGGTTTAATAATTATATCATACTTTTAAAGAAAATTTTACGTATATTACTTTCATGGCGATCTTGTTCGTCAATCTTAACGTACACATGCGCATACTGAACCTCGGAAAGATCACGATATCAAACGAGTTTTCGGAGAATCGACTAAAGCTTATAAATGAGAATAATACATTTTATCATGAGTATTTTACTCTTTACTATACTTAGTCTATAGTTTTTTTTTTTTCGTAACTATAGTCTATACTTAGTCTATAGTTCTATACAGTCATGTATTAAGGGAAATTCAACAGGACACGATGGAATATTCAACTGTGATGTGAATCTGGTCTTTAGGGCATTATTATTGATAGTATTTTAGCAAAATTTAGTTTTGATTAAGATTTGTAAGAAAAAATCCTTATATAAGATACCAACAATAAAGTGGTGTGTGACTTTGCTCATGAACTTATACTGTTATAGTGTGAGAAATGTATCTTCTAGAGATGGATGTAAAATATCTTTTCCTCTCCGTCGATGTCATGTGTTTAAGTTTAACACCATATATATCAATCCCCAAAGGCTTTTTTTTGTATCTTTGCTTCCAAAAGTTTTAAAAGTTAATAGAGTAGTAATGTTCATTTAAGAAAAGAACAAAAAAATTCACCAAAATGAAGTGAGATAAGCTTGAATACAACAAGTAGGTCGGCACGCCGAAATTTTCCATAGACAAAACAAAGCCTACCCATAATGAGTTTTTTTTAGTTAAATAATCACAATAATACCATAGTTTTGATTGTTTTTTTTTGTTCATTTTACGTTTTGTCGTGTTCGGTGGTCCTCCAATCAAGCAAACATTGTTTATCAGGAGTCGAACCATCGCCCATGTGCTCTAAACTCTTCTCTTAACAGTCTCAATCAAATCCTATTTAAATCTGATTTATCCTTTGTCGGCACATTCTAATATCTTATACTATAATAATTGACTCCAAATAGTTTATTTCATAACATAAACAAAAAAGTATTTAAAAGAGGAAGACTTTGTACCTTATAAAAAGCAACTTGCACATGCAAGTATGTATGTGGCTTTGTCCTTATCTTAACCTCTGGTCTCTTATATAAACACCACCTAAACCTTTCCATGTTCTATGTATATCCCAAAGCTTGAGAGATAACAGAAAAGAAGGAAAAAAAAAAACATAGAAAGAAATGATGAAGTTCAAGTCCAAGAGGTTTGGGATTAGATTTGGGTTTGGTAAAAGAAGCAGCAACAAAGGAACACAGCAACAAGATCAACAACAGAAGGGAGTTGTTAACAACAACAATAACATCAATAGTAGCTGCAGCAACTATGAGATCAAATGGGAACTTAGGCCAGGAGGCATGCTTGTTCAGAAAAGACAAGAGAGTATTGGTGAAGACTTGATCTCAATTAGAGTCTCTACTTTTGCTCATTTTCATGATCTCTCCATTGAAGCCACCTCCACTTTTGGTAAATTTTCTTGTCTCTCAGTTTTTCTCAACCTTCATGTTTCGTCTTTTGGGAGACTTATTATATTCAACAACTGGTTTGATATCATCTTCAATTTCATCAAAATTAAAAACGGATTGAAGAGATTATATAATTTGATCACCATTGTAACTAATATGAAAACATCTGAAAATTATGAAATTAAAAGTGTAGTCAGTTTAATGGAAACTTTTTAAAAATATCTCTTTAATTTATCACAGTTTGTTAAAAATAAGATTCTATTTGTGGGTTTACAGGAGAACTAAAGATGGTATTATCATTGCTTACCGGTTTAGAGCCAAGCCAACAAAGGCTGTTATTCAAAGGGAAAGAAAGAGAGGATTATGAATATCTACACATGGTTGGTGTTGGGGACAAAGACAAAGTGTTGTTGTTAGAAGATCCTGCCTTCAAAGAGAAAAAGCTTCTTCATCTCAACAACATTACCACTTCCTGTCACACTATAACCGTATAAACCAACAAAACAAACTTGTCAAAATTAGTTGTTTTGTGAAATACTTACTTTCACTCAAGAAAATTTAACTATTTCTCTTAGGATTGTCAAAGCTTTTTAATAAGCTCACTTTTTTTTTCTTTTTTTTTTTTTAATTAGAGCTCACTCATGTTGTAAACTTGTAATATGCATAAGAAAAGTTAAAAACAACAACTTTGATGCACTCAATTTAATTTATCATTATTAATATCAATTTTATTATTATTCTTATGGATCATTATTGTTCTGATGAAATTAGTTAACTTTTGTAATAAGAGAACTAAAGAGGCTAAACAAAACCGAAATTTTAGCATAACCGAGCTGGTCAAGACCCCTATACAGACCAACGTTATCTTCAAATCTCGGTATACTCCGGTTGAGCCCCTAACCTCTCAAAAAGTTACAAAACAACCATATATTATTATTACCAAATATCCGTCGTAACTTGGCTATTTCAGTAGTAGACTAGTAGTATATGTCCTGTCCACAACCACCAGTAGTATTTTAGTGGTTTACAAATCGTCTCTCTTCACAAACCGGCCCTGAAGAAAGGGTACCAAACTCAAATCAGATAATGTATGTATGTGTGTGTGTGTGTGAATTGTTGCAAAAACAAGAAGAAAAGCTTACTTTGATACGAGGACGTTTCTCAGCGTTGAGTTTACGAACTTGATATCGAATCCGCTTAGAGAAAAGACGGTTTTGTCGTTTCTCTTTATAACGGAGCAAGCTGGCTTCTCTATGCCCTCTCCATAACCTCTCCGTCGTCGTTTCCATCTCCGGAACTGCCCATATACTCCCCGCCTCTCCGCCGTCACCAAACCCCTATAACCCACACACTTGCCTAGTCTCAATATCTTTGATAGAAAACAAAATTTATAATACTACTTTCTTCCTTTTGTTTTACAAGCACATTTGCCAACATTATAACCATACATGATTCCCTAAACATCTGTTTCATGTTTTCACAAGTGTTGCGTTTATCCATCATGCACATCTATTAAAAACTCGACATCTATTAAGCAAGCTATTACGCAATTTAAATAATAAAAAGTTATTAGAAAGCATTTAACAATTTCAAGAGCTTAAAAATTCGAATGGTAAAATCTCAAAATTAATAAATAAAGAATTCAGTGACTAAAAGACTATCATCATTACAGTTACGAAAGAACCCGTGAACTCATTAAAATATTCAACGGTTTTTTTCATAAGTCAAACTAATTAGTCAGTTTAAGCATTGATTATGAAATATATAATACCCAAAGAAGAGATGGGTTTACTTTACTTACATCGGCGGAAGCATGCAAGTCCGGCACCGTCTGCGGCGGTTCTCCGTCAACATAAAGCGTACCTTTATCCGACCAAGCTTCCATGATCTGCTCATAATCAAGCTTCAAAGCCAACGAAGGCCGTCCATCGTTTCCATCGCATCCGCCGCAACACCGTGGAGTTCCGCTACGACTCATCACTTCCTCCACCACCTCTGAGTAACTAACCCACCGCTCCTCCGTCGTCTCCTCCTCCTCACTCGCTCCTTTCCTCATCGCCGTCCTTAGAAGCGAAGAAGAAGACGATCCGTGCTCTTGACGGTCGTACGGAGACAGGTTATTCCTTGCTCCGCCGCAATCTGCATCGGCGGCGGCGGAGGAAGGGAGGAGATCGTGGATCGAAGAGATTGTACTGTCAGTGGCGGAATTGAAGAGGTAAGCCGCAACGGTATCGTATTGGTCATCTTCTTTCTCTCCTCCGAGAGTAGTGGTCTTCTCCTTAGACGGCGTCGTATCAGGGTCTTTCTTAATGCTCTGTTTTTTTTCGTTCTTCTTCTTCTTCTTCTTATGGTTGCTCTTCTTGGTTATGGGATTCTCGTCGATCTCGTGAGAAGTGTTGAGCTCGAGCTTGAGACTGAGAAATTTGGGTTTTTTCGTTTTAGTTCTGATCTTACGAGACGCTTCAAGATTGGAAGGAGACTTGTCCATGGTGCTCGTAGTCGTAGCTTCTCTGTTTTTTCTCTTCCTGATCCTCTTTGATGTTCTTGTACTCTGTTTCTCTTCTCCGACCGGACTGCTTTTACTACACATCTCTCCGATCTCTCTTTTCTTAAACTCTTTTAACTATTCCCTGCTTTGTAATATTTGTTCTCTCTCTCTCTCTAGAAAAACTCACTTCAGACAGAAGAAGTATGTAGGTGGAGCGAGAGGGAAAGCTGACAGTGATGGTACCTTTTGACACGTGTCTCTCAGTCATTGGACAAAGCTATTGTAATCTTGGATTCTGTTTGGATGTGCAGGGGGATAGATATATAGTAAGGCTGGATAGATTGATTACAATTGTCTCTATAATTAAACTTTTGATTAATTTTAAATTAATGGGGGGGAGGGGGGGGGGGGGAAGTGTAACTCAATTCTTATTTTCAACTTATTTTATAAAGCACTCTGGTTTCTAGATACCAGCATTTTTTTTTATCAAAACGTTCACATTTTTATTATATGAAAATTAACCACCAACATTGTAAGTAAGATAAAATAGTGATTAACAGTGAGGTTGACATCAAACAAATGTGATTAACATGATGATTTCTTAGAGGCAACGAAACTAATAAGATTGAGATTTTTCGAGCCAATAATGTAGATGGGAAATATGTCTAAAGTGACATAAATATCTTTCCACTTTAATCCGTGAGGTGAGGAAGATATATCATTTTGCATTATTGATAAACTTATTCCACAGTGTAATCGAGCTCAAGAGGATCATCACACTCAAAAATACTTTTTGAAAACTCGAATCCAATTCATAAATTGACAAAACAAAATAAAAATAAGAAGCCACTTCATTTATTAAAGGGAGAAACTATATACTAAAAGTTTTTGAAGTTGGGTTTGATCGTAAATATGAGATAGCACCGACAGCAATGACAAATGAAGTGGTATATAGTACAGTAGCATCCTGAACTTATTTACTGTCTTTTGATGACACCTTTCGTATAGTTAGATTTTTTTCTATTTTTTGTTGTTGTTGTTGTTGTTGGTGTGTGTGTGTGATATAATATTCACGTGAAACCCAAAAAGAAAAGGTTCTAGTTCTACACTTCTACTATACATTTTTTTTTTTTTTTGGCTTGTACAATTTTACTCTTTTAAAGCTGCAACGTCATTTATTTTCATAAATTTTGATGGATTCTACTTTTGAATTTAAGCCCCTACTGTAGAATATTTTAAATGCATAACGCCATAAAGGGGACAATTTTTATTTTGTTTTTCCATCGAAAAGTGGATTCTATGGTAAGTTGATATAAGTTGATCGACTAGAATATTCTGAAGAATATCACATATTTAAGTTCCCCACTATATAAGTTTTTTCAAAAACAACAAGAAATGGATTGTGTAATTAAGATATGTCTAGAATGAAAAGAGAAGATAGATAGCCATTTGAAAGAAAAAAATCAGATCTTGTTAATAATTGCTAGATTTGACTAAGTATTTTACATGTTAAAGCAAAACCTAGGCAAAATTTTAAAGTTACAAATGAAATGGTACGACTGACGTTGGCAAGAAAAGAAAAGAAATAAAGCAGTGGGAGAGAAGAAGGAAGGACCAATCAGAAGGAACAAATCCATACACGGGATTGGAAATAGAGCCGGGCAGCTCCACTCGAGCTTTTTATCAGAGTACTTATATTTTATATGGGCCCAAATTAAATAATAAAACATTGAGTAGGTCCCAATTGTAAAAGAATCGTTACCTCTAATAGCAATTTAAGAAACCAGTAAGCAACGAGTGGCAGTATGTAATTGGCTGGTGAGAAAATATATATATATATATAAAAAAAGTTAATTATATTTTGTATTAATTTTAGGTACCTCACATGAGATCCTCCACTAAAAATGGTCTTACGGGTACCTAGTCCCCTACCTCCACCTCCATTGACTAATTGTTGTTTTTAATACACTATTTTATGGTTTGCACCAAAAGAATAACATATTATGGGTGATAAAAGAATTTTAACATTATGGTTTATACTACAAGATATTTATATTTCACATCCTCTCAAAAAAAGCCATTACACTAAATTATCCCTAAATTCATTAACTCGATTACCTCAATGTAAATGGATTAGTTTTGGTCAAAATGTTACAATTTATCATTTAACATATCTACACATTCGTTCAAAACATCTTATCAAATAAAACAGAGATATTATCAAGACTGATAATATTTATAATTCACATACAAATAATTAACCAACATTATTAATTCCACAAAATGTAATTTAATTAAATCAAAACATGAACCATTTGTTCTCAACAAAATTTCATAGTGACATTAGGTTTATATTAACTCCAATTAATCTCCATTTATAAACGTGTATAAATTAATTTTGCTGCCTCAACTCAAAAAATTAGACAAATCTCTTATCTATCCAAGTAAAATGTATATAATTTAACTTAGAAAGAAAAGAAAAAAAGACCGACAACGGCGATGGTGCCGGCAACGGAAAGTTTGGCACTTGTCACAGCACCACCAGTGGGTGATTCTGCACTGGGTCCGTCGCTTGGTCCATCAGCCGCAGTGCTATCAGGGGTGGGAGATGGTGGGGAAGAGACGGTAGGTGCCTCAGATTCACTAGGACTGGAAGCACTGTAGTCATCCTCTGGAACTGGTCCTTCGGCAGCAGGGGAAAATGTTTTAGGAGAAGAGGCTGAAGATGATTTGGGTGCGGCTGCCGGAGCCTTGGTTGGAGCTGCAGGAGCCTTAGTTGGGGCGGCTGGAGCTTTGGTTGGTGCAACTGTGGGTGACGGAGATTTTTTTGGGGAGGCTGAAGGAGCGTCAGCTGCAAAAACGGTGACGATGGTTAAAGCCAATAAGGCCAAAACAACAAACTGGCGTGCCATTTTTCTGTTTTTATTATTTTTTTTGGTTGAGATTAAAAGGAGGATATTCCAAAAGCTAAGCAGTATTTTTTATTTTATTTTTATTTTTGTTTTTTTATTTTACCGAGAAATACTGCAAAAGCTTTAGAATGTAGTAAAAACAAGACATCATGAAGTGAATTTATATGTTTTTGTAGATGAGAAAAATTAGGAAAATTGATGGAAATGAGAGAAAAGATGAATCTTATAATCTACTTTTAGAAAGTATATTTTTCAAATAAGGCTAAAATAGACCATTTTACGAGTATATAAAGCATTACTTGAAATAGAAACAGTTCCTATTTTTGAACTTTTTCAAAATACTTTTTTTATAAATACTAATATTAGTAGTAGCTGAGATTGAGAGATTGCCACTTCTGTTTGATTTTATTGCAGAAATTAGAATTAGAGATTCAAACAAAGCCCATATTAGAGCACAGAAGGGATTATATATAATACACAAGATACAACTGACACGAAGTCATTACCAAAGGCCCAAAACATAGAAACTCCTGCATGGTCCTGGGGAAGGGGTTTGGAAGACATTTTTGTTAATGTTCTGACAGAGTTGAAAAGTAAACAACATCTCTTTAATTCTATCTTTTTGTTTGTGTTATTTGCATCTGATATTATTGTCTTCATTGTTTGATGTGCAGTGCAGTATTTTTTTTCTTTTTTTTAAATGTTCGAAGCTTCTTGATGTTTCTCTACTCTAACCAGCAACCAAGGGCTTCATTTGAGTCCCACTCTACTCTAACCAGTAGTAACCAGAGCCTTAATTTGAGTCCCGTTTAAGCTTTAAGATTGAAGCTTCATCACTCAAGAAAAATCACACCCAAATAAACTACAAAACATCTCGTAGTCAAAAATAAAATAAAAAAAGGACATAAACATTAGAATCGAAATCAAGATCAAGATCAAATGTTCTTGTTCTGTAACATCTTATGTACGTGTGGTAGATTTCACCCGGTTTACTCGGACCGAACTCTATCCAATCTATCAACACTCTTCCTTGCTCTCTCAATCTGATGATGATTCTGATGATGATGGTGGTCAACGCTCTTCCTTGCCTTTTCATGGAAGTCTACGCTCCTCCTCGTCCGATCCAAGTGCTGTTCGAAAGTGATTCTCAGCTTACTCTTCTTGGACGGACCTTTTGGCGGTTTCTCTTTCTCCCTTCTATCAACGCTTTGCCTCGGCTTCTCTCTTCTATCTACGCTCTGCCTCGGCATTTCCGAATCGCTGCTGATGTTTTCAGACTGACCCGTGCTTGCCCTTGAGGACAGAGATCTCTCTACGGTGGTGATGAACTTCTTGAGGTGTTTAATGTATTCAGGATAGTGTTCTAGATCACAGTGGTTACCGCCTTCGAGCCAAAGCGGCTCATATTTCTCTTTAGAGAGTTCCCATAGTACTCTTCCATGGGACCAGTCAACAACTTCATCACAAGTTCCCTGCAACAAGAAGAACAGCCAGAGAGTTATATAGACACTCCGAAGCCAGAAAAAGAAAAAAACAGAGAGAAATGAATAAGAAACTCACGTGAATGACGAGAACCGGGCATTTCACAAGTGGGATTTTGTCTATATTCTGCAAAGATACATGAGTTTCCAACAGTGAAGTAGATAGAACAATGCTTAAAGATCAAAATGCTCCATCAAAGAATGATATATACATTACCTTGTAAATGTCAAACCAGTAAGTCTTCTTCACTTGATACATTACTCTAACACCTGAAAGAATGGGGCTATGGAGAACCACAGCTCTTAGTTGAGGCAATCGAGCAGCGAGATCTACCGTAGGTCCACTTCCCACGGACTGGCCATAAAGGATGATGTCTTCCTGTTTAGCTCCATAGGTTTCTTCAAGACATTTATAGACAGCTTCAATATCAGCATATGTATGGTGCTCACTCGGCTGCACTCACAAGAAAACAAGGTCCAGTTATATTTATATTTTACTAAAATTGTTAAAAGAATATATGTTTCCTTGTTGATTCTAAAGAGCAAACCTTTCCAGTAGATTGTCCATAGCCGGAGTAATCGTACCTGCAAATACCAAAGCAGAGAGGAAGCACCCTTAATAGAGCTGAATCAAGCTATGAAGCATCAAGGGTTTTGCAATGTTCATAAGCCTTTAAATGTCTCATAACCCCGAAAGAACAATCAAACAGTGAATCAGAAGAAACCAAAAAGGATTATGAATTCTCCAAATTGAAACATTAAGCCAGGTAAAGAAAATATCCAAAACCTTCTATTAAAGACACCATTAATACCAAAACCCACAACATGGGACCAGATAGAAAATTCCTAATAGCCATTAAAAAAAAAGTCTATGAATTTGATCATATCCAGATACAGACATCACAAAAACAGAACAAGATTTCAGACAAGAGGAGCTTCACCATCATCAGAGCTATATGGAGATTAGAAAGAGAAAAAAAAAAGAAAAAAAGCAAAAAAGAGTGAAAACTGAACATACCCCATGAGATTAACCTTAAGATGGATGCTCAATTCGATGAAGAGCTCATACATCTGTCCCAGATCGGCGGCGTTTCCATGGGAATAAAGCAGAGTAGAGGTAGCCATGGGGTGTCTGACGTACATAGCCACGATCTCTGTTCCTCTGCGTGTCGGAAGCTTAAGGATTTCGATGTTTTCACGGTGAGGGAATGTGTTCATCAGAAGAAGTCCGGTCAGTTCGTCATAGACCAGCTTGTAAGACGACGGACTCGGCGGGAAAAAAGCAAACTTCGCCGCAACTGATGACGTCACCCCTCCCATCTCTCTGTCTCTCTCTCTCTCTCGCTCGCTCACTCTCTCAGAACATTTGTGTAGCTGCTGAAAGATTTGAGATTGAAGCTTTTTTTTTGTTTTCTTTTCTCGGGAACGGAGAGAGAGAGAAAGAGAAAGAGAGGATTTAGGAAGAAAAAGTGGCACTTGAAATGGTAAAGGAAGAGAACGAACCAAAGATACTGTTTATTAAAGTTTGCAACTTTAGCTTCTTATTTTAAATGCTAATAATCTCGCTAATTCTAAGTACAGCAAAAAAAAACCCGATGATGATTACTTCCACTGTAAATTTTTGTTTTTCTCCAATCGGAACAATCAAGAGTTCCAAATAACATGGAATTGAATAGTTTATGGTGATATATATAGTAATTAGCATTGACATATTTAGCTAACACCCCCTCATAATATTCAGTATCTTAATCTAAATCCAAAGCATAAAAGAAATATATTAATAACAGAAATTTGCTAGAATAATATCGAAATTTACTCAAACTGAAAACGATAAAATCTTACGGGTTTCATTTTCATAGATAAATTTTAATGGTTAACTACGTATATCTACTTCATAACAAAAAAAAAAAAAAAAAAAAAAAAAAACTAGATATACTTATTTGTTCTCCAAAGTCATTTTTAATAAAGAGCATAAGAGATAGAAGATGTAACTCAGGTTAAGTCAAATAGATAGTTTTAATAATGTTACTTTGGGAGCTAGATAAAAAGGTGGGGTTTTAGAGTAATAATGTTAAGCTTTGGTGGAGTGATAAATCATAGGGTATGATTAAACGAACATGCGTATTTTATAGTTTGGAATGGCGGCCAAATATAAGAGTTAAACATGAAAGGCACAAATGACTTGTTGTATAATTGAATTTGGACAAGGAATAAATATCAACAACTAACGATAAAATATATATATAAGATGACAAAACAATGAATACTATTATTAATAAGCAAAAGACTATATTATAATTCTTTCTTTAAAAAAAAAAAGAAAAAGAAATGGGTATGTTGGTTTTGGTTCATGTTCAAATGTTCATGTTCATGGGGGTCCATGACAAAATGTAACAAGGGGAAAGCAAATATTGACGTGGTGGGTCTTCACTCACCCCTTTGTTTATTTTAATCTTATTTCTGATAGCTACTTCTTTATTTCCTTTAATTTGTTGTTGGAGCAGCAAGCAAAGAAAAAAATAAAATAAAAAGAGTTATTAGAACAAACTTTTTTTTCATTAACAATCGGAAAAAGACGACTGAGCATGTCCGTCCGTCCACAAAGGCATACACATATGCCCAAGTCTCCCTTCCATACGAGTCGACACCGACGACGCTTTTAATTAAGCCTCTGTAAAAACAATATTTTCATTATTCGAAACATATATCTCTATTATGTCTCTATTATAGGAAAAGAGAAGTACAAAAATATAAATGGGTCGAATCAATTAAAAAAATTTAACCCATAAACTTTAATTGAATACTAAAAAAAATGGATTATCCGGTGATATTGGATATATCCAGCGATTTATTACAATCATTAATGTTTTTACAAATTAAATATCTTTGCATATATGGAGGTTTATTTATACAAAATTTTCTCACTCAAAATATCCCTAGAAAAACGTGTTTAAGAACAAATATTACGAACATTTAAATAGTTTCCATAACAACCTTCAACTATATCCTAACTTATTGTAGGGGATTTCCTAATCAAATATTACGATTATCAATAGCAAACTTGACATCTGACTTAATAACATAAATATTACAATAATCAAATATTTAGATTTGATATGATTTACTTAATCTTTTCATCAAAAAACAATTTCATTTTTACCTTTTGACTTAATAACAATAATATTACATTGCATTTGTTATTTTATATAGATATAAAATCTATATGATATAATATATTTGTTAATTTTCTTTAATCACACACTACTTTTTGATATAACTTTTATCAAAAACTGATAAAACAACTAACTGCAACACCAACAATCAACTAATATTTTTGTTGAGGGGGACCTTATTATTTAACGTGGCAACAAGTGAACCTTATTTATTTTTCATTTTTTTGGACTCGGTGACAAGCGAAGATTATAAAACTAAACAGCCTTAAGCTTTTCAACTGATTAAAATTGTCAAATTCGTCACATCATTTGAACTAAATCAGTCATATATTATATATGTAATGTAAGAATGTGAATTTATTCTTTCGGCAAATTCGTGAGAATGTGTAAAATATATACCAACAAACTTATTGCATGAGGTCCCAAATTGCATGCACGTGCGTCAATCGATCATCATTTAGTTTCTTACGTTCCTCTTTTTTTACTTTTTTTTTTTTTCTTCTTTCCCTTTCTCCATTCTCAATTATGCTGTCTGATGGACTTAATTGTACAGACGACACATTTTTCTGGTTTCCTATATTTACAAAAGTGTACTTCATGTTTTGTTTCTATCACTCTGTTAATTTACTAGGTAACCATCCGGAAAAAAGTAGAATTTCCTATTATAAAGTAAAAAGATATCCCCTATATATTAAGTTTGAACTCAGTAAATATATGAGAAGCACATAACATAACATAATCAAAGGGCATAATTATGAAGATTACATAGAATCCTATAATTAATGTATATTAGAGCAATATATCACATAATTAATTTCATTAATATTTAATGGTGCCACAAGTCAACAAAAGTTTTTAATAAATTCCATATTGCCATATCATTGCATTCCAATTGTGTAGTCTGATAAATTTGAAAATTATGTGAATCTATAGATATTTGTTTCCTTGGATACAATTTACTTTCTTTCTGTCAACATTCAACACTATAAACTATTGATTTTCTCAAAGTCTGAACAAAAAAAAAAGGATTTAATTGATCTATTTTAATTTTTAGTGCAATAGACCTACTACATATACAATTTCTTTGCTTATTTGTGTGTGTGTGTTTATAAATATGTGTAGACCAAGAAGAAAACATTATAACTAAGAGATACACAATTATCAAAAGAGGATCTTCGTCTCTAATTCGGAAGACAATGCTGGTCTTATCTATCTTCTTTTCATTGGGATTTCTCTTTGTCTCTATTCTGATTCATTACATATCATCAAAATTTAAGGAAAATGATACAAAAGATCACTATTCTTCGCTACATGGTAGCATGGGATGGCCTTTCATTGGGGAAACTCTTTCTTTCTTCAAACCTCATAGATCAGACTCCATTGGGACATTCTTGCAAAAACATGTTTCACGGTACGTAATATATATCTACCTAAACTGAAGATGATCATTTTTAAAAAAAAATATAATTGTGAATGTTTTTTTCTTTTTTTTTTTGTGATGAAGGTATGGAAAAGTGTTCAAGTCAAATTTATGTGGGGGAAAAGCCATAGTATCATGTGACCAAGAACTCAACATGTTCGTACTTCAAAACGAAGGCAAGTTATTTGCAGCGGATTATCCAAAAGCGATGCATGACATTCTCGGCGAGTGCTCCCTCCTATCAGCCACTGGAGATTTTCACAGGAAGCTTAAAAATGTGATTATCAGCTTCATCAATCTCACAAAGTCGAAACCCGAGTTTCTTCACTGCGCAGAGAACATCTCTATCTCGATGATAGGTTCATGGAAAAGTCGCGGAGTAGTCGAATTCCATAAAGAAGTTAAAATGGTAATTTACTGATCATCAACGAAGTGAATCCTTATCAACCTAGTTATAATACATCTTGTTCTAGTTTTGATATTTTGTTGGTTGTGGTTGAATCATACAGTTTACTATAAGTGTTATGGTAAACCAACTCTTGAGCATCAGGCCAGATGACCCAGCAAGGCTCTATGTATTGCAAGATTTTTTATCTTATATGAAAGGATTTATCTCGTTACCAATACCTCTTCCAGGAACGGCTTATACAAACGCTATTAAGGTTATATCCAATCACGATACATTGAAGAAATTTATAATTTTTCTTCTGATATATTTAAGAAGATACTAGTAGCCATTTTATAATAAAAGAAACACTTAAATTCTAGGATTTTGCATAAATTTTTTATATGCCTGCAGGCTAGGAAGAGATTGTCGGCGAGGGTTATGAGGATGATAAAAGAAAGAGAGCGTGAAGAAGAAGAAGAGATGAAGAAGGGGATAAGAGAAGAAGATTTTCTAGATGTGATAATTTCAAATGAAGATATAAACTACGATGAGAAAGTGGGCATTGTGTTGGACATTTTGCTTGGAGGCTTTGAAACAAGTGCTACTCTTCTTTCCTTAGTCGTCTATTTCCTTGCTAAATCTCCAAGTCTTCTTCACCAACTCAAAGTATTATTCTCACTCTCGGCTTCCTTTTCAATATATTTTTGTGCATGTACGGAGAAACATATATATATTACTACATATATATATATATATATGATCTTTATATACGTGAAAATGTTACAGGAAGAACATGAAGCCATTAGAGCCAAGAAAGGAGATGGAGAACTTTTGAATTTGGAAGATTATCAGAAGATGGAATTCACACAATGTGTATGCATGGTTCATAAAACGATCATTTTACATTCGAATCTATTTTCTTAGACGTACATATATAATTGGGTTCGAATTTGTAGGTGATATTGGAGGCGCTACGATGTGGAAATATCGTCAAGATGTTACATAGAAAAGCCACTCACAGTATCAAATTCAAAGGTTAGTTTTGATTCATATCGTCATTCTTTGAATATTTGTAATATCTAATTAAAGTCTAAACTTAAATGAAATATTGTTTTCTTTTAATATGCTTGATATTGCAGAATATGTGATTCCAAAGGGATGGAAGGTGTTTCCTATACTCACAGCAGTACATCTTGATCCATCTCTTCATGAAAACCCTTTTGAATTTAATCCCATGAGATGGACCGTAAGTAAATTATTCAAATTATATGATAAGCAAGGAAAGTGAAATGTAGAGCTAATTAATTAATTTGTTTTGTTTTTAAATGAAATAATTATAATTAGGATAAGGCGAAGACGAACAAGAAAACGATGGCGTTTGGAGGAGGAGTAAGGGCATGTCCTGGTGGTGAACTTGGCAAACTCCAAGTTATTTTATTCCTTCATCATCTTGTCCTCTCTTATAGGTTTAAGTCTGATCCCTTTTAATCACTCTCTTTTGTTGACTAGTTAATTGATGGACTCTGCATTAGTTATCCGACTTATTTAATCACATTTTAACCTTTGGGTTTAGACTTTAACTGTTAGTTTGATTTTTCTTTTAAAAACGTTTTCTTAATGTTTTCAGTTGATTATTCTACTGATACGAAAATCTGCTTGGAAAGATGTGTGTGTGTGTGTGTTTATCGTGGAATTAAAGTTGGGGATTGATGTTAATAATGTTGAATGTATACATTATACGAATTGGTTTAACCAGTCTGTTTGACTATATGTTTTATAAATGGTAGGTGGAAAATAAAGTCTGATGAAATGCCAATAGCGCATCCTTACGTGGAGTTTAAGAGAGGCATGCTTTTGGAGATCGAGCCAACAACAAGTTAAATCCAAATCATTCTTATAGAAGAATATTATTAATTAGTTGCTTTAATATAAGTAAGGATATCCAATACTATGAAATGTTTATTTAAACTTTAAATAACTCCAATGTCCATTACCATCTCTCTAGTCATAGAGTTATATGTGTTGGGGTTTTGATATAAAATAAGTATTTTGCATTTGGATATGGTTTTCTAAGTATTTTGTTTGTCACGTTAATCGTCTTTGCTCAACATTTTACTTAAACTGTGAACATGTCAAATCTAACACGATACCTTCCTATATATATATGTAGGTATAAAACATTCAATCCTATCAATTGTATGATCCGGATCAAGACTCTAGAGTTAAAACAAGTGTGAATTTTAAGTACTAACCATTATATCGTATTTTTTATTTCCTTTGCAAAGAAATTACAAATCAGACACATAGCCACATATGTAACTAGAAAGAGAAAAAAAAACCCACAGAAACTATACTAGTTGATGTATTTTCATCTGGCTTTACATAAGAACTCTAGGAAAAGATAATTTAGAGGGCAAGTTACCATTTTGGCCTTGAAAAGATTTGTCGAAAACATACTTAGCGTTAAGAGAAGAAGGATTAACTTGCATGAAGAGGTAATTACCAGCAAAGAGATCACCAAAGTGTGATTGACTCTCCTTCAACCTCTTTAGTATCTTCAAGATTCCAAGCTTAACCCTACTCGCTTTCTTCCTCACAAATCCCCTTAGTCTCCGGATTTTTACTCTTACCCTAATCCTCCTTCTTCCTCCCAACGACACCACTCTCCTGAACCTGCATGCATATATATAAATTACAAAGTCTCGTTTAGAAAAGATACTTCATGATGATATAAAAAAAGCTGTTGTAATGAAAATGATTTTTGTGTAGAGATAAAAATCAAAACCTGTAAGAATATAGTGACGATCTTCTTGTTGTTTGGCCGAAGACATCATCTTCTAGAGAAAGCCTCTTGTAAGGTATATTGGTGATTTTAGGAGAGGAAGCCATGGGAAAATAATGGATTAGAATAAAATGATTTTTGAGTTATTTTTTTTTTTGTTCAAGAGATTTCTTTGAGAATTGTATATCATCATCATCATCAATGAATCGATATGAGTTGTCATTATAGTTGATGTTTCAATGTGTATGGTTGGTGGGTCGATTTAATTTGAAGTAGTTAGGTGCGTGTACGTGAATTTAATGCGATCCCTCAAATTTTTAATTGAGCAAAGCTTTATATATACCCTTAAAATTCAAGTTATGCCCTGCAATAAATGGTTTTATAGTGTTAAGAAAGTAATGTAATGTGTGAGCAGTGAGAAGATATATAGTTGTTCATTGAAACAAATAGAATATAGGCACTTGACGAATTTGGTACCGTCATCCTATAGATGTGATATAATCTACCATATAATGTATGTCTGAAATAGTATTGTCTAAAAAGCCATTTACATTAAGAGGGTAAGTTGGATTTGCATGTAAGTCCCATATTATTCTTCTTTGTTACTGAAGTATGACAAGCGTACGAGGTTGGTTCAGTTGGTTGGTTTGATAATTGATTGATTATATACTATATAGCTAGCACAGCATGTGATTCGTTGTATCAGCTAACACGGAGGTTCATTATATGAAAGAAAAAAGTTAGGTGTTAGTGTCTGTCTATTACACCCACATCTCTTATGATTTCCGGAATTTTCAAATAACCAATAAAAGAATAAAAAATAGAGAAGGCATGGACACATGAATAACAACATTTTTTACTCCAACCAAAGAAAGTCAAAGATTTTGAGACAAGATCAAGTTAGGAATGTGAATCAACGGACAAACATTTTTTTTTTTTACACAAAGATTCCGATCTTTCTCGGAGAAATTTCAGTGATTAGACCAAACTAGATTCCCAAAAGCATTCGTAATAAGATGAACAAGAGAGAAGGGTCGTCGCTATTGGTCTACTTGTTTAGTAGAGCTTTATTCTTGTCTGGATTGGTGCACGGCAAATCGGACACATTTGAAGATCTGGTCCACACTCGCAACAAGTCTTGTTTCAAAACAGAAACGATATTAGTTTTAAACGATGAGTAGAGGAAGATGGAGAGTGTGTTTGTTGGATTTACCTGATGGCCACAACCAAAGGCCATGTCTTTCGGGTTGCTCAGACAAATCGGACATAGCTGTTCAAAAGTTCAGTAACATGAAGTTTCAAACAACATTTTCAGACTGATTTCAAAATATCTTTCAGATTATAGAGTACCTGGTTATCCGAGGCAGAATTTGTAGCGGTTGGGGCGGGACTAGACCTTACTTGATAGCTTTCAGTTGGATGAGGAGGAACACTCGGTTTGAAACTTGGAGGACGATAAGCCTTTGGACTGTTGTAGGACGATGATCCCCCATGCATTGGAGGCGGAAGAGGAAATCTTTCTGGGATATTCCCATTTCTTCTTCTGCAGAAAAGGTTGAAAGGCAAGAAAAAGTTGAGATCTTTGGGGTAAAAATTGAAGCCAACTTGATAAAAGATTATGTTTGGGCATTTACCCTAAAAGGTTAAGTTCTAGTGTCGCCTTGTATTGTTGAGGAATCTCCATGAGAGCAGAAAGGGCAAACTCTGTTTCCTTCAAGGACTGAGCTTTGTTCTTTGACATGATCTCTGTGAAGTTCACGAACTAGAAACAGAAAGTCAGCTCAAAACACCAAAGTTTGATGTCATTTTCTAAAAAGAAACTTACTTGGAAGTTATCAAAGGCTCGGGATGGGATATTATCGTCAAATTCCCTCATCATGTCCCAAGGTCCATCCCCGACCCCGACTAAGACGATTGACAGAGGAAGCTTACTATCATCAAAAGAAAAAAAACAATATCATAAAAACCAGCCACAAAAGAGATATAATTTCAGTGGAGAAACCAACTTCAAAAAATTGGACAATAGTCCAACCTTGCTTGCACAATCGCATCTACTGTCTTCTGTTCTTGCGGACTTAACTGTCCATTTTCAGTGTCAACACTTCTTGTAACCTGAAACGGTATAATGAGGTTTCTTCTCTTGACACAAAAACAATGGTTCATACTGGAATTTATTTGTACCTGCCCATCAGCTATTATCACTAGGACGTGATATTGCCCACCACTCTGCTCAACAATGGTCATGGCCATGTCGATGATCGGAGCAAATGAGGTTGGCCCTGAGAAGTATTCAACAATACGTTAATACCTAAGCTAGATATTCATGATAATGCGGCCAATTAAGGGAAAGAAACAAACCTGCGAGTTTAAGTTGAGGCACGATCTCTTTATACCGAGCAAGGACTTCCTCAAATCCATTACAGAATCTATCCTCTGAATTGAAACTGAACACGTCTTGGTCATGTGTTGATGCATCTCCAAAACCATAACAAGGAATCAAGTTGTCCTCGTCAAAGGCGGCTAAGGTTCTTCCTATGATAGTAATCGCTTGTTCGTAAGGATTGGGACTACTGCCTATGAAGTGTAAGCTTTTCCTATTGAAGGACCTGGCCCCTATTATCAAATAACATCAAAGTGCTTTTGAGTCTGAAA
Source organism: Capsella rubella (assembly GCF_000375325.1). Taxonomy (NCBI): domain Eukaryota; kingdom Viridiplantae; phylum Streptophyta; class Magnoliopsida; order Brassicales; family Brassicaceae; genus Capsella; species Capsella rubella. The sequence continues at coordinate 4,671,019 of NW_006238918.1, forward strand.
TCATTCGATGCATTACACCAAAGACAGGATCTTGAATCTCACTAACCTGTCCATTCGTTGCTCTTGGTGAAATCCATACCAACGATGAGATTTGAAGATTCTAGACCCGCACGTGCAAGAGCCTCCGTCACCTAGATGAAACAGAACATAAATGTGAAGCTTTTTCTGTCGAACCCATCAGAATCTACAGCTACCAAGTTTTAACATCAACAAAAAAAACACACTAGTTATCGCTAGAAACTAAGTAGAGACTCAGCTCACCTGCTCCAAAGAAGAGTAATCATCAGAAATTCTAGAGTACTTGCGCTCCAACCTCTTCTTATTATCACTACCATAACTTTGAGAAGGCGGTGCAGAATAAGGCTGAGTATTATATAAAGGTGAAGGAGGTTGCGTATACTCAGGAGGTGATGGAGCATATGAAGGTTGAGGAGGATAGTTATAGCTGTCTGCACCATACTGAGGATAGCTTTGTTGAGAAGCCCATGAAGATGAAGAGGGTGATGCTGATGCTGATGAAGCTGAAGCTGACCTAAACGATGACTGTCTCCAGTTTTCTTTAGAATTCCCTGTCCCCATCAAACTTAAGAAAAAAAAAAAAAGCTAAAACCTTTCTGATTCAAAATCAAAACCCTCTCAAGGTCAATTCAAGTATGTACCTGCAAACAAAAAAAGATATGGCATTTAAGATACATTCATGAAACCCAGAAACAAAAAATAAAAAATGCAGAAACATATGTTAAAATCGTGACACAAGCTCGCTGGAAAGATGCAATTACAATTTACCTAATCCGTCAAAAAGGGTGATAGCGTTATCTTTGACAGATGTTGAATTATCTCACCGCTTACGAAATGACTTTTTTTAATTTCTGTAGGTTGGTAGTGGTCTTTATAGAAAAGAAAAGAGAGATTCAATCACGTCACGTAATTTTCCTCGAAGGCGATTTTAGTGACTTCTAGATTAAGATTTAAAAGTCACAATTTACGATTTAACCTACTGCAACACTCAATCCCAGAATTAGTTAAAATACTAACTAGTTCCTAACAAATCTAATGAGCTTTCGATTTCAAATTTCCCGAATAGAAACGAAACATTCTCTGATTCATCAAACGAAAGCGTAACCCGAAATCGAAAACATAAATTTCGAGACTGAATCTCCCGACATTCACCAGAAAAATGTTCTACCTTTGAAACTTACTTAAGAGAATGGCGAATCAGAGAAGTGTTTGAGAGAGTGAAGGAGGGCTTCTTCAATGGCGGATCGAATATGCTACAGAGTTGGCCTTTAAAGTTGTGTTCCCCCTTTTGTTAGAAAGCAATTTCACTTTTCTTCTGTTGTTGTTGTTTGGTTTGCTTCTATCAAATCATTACGAGAGAGGAGAGACTAATCACTTTGTTTTTTAAAAAGATAAAAAAAAAGTGTTTAGCACGCTAATGGTGGAAACTTCTTCTAATTTCACCCCACTTGTTATTCTCTCTTCCAACAATTGACCCTATCAAATTATTATTGATATCCAAAAGTCATAAATTGGAATCAATTGACAATTTCTTTGAAATTCTTAAATTGACATTTTCTTAAATTTATAAATAGTCAATACATAAAACTAAATTATATTTATAAATCTCTAGATAGATAGATAATGTACTTTTTTTTTCTTTTCAAAGTTTTAATCTAGAGAATTGCATTAGTAATTTCCCCATTTATACTCATTTAATTTGTAACTTTGTATGTAGAGTGTAACTTCTATATATTAATATAATTTACTCGGGTTTAATTAATTTATAAATAATAAAATATTATATTATTAATTGAATAATTTCTAAATTTTTTAATTAGGAAAATTCTCAATTGAAAGTTTAACAAGTGATTATATCATATAAAAAAGACAGCCAAACACAAAATTCTTCTTTTGTATGATTTGGGCAAATAACTAATAGTAGTATGATGCATAATGCAATAAAATAATTTCCTTGGGGGAAAAATGGATGGTTATGAGAAGTTTCCTCTCCCACGTGCCAATCCTATCTTCAATATTTTTTCCTTAGTCGTGCTGTTAAAAAGAAAAAATGTCAATGTTCCTTTTAACTTACATGCTTTTTCCTTTTTCGTTATAAACTCTATAGGTACTGTTGAATATTCCTTTTAGAATTAAAAAAATATTGATTTTTTTCTGACTTTTTAATTTCATCCATTCGTCTCTTTGTTTTTGTTCTCGGGTCAGAGCTGTTAAATCATGCATTCGTGCTTATAATTTGATTAACTAAGTTGCCCTAATTTTTAGTATATCAGTTTTGCTTCCTTTGGTGAGCAGACACAACACGTGAAACTTAAATGGACTTACGTTAAAGTATAAAAACTTCGTACCCGTGATTTATGCAACTCTCTTTTTTTCTTGTTTTATTGGACCGTTCCTTCAAGGAGCAAACAAGAGAAGTACGTGGACTGCACTTTCAAACCAAAATATAATTATAACATTTTCGAATCTAGTGGAGTAGTACACTAGATTAACAAATTAATGTTTTTTTTTTTTAATAGGCATTATATAAGTGTAAAGATCGTTACTAATGATACGACACTAACACAAACCACTTAGCTATATCAAGGTTGAATACAAATGTGCTTATGTAAAGCAGATTTACTTAACCTAGTAAGTAGTAACTAATACGGTTCTCTTTGTTATTCTATTTAACTGAAACTTGAAAGTACGTGAAAATATATAAATGTGACAAGATTACGTTACAAACTCCAAGATGGGGGAAAAGTATATATGTTGTATGTATATAATAAAAGCCCAATACACGACAAAAGATATAAAGCCTGCGTTTGGCACATGGAGGCTCGATATAAGCCCATTAAGTTTTATCCGCGTCTTTTAGTGAAGAACATAGAAACATTCGTAGTCCTTGTCACATGGGATCGCGTCTCCCGGAAAATATTCCCTAGCAAATAAAATTCGACACTGGTCATATTCGTCGTCGCGGGAATCTACTGTCGCTCACACTATCCACTCTTCCACCGGCAGCTAGATTTCCGGGTCCTCAGTCTCGGGTCAGATCTAGATCCGGATCCGGAGACTCTTAGTATGAAGCACTTCAGAACCGAGCGAGTCCGTGCGACTCCGAAGCTCTTCACCTACGTTCTCGTCGGCTTCATTGCTCTACTCGGCTTGACTTGCCTCTACTATGGCTCTTCCTTCGCTCCCGGATCCAGAAAGTCCGATGAGTTCGATGGATCTGATAACCGCGCTCGCACCGGATCCATGAGGAGTCGAGCTGGTGTGGTTGCCGTGAGCCATGTCGAAGTTCCTAAAAGCGTTCCGGTTCGTGATTCGAGCTCTATTCGTGTTCTTTGATACAAAAATTGAATAGTGATTTCTAGATTCGTGTTTTGTGCTGATTAACTCGTTTCTTTTCGTATTTACTCTGTCGATATTGTTGATTTACGTAGTGGAGGAGTGATCATTGTTGATTTTGTGAGTTTAGTTTGAATTAAGGTTTCTCTTGTAGTAGCTCTGCTCATTACTCTCTTGTTTTTATCATTAAACCACAGATATGTGATTCGAGACACTCGGAGCTTATACCGTGTTTAGATAGAAATCTTCATTACCAGTTGAAATTGAAACTCAATTTAACATTAATGGAGCACTATGAGCACCATTGCCCTCCACCAGAACGGCGTTTCAATTGCCTTGTTCCGCCTCCTACGGGTTATAAGGTATCTTGGACTTCTGTCTCTTTCTCTTGTACTACAGAATTTGAGCATTCTTGTATCTGTGTTATGGCTCTGGTTTTGGTGGTTGATGATGCGGATGTTGTTTATGGATTTTTCAGATCCCGTTAAGGTGGCCTGTCAGTAGAGACGAGGTGTGGAAGGCGAATATCCCGCATACTCACCTTGCGCAAGAGAAATCTGATCAGAATTGGATGGTTGTTAATGGGGATAAGATCAATTTTCCTGGTGGAGGGACACATTTCCACAATGGAGCTGACAAATACATAGTTTCTCTTGCTCAGGTACAGTGATCATCGTTTATGTACTTCTTCGCTTTATTGAATCCTAAGCGTAGGGCCTATCCTTTAAAACCACTGCGCCTCTTTCGCTTTATTTGTTGTCACCAATATTACTTTAGCCAGTGAACGTTTATGGGTAAAAGGGTGTATCACTATGCAGTTGAAACCATTTGACCAAAAGATGTATGGGAGTGTCTAGATTTACCAATTAACAGGAGGTTTTTTTGGCTCTTCTTTTCTTTTCTTTTCTCAAGTTCTTTCAGATGACCAAAAAAATCTGATTCTTGCTTTAGATGCTGAAATTCCCTGGCGACAAACTCAACAATGCGGGAAGCATTAGGAATGTTCTTGATGTTGGTTGTGGGGTAGCTAGCTTTGGAGCTTATCTTCTGTCACATGACATCATAGCTATGTCCCTTGCTCCTAATGATGTTCACCAGAACCAGATCCAGTTTGCTCTAGAAAGAGGGATTCCATCAACACTTGGTGTTCTTGGGACTAAGCGGCTTCCATACCCAAGCAGATCATTTGAACTTGCACACTGCTCTAGATGTCGGATAGATTGGCTTCAAAGAGATGGGATCTTGTTACTGGAACTTGATAGGTTGCTCAGACCTGGTGGCTACTTTGTATACTCATCGCCTGAAGCTTATGCGCACGACTCAGAAAATAGAAAGATTGGGAATGCGATGCATGATCTCTTCAGGAGAATGTGTTGGAAGGTCGTGGCTAAAAGAGACCAATCTGTTATATGGGGAAAACCGATATCCAACAGCTGTTACTTGAAAAGGGAACCGGGTGTCCAGCCTCCGCTTTGTCCTTCTGGTGATGACCCAGATGCAACTTGGAACGTCTCAATGAAGGCTTGCATATCACCTTACTCAGTGAGTAAGTATATGCCTCTTTCACTAACTTATTTATTTAGGAATGTTATCCAAAAACTATATAGTATATACTGTGTATGAAAAATGAACACTAATACTTGTACATAGTCTTAGTATTAAGGATCATTAAGGTTGTTATCCATTTCATATTTGTTATATTTACCCAGGGATGCATAAAGAAAGATGGAGTGGACTCGTTCCCTGGCCACGGAGGCTTACAGCTCCTCCACCACGTCTTGAAGAAGTTGGTGTCACTCCCGAGAAATTCCGTGAAGATACGGTAATTCTTCACTCCCTACATCGAATGCTCTCTGTAGTAATCCAGATCCTGAGAACTTCGATCGCTATGCCTGTCTATGTCCAAACACTTCTTTATTGCTCACTAAAGTGGGTGCGAGTGTAGGAAACATGGCGTCTCAGAGTGATAGAATACTGGAAACTGTTGAAACCAATGGTGCAAAAGAACTCCATAAGAAACGTGATGGACATGAGCTCAAACCTTGGCGGTTTCGCAGCTGCTCTAAATGATAAAGATGTATGGGTAATGAATGTCATGCCTGTTCAATCCTCCCCAAGAATGAAGATCATCTACGACCGTGGCCTTATCGGAGCCACTCATGATTGGTATGTACATGACTTGATCTCGAAACATTGTGCGTAATCCTATCATGCTAAATGAGTTTTCTTTGCAGGTGTGAAGCCTTCGACACATACCCACGAACATTTGATATTATCCATGCATGGAACACATTTACGGAAACTCAAACACGTGGATGCAGCATTGAAGATCTGCTCATTGAGATGGATCGGATACTACGCCCAGAAGGATTTGTCATAATCCGTGACACATCAGACAATATTAGCTACATCAAGAAGTACCTGACATTGTTGAAATGGGATAAATGGTTCACAGAGACGACTCCAAAAGGTGATTCTCTATCAACCAAAGAAGAGAGAGTTTTGATCGCCAGAAAGAAACTTTGGAGTGTGCCCGCTATTTCAGAGTCGTGAAATCTATTAAGCAACAGGTGAATGAAGGAGTTTTACAGCATCAGAGGCATAGCTGAAGAAGATTCTCAGCGTTTAGGGTTATTTATCAGTAAGAGAAGTGGAGAAGTGTAAATTACACCGACTTTTATACATAGTTGTCATGCATTTGTTGTAGGAACCTGCAAAATCTTCTTATTTGCGATTTTCCCATGTCCAATTATAAATTTAAACTGTTTTCGCCGGGAAAAAAGAAATTTGCTTCGTGAGTGTAACGGATTGAAAAGTAAACTAAAGATTATATAGAAAAGAATCACTAACCCATTATCACTATTAAGTATCATCAAAACTGAGCCCATTAATTGAAATAGAGCAAGTACAGATTGAATTACAGAACAGGATGAACAAAAAGGGAGAGAGATCAAATCAGACTTATGATGACGATGTTGTTTCCACGACATGCTTCTTCTTTTTCTTGTTCTTGTTCTTGTTTTTCTTCTTCGAAGGAAGGTCACTGGAACTGAGTTCTTCAGGTTTCCTCTTGTTGCTGCTAAGAAGAAAATTAACTCTTCATTCAGCTCCTCAATAATACCAACAACTAACTTTGCTCCAACACAGTTCTAAGTTCATTCGTTATCAATCAGTATATTATCAACCTGAATTAAATATCCGACATTAAACTACTGTCTTAAACAAACGTTAGATACTCTTTTGTCTACCTTCAACATGCACAAAAATTTGACATTACTTGAACACCAAAAACCATTTTTTATACTGTACAGCAAAAATAAATACAGGTGAAAATTGATGGTACCTTGCAGGAGTCTCATCCAAAACAGTCTTGCCATCTTCATCAACTTCACCTATCAATACGCACTCTTCCATACTAAGCTCTCCATCTTCATCTAATTCACCTATTTTGCAGGTTGATAACAAAGAAAGACTCTAACTTGAGATTCAAAGCATGAATCCATGTTCCCAAAAGCAGTAGTAATGGGGATATACAAGTGAACAAACCTATTGGGTCTTCTTCCCCATTCTTTTCCTCTTCAGAGTCTGAATCTGATCCCCATCGGTCTCCTCCATCATCAAAGTCCCACCTCTCTCCATCTGGAGGCATCCAAAACTCAAGCTCCTCCTCAACTTCTTCACCATTTTCATGTTCGATTTCATCATCAACACCTTCTTCATTCTTTTCCTTTTCATCTAACTTTTTGTTTTTCTTCTTGTCCTTCTTCTTATTCTTCTTCTTCTTCTTTTTCTTCTCTTCTTCCTTTACGCCATTTTCTTTCGCTGGCGTTTCTCCACCTTCCCCTGGAATAGATCCAGCCTCTTTCTCCCGTTCCTTCTCCTCTGTTATATACAAGTAGAAATCAAACTATTAAACTCGTAAGAACCAACAAACTGAACATCTAGCACAAATAAGTTGTGCAACCTAATGAACTCATATCAAGCTTCAAAATACAGACCTAATCTGTTGAGGAAGCGCCGTCCATTGATATGCTTCCAAATATGTTCCTCAGTCTTGTTTACTGTATCGCCCGTTAGCTTACATTTCAGTTTTGAGCTGACAAAACATGCCAAGAAAAAAAAATTCAGCATATTGTGAAACACCATTTACTTCAACAGTATGAACTCAAAAACCTGGTAAGCATAAGGTTTTGAAATTTTCAACTTAAACCAAAAGCTCACAAAACCCTAAACCCTAAGACTTTTGAGGACATGAAACCATAGTCCCCAGCAGCAGAAGAACAAAATCAAAAGAGAAGAAGATTTTTCAAAACTTCTCCAGTGTCTATAACCCTAATTCAATACATGACTAATCAGAATTGGAATGGAAAATTTCTTCGGGAAGAGATAAAGGAGTAAGTAAAGAATAGATAACCTAGCGTTAGGATCTTGCTCAAACAAGTTAAGAGGAGGCTTGCTGTGTGACAAGGCATAATCTATAAGCCCCAAACGGCATCGTTTACTCTGTGAATAGATCTTCTTATCTTTCTCGAGTAGCTCGTGACCCGTCTGCACGCATTTGAATCTCCCGTTCTCGAGTTTCTTATACTTTGGCTTCCCCAATAGGTCAGCGCCTTCCTTCGTCGTCGTCATATCTTCCTCTGTCGCCGCCATTGATGTGAATTTTCTTTGCGATTTGTGTGTTTCACTCAAGGAGGGAGGACGGCAAGTAGTAGTGAAACAACTTAGGCTTGCCGTTTTACTGTAATTGATATCAACTGTACGTCGTTTATTGTTTTTAGTCTTGTTTAAGTTCCGACAGTAAATGGGCCTTAGTGGTCATAATATCAGCCCAGTAAAGGTAGAAGACAAACAATTAACACGCGCGGTCCTTGTATTTGGCAACTGTTAAAAAACTAACTTTTTTTTGTTTTTGTTCTCGTTGATCGTTCCGTCTCAAGAAAAACCCATGTTACGCTTTAATTTTATAACCGCTACAAGTCTAAAAAAACATCAGCGAACAATTGGAAAACAAAAAACAAAATAAATTGTTCACAACAAGAACACATGTAATAATTTGGTTCGGAACGTTCGATTTCTTTTTTAAAAAAAATATTGGTTAAATTTTCTGAATTATCTAGTCGTAGATGTATATTGATGCTTTCTAGGTGAATTATTACTATGGAGTGAAAGGTACCGACAATTAGCCCTGGGCAAAATATTCGTTAGATTCGCTTCGCTTCGATATTCGTTTCGATTCGATTCGAAAAATTCAAATATCTATAAGATATTGAACCGAAGCAAATATGAAAATGTAGTATTCGTAAAAACCAAAGCAAATAACAAATATTGATTTTCTTAGTGCCGAATATCCGCTTCGCTTCGTATATTTATATATATGTATTAATATAAATCATTTTATAATATATATATATATATATATATATATAATATGTGTATTTATAGATTTGAGTATATATCTTATAGGCTTATTATTCAAATTATTATATTTTGGTCCGTTTGTTTTTTTTGCTAAATGTTGTTCTTAAGCAAATAAAACTTTATTAGAAAAATCAATATTAAAAATAAAATGTGAGAATTCTATGGACGGTGGTTACGTTTTCTTCTTATTTTGAAAACATGTCAAATAAGAACCTCTAATATCTCATATTTTGCACTTTATATTTGTGTACTATATGTTTTTAGTTTTAAAAAAAAAATTAGATAGGTCGAAGCGAAGCGAAGCAAGTAATTCGCAAATATTACAAAAAATATTCGAATATTCGAAGTTTCGAATACTCGAAAATTTACGAAGCGAAGCAAATAACAAAATCAACTATTCGGTCGAAGTAAAGCAAATCACAAATATCAAAAAATTTCCTAATATTCGCTTCGTGCCCAGGCTACCGACAATGATAACCGTTAGCGCCTTTTCTGGGTTCCAACAGGAACACAGCTCAGGACTGTTGAACTGTGGTCCGGTCCAACTCCCAAGACACAGTTTTCAGAAGAAGAAAAAACACATTTTTCTCATACCCATTTTGAAGAAAAATCTAAAAATGAAAGTTTTATATCAAGACAAGAGTCTGAAGTGCCATTTCTTACCATCATCACACTCTCTCTTTCTCTCTTTTCTCTCTTTCTCTCTTTTTTCTCTCTGTCTCTCTATCAGTCTCGTGTTTCGTTACTTGCAAATCGCAAATGAAGAGTGATCTCGAAAGCGCAAAACTTATGGTTTCTTCTTCTGCTGTGTTTTCATGGCTTCTTCTGTGCCTCTTAACAGCAACAGCAACAACAACAACAGCCGTAACAGTTCAGCCGAAATGTACTTTTCCGGCGATTTACAACTTCGGAGATTCTAATTCCGACACTGGAGGAATCTCCGCCGCTTTTGAGCCTATTAGAGATCCTTATGGTCAAGGTTTCTTCCACAGACCCGCCGGACGAGACTCCGATGGCCGTCTCACCATTGATTTCATAGGTACAAGTTTTTTTACAGAGAAAATATTCAAAAACTCAACTTTGGTTTAATTGATCTCAGAAACTTTTGACTCTTGGATTGTGAATCGCAGCTGAGCGTCTGGAGCTGCCATATTTGAGCGCATATTTAAACTCGTTAGGATCAAACTTTAGACACGGAGCAAACTTTGCGACCGGTGGTTCAACCATAAGAAGGCAGAACGAAACTATCTTTCAATATGGCATTAGTCCATTCTCTCTCGATATGCAGATCGCTCAATTCGATCAATTCAAAGCGAGATCGGCACAAATATTCACTCAAAGTCGGTTACTTTTTGTCTTTTTTGTTAATCTTTAACTTGTCTGTAATGCTGATTTTTACTTCTGTTGATTTTTTTTTCAAAAACAGTTAAGAGTAGGTATGATAGAGAGAAGCTTCCTAGACAGGAAGAGTTTTCAAAGGCTTTATATACTTTTGATATTGGACAGAATGATCTCTCTGTTGGGTTTAGGACAATGAGCGTCGATCAACTTAAGGCGACGATACCGGACATTGTCAGCCATTTAGCTTCTGCAGTCCAGGTGAGATTTGAATGCAGTCCATGAAAGAGATATATACTGTTCTTTTTCCGCCTCAATTCTGAGTAACGGGGTTCGCTATGATGCTACATGATTGTTCGCAGAACATTTATCAGCAAGGAGGAAGAACATTTTGGGTACACAACACAGGTCCTTTAGGTTGTTTACCCGTAAACATGTTTTACATGGGAACTCCTGCACCGGGCTACTTGGACAATTCTGGCTGCGTGAAGGCTCAAAACGAAATGGCAATGGAGTTCAACCGAAAGCTCAAGGAAACAGTCATCAATCTCAGAAAAGAACTCACCCAAGCAGCCATTACTTATGTTGATGTCTACGCTGCGAAATATGAAATGATGAACAACCCCAAGAAACTAGGTTACAACAACATGCGGTCATCACAATTCAATTTGTTGTAACGTACCTAAGCTGTAGAGAGTTTCAACGTACCTATTTCTTGTATTTGCAGGATTTGCAAACCCATTGAAGGTATGTTGTGGCTATCATGAGAAGTATGATCACATTTGGTGCGGGAACAAAGGGAAAGTGAACAATACTGAAATCTACGGTGGCTCATGTCCTAACCCGGCAATGGCTGTGAGCTGGGATGGAGTTCACTATACCGAAGCTGCAAACAAGCATGTGGCTGACCGTACTCTCAGCGGTTTGCTCACTGACCCTCCAGTTCCAATAACTCGAGCTTGTTATAGACAGTGAGATTTACTAGAAGAGCTTAATGAAAACCAAAATAAAGATTTGGGTCTTAAACTCTTAGGGCAATAATAAGTTTGATGAACAATCAATGATCTATGTAAGCCTGTGTAACCTTAGAGTTCTTTGTAGCCAAAAATTCACTATTGTGATCTTATATGATCTTCTATGGAAGCGTTTAGCAAAGCGAAAGTTGTTTTCTTCTAGAAGTAGTTTTTGGTAATTGCTGCTTCTAACTCATTGAACTCCCAAGCATCGTTAGCAGAATATTCGCCTGAAACCCGAGAGAAAAATGGTAACAGTGAATCAAATTTTGATGATTTTAAAGAAAAACCAAATTGATAAGCTGATTTGTGAACAAACTTACCGATGGAATCCCGGCGAAGAGCAGTAAGGTGAGCACAACTGCGGCAAAAAAAGAATGCTATTTTAATAAAAATTCCAGTCTTTTTGGATTTCTTAGTAAAATAGAGGTGGAAAGTTCATTCACCTTCCAAGAGCTTTAGCAAGATCTGCACAGAGGGATCTAATGTAGGTACCCTTAGAGCATATAACTCGAAAAATAAGATTTTGCCTGCAAAGGAAAAACGATAGATGTTTATAGACACTCAAGAAAAAACATTTCTTTGCAAACAGTTAATGCACTGTACAGAAAAGGATCAAACCTGTCATCTAAACTGCGTTCGATTTCAAACTGGAAAATTGAGATTCGTCTTGGAGAAAGCTCTACCGTTTCTCCTCGTCTTGCCTTCTCGTACATCTTCTCACCTCCAACCTAAACATGAAATACGGTTAATAAGGTAGAAAGAATGCAGCCCATGAGATAATTTATAGTTCAAGATTGATCAGTGCTCACTTTTATCGCAGAGAACATTGGTGGAACTTGCCATATTTCTCCAAGAAATGATGTTAATGCTTTCTTTATATCATCATCTTTAATATGCTCCCAAGGTTCTCGTTGAATCACCTGAAGCAATAATACAGTTGAAAAAACTCTAACGAGTCATGGCATAGATGTAACGTAGAAATTGAACCATGGAAGCAAGGAAAGGATTAGTTGGAGTACTGGAGAGTCAGCGTCTAAAGTTGAAGTGGCTTCACCAAGACGAAAAACACCGCTATAACCTTTGATCATACCTTGATATCTGCAGATACAGAGGACTTTAATGTTTCTTTCTGAATAACATCATAAGCATAAACTTTGGATTAAGAAATCACAAACCTGTCAACAACCTTAGTGGCTTTACCAATGCACACAATTAATAGACCAGTAGCCATGGGATCGAGTGTTCCAGCATGACCCACCTGAGAAAGACTAATCAGCTAGTTGCGAAAAAAGCCGACAATTAAAACTTGGACTAGACAAGGATATAAGCACGAACCTTTTTCACTTTGACTAATCGTCGTAGCTTACCACAGACAGTGAAGGAAGTCCATCCTACGAACAATACCATAAACCAAATCACAAAACATTTCAAACAGCAAAAGAAACAAAGAGAGACTAGACAAACTGCGTCTCACCTTTTGGTTTGTTCACCAAAAGCACTGTACCGTTAGGACCATCCCATCTAGGAGGAAGTTCACCGTTTCTGGTAACAAGGAAAGGTTCTCCATCACCACCACCACTAGCCACACCTTTCTCACTGGGGGATTTCGTCAAACTTTTAAAGAACTGTTCCACTTTCTTCTCAGTAACAACCTTTTCCTCTGAATTCTTCTTCTCCTCCTTCTCCTTGGCTTCATCAAAAAACACCAACTTGTCATCACCATCATCATCCTCATCACATTTCTCCATACCAATTCGTTTAGCCTCGTTTCTCTTCCCGGCAAGTGCTCCCACTTTCTTCTTCCCTCTAGTTTTCCCAGAATCATCATTCTTCTTCAAAGTCTCTCCAGGTTGCAGAAAGGCCTTATCTAAACATTGATCAGGAAAATACTTCTTCTCTAACTGATACACCATCTTATAATGCTTATCTTTCTCCCATGGATACGCAAAAGTATCAAAGAAATATAATTCCTCTTCTCTCTGATGTAACCTATCAAATTCCACAACTTCAGGTTTCAATTCCACGAATCCTTCATCTGATTTCCGGCTGCTCTCGTCTTCAGAATCAGACCCGTATAGCCTCTTCCTCCTCTTACTATAGTACTTCCTCTTCGCCTTGTCCATTTCCGGATCTCCTGAACCGGGTCGACCCTTTTCACGCTCTAAAGCCAGTTTATTGTCGACCCACGAATCGAACTCTGGCTCTGCTGACTCAGGCGAGCCGGACTCGATGGCTTTAGGGGGTCGACGACGGGTTTGGGAGAGAGAAGACTGTGTGGGACGATTAATGATCATGTCGTATTGAAGTGGGTATGGTGTAGATGTTGTGGACAGGAAAAGAGATGCCAAGTAGGGTTTATGGATGTTTCTCATCGGTTTGACTGAGAAAAAGATGGGAGAAGTCATAGCCATTCTTGCAGAAGACGACATTAATCTTGTCAAGTGTAGAGATTTCGCCATTGGAGAGACCTGGAGCTGGAGGCGAGCGAAAAGATGATACACACCTCCGGCGATTGTTTCCCAGTGGTATCACCAACGATGATGATGATGTTGAGTGATGAATAAAAACGACACGATGTTTTCTCATTAAGCTCTGAGACGGCACGTTGTCTTTTGCTTCAAATCAATTCTACTTTCATTACTTAACTGACCAAAACATGTAACACACTGTTTTGTTTGTACTAAAGATAACAGTGCTCAGAACGTATGCTGTGGTTAAGAAGAATTTTTAAGGCTAGATTAATCAACAAACATTGATCTCAAGATCCTTCAAGAACCAAGTACTTATTTATTAGCGTAATTAGAGCTTCAATGCTCTGTAACAAACACTCAGGGTTTTGAATCAGACAAAGTTTTAAGATCACAACTACTAAGACGCGTAGGCACAAGCTGTACAGGTTCAAGTATGAATCCAGATTTCCGACATTCTTCTTCAAGAAGTTTAACCTGAGATGGACCGTCAGGACAGAAAACAACCACAGCTCCTCCGCTTCCAGTGAACTTTGCAGCTGCGCCGACCTTACGTGCCACTTCCACCATTTCTATGTTCATAGCTCCCAAACACTCATCTCCAAATATACTCCTATAGAAAATAGAATGTTCAGAATTGTTTATGCGTTTTGTATTGTTTCATATCAGATGGACATTTATCTCGGTTAATTGTTACCTTCGAAGATCGAAGTTACGGTTCATGAGTTCCTTAAGTTTGGAGTAATCTTTTTTAAGTAATGCAGTTCGACCTTCTTCTGCTAATTTTGCAATTTCTGCCATCGATGATATTATAAACTCATCACCATCTAACCACCTTCTACGAACTGAGCTATGCACCTGCATTTAAAACATAAGCCATTGCTCACGAGGGAATAAAATCAGAAGAAGAGTAGTGATGATTAGCTCTCCAACCTTCCCAGAGTCACTAGGATTCTCAGCATAGATGAGATGCAGAGGAGGAAGAAGGTTGATATCCATTATAGTGTAAATCCCATATCCAAGTTTATCCATATGCTCTTTACTAAAATCCTGCAAGAGCCAAGAACATCAAACCACTAGCGAGACAAATCATCCTCTAGTTGCAAAAGATCATTCTCACCATGTGAACAAGACCACCCCCATAGACTTGTGCGACACGGTCTTGAAGGCCTGCAACAATACCAAGTTCTTTCTCCGCATTCAGAATAAGGTTAGGCCGGACTTCGATTCTGATTGATTGCCTGACATTGTAGAAGTCGAGAAGGCAGCTAAGAGCAGCAGATACAATGGCACTGGAACCTGAAAGCCCTGTCTGAAAATCAAAAACTAATGGTTTCAGTTACACATATCAAAAAAACTAAATTCAGAATGACCACAAACAGAGACAAAATATGGAGTTTATAAAAAACCTGTCTTGGGATGTTGGTATCATAAGATAGAGTGAAGTTTCTATCATGAAGTTGTATGCCATGATCTTTGCAATAGTTGCGGAATACTTTACAAATCGCCATTAGCAACCTTACACCTCCGTAGTATCCGTCATTTTCCAATCGATAAACCTAGATCACAAAACACAAATTAAAATGTTAGAACTGATGGCTAAATTAATAGAGAATATACTGAAAAATGATCTGAAAGACACAAAGCATAATCAGGTGAAAAGCATTCTAAAATCTGTGGAGCTAAGTTTACAATAAAAAATCATTTTATTAAAATGTCACATGTCTAAATCTGAGTACATTTTAAAACAAATGGATGTAGCCAGAAACAAAGAATCAAGTTGGAAACACAGAGAGAGAGAACATACGAGGTTGTCGAGGGAGTGAAACTGGACAAGATCATGAAATGGATGAGGTTTGATCAAGAGATGATCAGATGGCTCGAGCTTAGCCCACGCCCAGAAATTACCAATGGTAAACGAAATCGTACGGCCGAAGTAAACATCGCTAGGGTTTCCAAGAAACCCGATTCTAGCGAACGAGCGATGCTCCAACACTCCCTTATCCTGGACCTCTTCAGTAATCTCAGGTTTGGGATTGGGATGATCCATCGTTATGATCTCTATCTTAGGTTCAAATGTGAAGCGGTTTGCCTAAGAGTCTAAGACTCTGCCCTATTTTTATAGCTGCTGATAGTAGAAACTTATCATCAAATCCGTGTAACTGGATGTACTCAACACGTCAGGTCGCGATGTATGTAGTTCAATAACAGCTAAGTAGCTTTCTGTAACAGCTAAGTATAAGTTTATGAACAGACATCGACCTGACAATGATGTGACCTTATCTCTTTTTATGAATGAACCTCTCGTCGACCAAAATCAGCAAGAGTTTGATGGGCCTTATCTTTTTGTGTTTCGAACGAAAATGGGCCTAATTACAAATATCACTGGGTCCTTTTAAAAAACATCTATAGGGTGTGGGAAGCTGAAGGACATCAACATGAACCGAATTAAACTCGGACACTAATAAATTGAGTTCTACAATATGGTTGGTAAACACTTGGTATGTTTTCTTAATCTCTTATAGACCAAATAAACCTTTAAATAATCCAAACGAACTAACAATAAACCGAAATACTGTTTAACTATTTCATATGAAATTAAGTTTTAATTCAATTTAACTAATTTTTTTTTTATCTATATCTTTGTTTTGCCAGTAACTGGAACAAACCGAACTACGTACGTGTATATTCAGATTAGGTGAAAATAGCCAATTTAGTCTTCTAACCAAATCTCCTATCGAAACTAAAACCCCCGTGAGAGATTAGAGATGTGAAGACATATAATATACAGTACATATATCCCTGATATATATCTAGAGCTTAATTAATTGTAAAACATGCCAGGAAAAACAAAGGTTAGATGATTTCCCAACCAATTAGCTCTAACTCAGTGAGAGATGTAATAAGCAAGCGCAACAGACAAAAATAATTGAGAAACCTTAAAAAGGGACAAAACAGGTTAATACAAGATTGGTGGGTGTGATCGTTAACAAACAAAAACAAAAAATGATGAACCAGGTTTTACTCCTCGTGTACGCGTGTTTGTAAATTATGGTCGATAGATATATGAAAATATAGTTGTGTATATATAAAAGATACGTATAAATTAACTATGCAGAGCGTTGGAGATCTAATCTAACTTGTTGGGTCAACAAACACTCTATTTCAAGTTCACGGTCCCAGGGTTGTTGGATCCTACAGTTCTTTTTGTTTTTAACCCTAGACAATGAATGTTTTGGATAATTCCTATATTTTTCTCCATATTATATACACTATTACTAATTATTAATAAGCATGACTGCATGGTATTTGCTGAGAAGTTTCTTGGTCCTTATAGCACGCAATTCATTTACATTTTGGTTGGGTTGACAATTTTAATTTTGGGGTTGAAATTAAGAAACAGGAAACGAACAATAACACGTCTTATTTAATATAGTCAAATTTCGAAAAAATATATGTAATCAACTTTCAATGCACAATATAATTAATCATCGACATAGTTTCGGCCAATACTTAATTATAATACATTCAAATAGTTGGACCATAGCTAGTAGTTTGTATTACTTCGTATCAGTGTTGTAGTTGTTATATACAATCAACTCGCAAATACGTATTATTCTTGTTGATGAAAGAAAAAAAAGTCAAAATAGTTGAGAAAAGAGCATAGATAAGTATATATTTTTCGATATGGTAAAAAAAGATAAGAAAATGTATAAGAGATAGGGTACAAAAGTCCATGTATGTACGTACGTACGTAGTTGCAAAAAGTGAACAATGGTCCTCCTTATCATTCACGTACGCTTCGTTTTTTAAAAAGTGAACTTATCTATGTTCCAATTACCTGGAAAATTCAATGTAAGCATATATAAATGTGTTTGAATCAAAAAGAAGAAGACAAAAGAATAGGTCAAAGATGTTCGCGGTAACATACTAGTAGTCGTTTAGTATGGTGGGACACTGGGCAATAATACATCATTTCGTGATACTCACGAACCCAAATCCAATGCTTTGATGAGTCAAATACCGGTTCCTGAGGTTCCAAAACTTGTTATGCTTATTCTCTTTAACCAATAAGATTGAGAGTTACCTCAAATTAATCTGGTGGATTAAATAAGCATGTGTATAACCTTGAACATAGTTTCTATTGGTAAGACACATGATATCATTGTGAATATGTAAAATAAGACTAATTAGGGATAATGCCTTGAGTAAAATGGTTCATTCACCGTTTTTCCGGTTTTGATCGGAGTTTGTCAATCCAAATAATGTTTTAAACAACCTAAAAAATATGCCAGATGCAAATCTGCACTTGCAGAATTAAAGAAAGTCTTACAAAATCTGAACAAACAAACTTAAATTAAATGATGAAATCGTAATTTTTTCAAAACTTTCAGATAGGTAAAATTAAACATGCAAAACAATTCGTGGGCACGAAGCAAATATTCAGAATATTTTTGATATTTATGATTCGTTCAGCTCAACCGAAAGGTTGATTTTGTTATTTCCTTCGATTCGTAAATTAAACTAAAAATCAGAAGCATTATCATAACGGGCCAAAATATAATAATCTAAATTATAGGTCTACTAGATATAAACTCAAATCTACAAATACATATACTATATATATTCTCTATAATGATTTATATTTACATATATAATAATAATTATATATATAAATATAAAACAATATACTATGCGAAGAACATTAAAAAAAAAGATTTTGTTATTTGCTTCGATTTTTACGAATACTACATTTTCATATTTGCTTCTCTTCAATATCTTATAGATATTTGAATTTTTCAAATCGAAACAAATATCGAAACAAACCGAATCTAACGAATATTTTGCCGAGGCTTATGTGATTAAACAGTTTATTAGAGATCAAAAGTTCTAGCATAGAGCAACTAAATTTTTGTTTTGTCAAGTTTAGGTTACCTATTCACTTAAACCCTTTATTTTTGTTTATGTCAACACCTGTTTATTTAAAAAGGAAAACTTATTATATATATAATGGTAAAGTTTAACCTTAACTTATACGATGAAGTTTTTATAATCATTTGAATAGCTTTCAGTAAAAGTATTTTATAGACGTGAGTTTTGGTCATAGATAATTCAGTTTAAATTAAAAAGAAAAAGATTTAGGTTTATTCCGTCTTCATCATATACGCATCAAGAGAATAAAACTCGGTCACTCGGAACACGTAATATTTTGACTAGCTAGAGAATAGGGAAGACGAAGACCCAGTTCAAAATACTGTTTATTATCATTGTTTGACATTTGCAAGTAAATCAAATAGAATAAAGTATATTCCTAATTAGCAAAATAATTGGACATCAAATTGCTACTAATCTAATAATTTGGAAATAGGTTATATTAAGAAAATTAATGATTATATATTACCAGGAGCATGTAATATTGACTTGCTATTAGAGTTGGTCAGTTGGAAGACGAAGACCAAATAATTCTGTTTCCAATATAATGCCAAGTAGTACATACAACTAGTAATTATCACCAGAGAAAAAAATTAATAATAACAATTCAAACCAATATTTTTATTTCTCCATATATCCCAAGTAGTAGAGATTATCAGTCGAAAAGGAGAACGAAATGTTATAAACTTATAATAGCAAGTCAAATCTTAGTTTTCTAAAAGTTCTTGAAAAACGCGTGATAACTTACGTAAAACTTTGTGACAAAAAAAAAAAAAAAAAAACTTACGTAAAACTTTTAAACTTTGTTTCTATCTGAATATCCAAAGTTCCAAACTTTATCACTTCAATAATTATATCTGAATATTTGGACTTTATACAGTTTGTATGCATAATTATTACCACAATGCAAAAGAATTATTAAAAAAAGGTTAAAAACAAATAATTTGGGTAGTATTGAAAATATATTTCCTCGTATATAATCACCCAATTTGTATACATTCCCAAAATGACTGTAACCAAATATGTAAATGCATATATTCTTACTGCTTTTAGGAAAATCACCAATATATATATATATGTGTGTGTGTTGACAAATAGCTATATTGACAGTTCAGCAAGGTAAAATAAAAAAAGCATTCTGACCGTAGGATCAATATCCAGACCCACTTATAGTAACATTGGAGGGATGAGATTATTTTGTTTCCTCTTTTCCTTTGATATACTAATATTTTTTTCCCAAATTTTCAAAAGCTAAATAATATAATCCTCTCCTTAATTAACTGTAAATAAAAAAAAAACTAATTAATTCCAGCAGTTTTGGGATATAAAAGAAAGGCAAAAAAAAAGAATCAAACGGCTATAATTGGCGTTACAGTTTTCCTAGAGAGAAGAGGGGATTTAGATTTAACAGAGATTTTTTCGGATATTTATTCTCTCCCCAGACTTCTCTGTTTTTTTTTTTTTTTTTCTCTTCTTCTTTATTAGTTTCTGATAATTTTTTTTGATTTTTTTTTGTTTGTTTGTTTGTCGGGCTTCGATTTCGAGGTCCGAGTTTCTTCTTCTTCGCGAAAATTTTCCCCAAAAATAAAAAAACGAGTTTTTTTCTTTCCTTGTGGGTATAATCAATCATGTCTGATGGGTATTATAGTTCTAAGAAGACGGACGATATCTG
This sequence comes from Capsella rubella, assembly GCF_000375325.1. Classification (NCBI taxonomy): domain Eukaryota; kingdom Viridiplantae; phylum Streptophyta; class Magnoliopsida; order Brassicales; family Brassicaceae; genus Capsella; species Capsella rubella. The sequence goes on from NW_006238918.1 coordinate 4,691,220, forward strand.
CGATGATGTTTGTGGACAGGTGAGTTCTGATTTTTTTATTTTCTTATCGATTCCGTAATGAATCGGTTTTGGTTTTTTGTATAAAATATTCGGGATTCTGATACCAACTTTTAAAATTGGATGAGAATTGGTTGTAATGTGGTTTTTTGATCCGAACAATGTTTGTTTGGTACTTGTTATAGGGTTTGTGTTCTTAATCTTATGCTATTGTCGGAATTTATGAATTGAGAGTACGATTTGTCGATTGTGTTTTGTCTGAAATATGTCGAGATTTTTTTTTAATGCGAATGCGAATGTCTCTGAAGTGACTCTTTTTCCTCTCAATTTTTTTATGAACAATTTAGGTTTTGTTTCGTGATAATCCCCGGTTAAACATTTTGTTTTTTGGATTGTGGATGAAATTTTGGTAAAAAATTGTTTTTAGGGTTTGATTCTTTGTATTCACAATATATAAATTCTCTGTATCTCAGTTGTGATCACATAAGAGTTTTTTCGATTCTTAGTGGACATTATACACACTATTGTGGATGTTATTTTATGATTCTCTGATTTGTGTGAATGTGTTTCTGAGTCTATCTCTGGGGGTTATTTATGTATTGCAGGATGGTTCTAGAACAGCCAAGGCTTTCTCAAGGGTTAGATGTGTTCTACGTGGACTCGATTTCAAGACATATATATTCTTCTTCACCATTGTCCCCATTTTCATCTTTGGAGTCTATTTGCACGGTCAGAAACTTACGTATTTCTTGAGACCTCTATGGGAATCTCCTCCTAAGCCGTTTCAGACGCTTCCTCATTACTACCATGAGAACGCTACCATGGAAACGCTATGCAGTCTTCATGGCTGGAAACACCGGGAATCTCCGAGAAGGGTCTTTGATGCTGTCTTGTTTAGCAATGAAGTTGATATGCTCACTATCCGGTGGAAAGAGCTCTATCCTTACATCACACAATTTGTGATCCTTGAATCCAACTCCACATTCACAGGTTTGCCTAAACCGTTGGTTTTTGCTGGAAACCGGGGGAAGTTCAAGTTTGTTGAGCCGAGGCTGACTTATGGGAACATTGGAGGAAGATTCAAGAAAGGCGAGAACCCGTTTGTGGAAGAAGCGTACCAGAGGATTGCATTGGATCAGCTCATCAGACTCGCGGGTATAGAAGAAGACGATCTTTTGATAATGTCTGATGTTGATGAGATCCCAAGCGCTCATACCATCAATCTGCTTAGGTGGTGCGACGGATACCCACCCATTCTTCATCTTCAGTTGAAAAACTACTTGTACTCTTTCGAGTACTTCGTCGACAACAAAAGCTGGAGAGCTTCCATTCATCAGTACAAGCCGGGGAAGACCCGATACGCTCATTTCCGCCAAGGCAACACTCTCCTAGCAGATTCGGGTTGGCACTGTAGTTTCTGCTTCAGGCGCATTACTGAGTTCATCTTCAAGATGAAAGCATACAGCCACAACGACCGGGTCAGATTCTCTCATTATCTGAATCCCAAAAGAATCCAGGATGTGATCTGTAAAGGAACTGATCTGTTCGACATGCTTCCTGAAGAGTACACATTCAGGGAAATCATCGGGAAACTAGGTCCAATACCGAGGTCATATTCAGCTGTTCATCTCCCAGCTCATCTGATCGAAAAAGCTGAGAGTTACAAGTACTTGTTACCTGGGAACTGCATAAGGGAAAGTGGCTGATAAGGGTTTGCACTTATCAGTCTTTCTAGTGTTAGGTAAATTGGAGGGGAAACGGCTTATCAGTAGAGGGAGTGTGAAACAGAGAATGGTACAGTTTATTTTCTTGGGATCCGAGGAGAGTGATTTGATAAGTGGAGTCTCTGGTTTCAGCATTATCTCTCGTGAGGGTATATAACCTTGTCTGCTTATAATCTCATACTGACCATGTTCCATTCTGTTCCCAGCTTGTTTTGGGAAGTTTTGCTGGAATAGTCTCTGTCTCTCTTATCTTTCTCTTTCTCTTTTTTACTTTTAAACTCTTTCTTCATACTCTCGCTTTTAGTCTGTACAATTTAGTGATTTCTTTACATCATCCTGAGATTCTTTGTAATCTTTGCTTATTTTTTCGTTTTATATCCCGAGTTTGTTATTCATTATTATTATTATTACTATGATATAATTCGATTGCAGTTGTTTTGTAAATTTTTATAATTTAAGAAGACAGACCCTGCTTGGAAACAGATGCTGAGATCATAGACAAAGCTTGCTCCAAATAAATCATCTTGTTCGTTTAAATGTGAATTGTTATCACTGTCACTGAAGCCTTTAATGACTAAAGCTTCCACAAAGCATGCTCAAAATGTATCCCTTTGAGCGGCCATTAAGTTGAATGTGAATCATCAATTATCACTTTCATTGAAGCCTTAATGCCTCCACTGTATGGTTGACTCAGTTAACTATATCTAGAAACGATATTACAAGGTCCCATGATGGTATCTTCAGTAATATATGTGCAGGCCCGTTAAAATGTAAAGTTTAGTAACTGAAATAAAAACCATTGGAGAACTGAAGACATTGAAACTGTTTTGTCTATGTAAGCAACATAACCACTATAGCAAACTACTACAACAACATCAAAGAAAGTTTGGAAATGGAATGAATTGCAAAGGAGGTCAAATACGGATTCCAGAAAATCTAAGAAAACAAATTAGTTGGCCTCTCCGATGACAGGAACAGGAAGCCAATGCCGATGGATCATACTTAAGTGGCTACTTTTTTTTTTATCTATTTACAACCCTGCTTCTGCATGCCTTTCTTCTCTGGAATTTCTGGTCGTTTATCAGGGAAAATGCAAGAAAACTCAAGTTCTTGTCTGTAGCTTGAAAACCATAGCTTAGCTTCAAAAGCGTCCCAACCAATTCAATAAGCTGTCCTCAGAAGCTAACTGCAAAATTCGCAAAAAGATCTTAATTAGTTACAAGTTTCTCAATGATTTTCTATATACTAAGTGTGTGTGTGTGTGTCTGAGGTTCTCACGGAAAGTAAATCAGGGAGAGTCCCTAATTCTGCATTCTCCAAATCTGATACGGAAAAGTTTCCGGACCCCATGTCAAAATTTCCATAATTAGGGTTCTTCTCCACAAGGGACGACGACGCTTCAACTTTCTTGGACGCCAAGCTATCTTCACTAACACTCAAATTCCCTGCCAGTTGAGCTCTTTTGTTTGATGTCGAATCAACAGAACCTTCTTGAATGTTCCCCAGTCCCTGATTATACCATAAAACATAAACTATAACTTTGTAACGCATGAGAAAACGTCAGTAATACTTGCAGAGAAAGGAACTAACCTCGGCTAATGAATCAAGAACCATCTTAGTATTATCACAAGTTGTTATTTCATCCTCATCAACAGAAATCACTGGTCTAGCTTGTGTAGGAGTAGTAGTTTTTGGTGTGCTTGGGCCACCTCGACCCCCAAAACTCTCACTCTCATCGATAGTTTTCTCCCATTGCTTTTGTTTCTGATATGTGATCTTAGAGACAACAAACTCCCCAATTTCACCTTCTTCTGTTCCCAAGTGGTACTGGTGCAAAACCCAATTAGACTTCTCAGGTTTCAATCCCTTTCTTGCGCTCTTGTAAAGCACCATGATCTTCTTGCATCCCTTCTGGACTCCATTGACCATCACTGGTTTGGTTTGACCAGTCTTGTGCCAGCGGACAGATTCATCAGTCAAACTAGTTGGTGTAACTCTTCTCCTCTTTCTCTGCCCATTTTGATATGCATGTGCCGTCTTGTTAAAGAAGAAGACACTAGTTCCATCCTTACTCACACCTACACCATTGTCATTTGTAATGTGATTTGATTACTTAGTTAGCATCTCGAAACATCAAACTAACGGAAGATTTTTCTTATTTTCTTACCTGGAAGGTTTTGAGGGTGAGTGTAGTTGATACCAACATCTTGAGTGACCGAACATATAAAGTCTTGGATAAGAAGATGTGGTTTCAAGCCATCAATCCCACACTTAGCTTCCAAATGCTCGATCACTTCCTCATCAGTTGGCTCGAATTTCACACCTTTAGGAAGGCCTGGCCATGGAGGCAAAACCTGAAAAACCAAAAACCATATTCACATAAACAACATGGGTACAAGCTTCTTCAGTTACAGGTGTTGTAAATTGTTCATTACATTGCTGTTGTCGACGGGGTAAGAGCAGTTAGGGCAGTTGATATAAGCTCCACAGTCTTTAATCTGCAGAGATGAAGACACAGACGCATTCTTTACATTCCTTGCGATCCATGGACCATCCACAATCCAAGCCCTGGGAAGAGTTTTCATAGTTTTAATGACAAGAGCAAACCATATATATATATGTATAAGGTTAAAGTAAAGGGAAACATGTCTTCTTCCTCTTTTTGTTCAAATGGGGAACATGTTTATATTATTATGTTCAAGCATTACTTATCGGAAACAGAGTGAGATTTCAAGAATCATTACTCAAAAGTTTCTTCTCTAGATTCTAGGCTATGAAGGACAATAGTTAAGATTCTAGTTGATATAAAAATGAACGATAAATTGTTTAGATTTTGAGTTGAAACTAATTTTTTTTTATAAGAAAACTTGGCATAAAAAAAAAATATGTTTTCTGTTTTATAACTAATAAAAAGCTTATATTTATAAAACCCCATATATTACAATGAAATTAAAGAAAAATATATTTACGAAAAAAGTAAGTATCGCATAAAAAAAAAAAATTCTGAGGAAAAATTTCAAATTATATGGTTTTTTTTTTTTTTTTATCAGTTAAAAGTTAAAAGTTTAAGACACTCAAAAACTGATTTTATTTTGATAAATAAGACAAAATAAATTAAACGAAGAAAAATATCAACAATTCCCAAAATAGAAGAAAAACAGCTGAAGTTTCGCATTTCTTAATCATAACACAGCAATTTTTTTATTTTTGTAAAGAGAAGGAAAACCTCAAGTCTTTTCGAGACTTTGGAGCAAAGATGAGAGACCTTCACAGGTTGTAGCAAAATAATAAAAAAGAAAAGCGATGGGAATAAATCAGAAACGTATAGAATCATCGGAATCAGCAACGGGTTATTAAGTGAGATCGAATCAATCAAATCTGAAGTCTGACTAAACCAAGATCTTGACATTTGGTTTTATTGTTTCAAGCTTACCTCTCCATGTTCTGTAGCTATACCAAGACAAAAGAACGACCAAGATGGGGAGAGAGAGAGAGAGAGAGAGAGATAAAGCGTTTACTATGCTAAGTAAAAAGACATATTGAAAGAGCAGAGAGAAATTAAGGTCGGAGAGAGAAGACGACGTATTATACGTGTGTGTCGGATGAGCGGGAAATAGAGGTCACGAACCTAAGCTTCGAGGAAAGCTTCTCAAGAACACAACTAGCTAAGGCCAGGCTCGGAGAATGCATCTTAGTGTGTTGACTTACGCTTCACTAGAGTTTGGTTCGGACACGAACCTTAACATTTGTAAGGTTGTGTTTAACTCCGAAGCTGTTGAGAGCTTCGGAACTCGAGCCTAATGGGAATTCGTAAATAAGTGTTTTTTTTTTTAAGTAGTAGGGCCAAAATACCTTGATCACCAAGCCTGCAGATATAAAAACTTTAAAATATTATTTTTTTTTGAGAAAAATCTTTAGTTTTTTACCCCTTTTATTCTGATTTCATTGATTTGGAAGAACAAAAAGGTACTAGTTATTTCGGGGAATGACCGTGACTGTTAATAACTTACACCAAGAGAGCATTTTACCCAACAATACACCATATAGTTTCATTTTAATCATTGCATTACAAACTGGTTCACAAAAATAATTGTTACATAAATCTAATTTAAAAGCATACGAATATGTGATAATATACAGTCTTTATGATATATAGAAGATATAAATCTTTTGTTTAGTTGTGAAATTTACTTGTGCGACAATATAGGATTACAGCTATGATATGAATGGTGCACACTTGTTATGTTATTTGACATGTTAGGCTTAACAACTAAGTCGTTGTAGTATAGTGGTAAGTATTCCCGCCTGTCACGCGGGTGACCCGGGTTCGATCCCCGGCAGCGGCGATTATCTTTTTGACTCTATTTGATATTTTGGTGGGCTTTTTTTTTTTTTTTTTAATCCTCTTTTGTTGAAAGATTTAAGAACATGCAAGCGTTCTTTTTTTTGGCCCATATTGTCTTGGTGAATCCTGCCCTTTTTCTAAATCGTCTTTGGTACATATGATTTGGCAAATTTGTCGTTTCGGAAGTATTATTTGTAATACTAATATGTGCAGCGTTGTGAATTTTGTCAAGTGATTGGGAGACTAGTGGCGAGAGCAAAGCTTTCATCGGCTCTACATAGTTTGATTGCTTGATAATCTAATGCAGAAGAAGAGAAAGTCAGAAGGCAAAAGGTTCATGAAGGAGATACAATTCTATTATAAGACTGACCATGTTTCCGGGTGAACCATACACATCAATGAGTCACTGACCCGTCACAAAGAAGGCAATGTCACAAAATTCTACATTTGCCTATCTTTCTGTGTCAGTCAGAAACTCAGAAAGAGCAATAGCTCCAAACTAATCATATCATATCAGCTTTGTTTGGGCATCCATTACGACGATTATGTTATAAGACTGGTGGTGATGTTTCCAAATTATGATTTCATATTAATTTATATGTAATGATGATATCAGTGATCCCCGTAAAGAACCTTGCGCGGATCAAGCTGACCGCTGCAGTAGCTTGAGGAGACAATAGAGAGTTCTTGTCTCCCTTTCCACTCTTCACGTGGCTTCAACGCGATTGGGGTTTCTATAGCCCCTGAATCTACGCACAGCATCGTTGTGTAATCCTCATCTCCCATATCTGCAATACTCTTGGCCTTCTTGTCCCAAGGGTTCCACACAACTGTTCATACCAAAGATAAACAAATTCACATTTTGTTCGCTTATTGGTTCAATGGAAGAAACAAATTCTTACGCACCTGCATTTGGCATGCCTTCCTTTCGCAACTCGATAGTTCTCTTTCTCTCATGGTCTATGATGGCAATCTTTGTTGGCGTGTTCAAATACACTCTATCAACCTACAGGGTTTACTGATGCTACATTAAGTTCTGTTCGTAGAGAGAAGTTTAAGCGGAAAACAAAAAGGCATTCCTGTGCGTCACATTACCTCGCCGTCAAAGGTAATTGCATCTGCCTGCTCTGTGAATCTTTCTCTGCGCATCAAGTTGTCCAGATAATCAAGTGTCTCCAGACCCTCAACCCGAACTTCACTGCAAATTGTAGGCCATGTAATGTTTACAATTGGCAAAAAGTGTTCTAAAGGAATTATGTAAAGCAGCTTTTCAAACTTAAGTTGATTAAAGAGAGTGTTGATATCAACCCGAAACAAGAACAGTAGCTAAGATCATGATGATGTGATAAAAACGAGGACGACATAAATGAATGGAGGAATGTACTGATAGAAGTACTGAAACAAGTACACAACATACCTTATGTCTGATACATATAAGTAGTTTTGAAGTGCAAAGGTGAAGGAGAAAGCTTTTGGGTCAGTGTTCCTCACACGCGGGATGATAGTAAGTTTTCCAGGACTGATAGAAATGCGAACTCTTAGTTCAAAGCTGCAACAAAGTAGGCAGAGAAAAATTAAGTCAAGAGATGATGACATTGAAATGAACTAGGAGACATATCAACTGTACATACCTATGAGGCCATATCCTCAAATCATCTTCAGTAGACTTGAGTACTAGATCAACAGTTGATTGCTGGTTAGCAGGAGGCAGAGGTGACGGATCATTGTCAAATGACCAGAATCTTTTACGAGCAAATCCATGTCGCTCAAGTGCACCGAGATTTCCAAACTTGAAAGACAGGGAAAAAACAGGGTTGATGAAAGAGGCACAATTAGATGAAGGAACACATGAATATGTGTATCTTAATATTGATCTGAAAGCTGTCTAACCTGTGGAAAGCAGACAGGTAATCCTCCCCTGATTGCCTTGGGTGGTTTCAGTTGCGCCTAAATGAAACATAGTAAACACAAACCATTGTTAATGAAAGTTGAACCGTTTTCTTCAATTGGGCAGAAATTTCGTACTCAACAACTCATTCTTCTACACTAAAAGCACAACACATGCGCTGGAATATTTTTTTAATAAAAGAAGCAGGCAAAGAAGAAAAATGGATTTCATGATCACTCATATGAAAGGGAATACCTTGCTGCTCATGTAAAGCAGCTGCTCTCTCCTTTCATTTCTCCAAGAAACTACTTGTCCTCCAAAGAGAAGCACCTGAAACCAGTTCCAGCCAAAAACATAAGTAACTATACAACCACCTCTTAGAAAGTTTCAACAAGCTAAATCCTTTCTACAATTTTAATTTCATCATGTAAGCTCAAAGTACTAATCACCTAGAGATCCTCATCAATCAATCTTCTCAAATAATCACCAGCCAATATTTGCTATGATAAAAATCAGATTTTTATTTTCCTAAGGCGAAATATGAAAAAAACACAAAAGGGTAAATGAAAAATAGAAGAAGACAAGGGAAAGGAGGAGGAAAGAGTGAAAACCTCAGCAGTGGATCCGCCAGGGTCGGTCAAAAGAATGCGGGAAGAACCATCACGATCGTTGACTACATTCAAAGGCATTGGTTTTGGCTTTAACCTCGATCTTATTCCCCTCACGAATGGGTTCCCTTTCCCTTTCTTCCACTCCAGCTACACCCAAAAACCCCAGATGCATGCTTTTCATCAATTTTCATTTTATTTTATATTCAAACACGAATTAACAATTTCGTTATAAAAAAAATCCGCAAAATAAGCTGGGAAATCGATACAGATAGATATAGTAGAAAAAACACTCTAACGGAGTAAGAACCAATAAAGCTCGGAGATCGGGTGAATTTTCAAAAACCACCAGTGAGCTACAAAGCGACTAGAGAAAGAGAGAGAGAGAGAGAGAGAGAGAGAGAGAGCGTAAAGGTGATACAAAAAGATATCGAAAGAGAAAGAGAGGGACTATTGATGTTTATAGAAAATGCTGACCTTGATTGATGAGGAAAATGGCTTTTGATTCTCAGAGATTTGGTTTTGTGAGTGGGGGAGCTTCAAGACGAAGATGAAGAAGAAGAAGAAGAAGAAGAAGACCTGTGCGCTTTTGTAGTTGTTCTCTGCATCAGCATAAACGTTGATACTGCCACGTGTACATTTCTCAATAAAATAATTTTGTTTTACAAAGCAACAAATATTTTTAATTTTTTGTTGTTTTTAATAACTTGGTATTTATGTATTTTTCTTCTTATCTATGTATTATGGTATTTCTTAATTAATACACTCTTTTTATGTATAAGATATTTAACATATTATTTGGACTTATTTTATATGATTTTTTAGTTATCCAACTTTTAACAAATATTTTGTGGTTATTTCTACTTTTTCATATTTTCTAATTATTATCTGCAAATTTTAATTTAATTATGTTTATAATATAGAAAGACAAACATAAATATTTTTATTTATTTTAGCCAAGACATTTTGTAAGAAAAAGGTAGTCATTTGGAGACAAAATTATAATAATACACCTCGAAGTAAAAATCTTTTCCAAAAATATAACCTATTTAAATACGTGAAATTCTATTTTTTAGTATTACCAAGGCAAATTAAAAGGTGACAAAGAAGTGAGAACACGAACTTTATTTTTTTTTACTATAGATTTGTTTGTATTTAATAGACTACAAAATTGTTTTTTCCGAAGAAAACATGTCAAAATTATATATTTACATGCCGCATTTTCGGCCTGAATGACACGAATGTATCAATTTTTGTTTTTGTCTAAAACTTTTTCATAACGTATGAGCCATCATTAAAAAAATAAAAATTGTCACCTAATCTTTAAAATTTCAAATTTGTACATTGTTTTGGTCGCACAACTCAAAATCTCCCTCGTGCAAAATCTACAAAATTGGGGAAAATATGTCAGAATTGAATTCCACAAAATAGATGACATATTGGACTTAATTGGATCAGAGCCGGCTCTGAGGCCAAGCTGGTGAAGCTTAAGATTTTGGCCCTTAAAATTATATACATTTTTTGGTCCTAAATTTTAAAAAGTTCTCCTAGTTTACGCGGTTAAGTATTTATATTGCATTTGTTTTTTCCAAAGTTCAAACCTATAAGACTACATATAATTGGTTTTATATTTTTTTTTTTTCCATTTTTTTGTGAATAACGTGGCCTAAAAAAAAATTAGCTTGTAGTCCTTCAAGTCTTAGCGACGGCTTGGATGGATCACTAATAGTGGTCTCGGGTCGATGAAGGCTAGCTGCTAAACTAAGCCAAATAAGAAAACCACAGCGACCAAACTCTTTTAAGTAAGGGTGATTCGTTCGTAAGGCGTGAATGTGTCTTACATATATAGTGTACAACATCGAGTCAACTAGCCAATATTTACCAACGTCACAACCGCAGTAAACTGTAAGAATGATGTATATATTGACAATGGGCAAATTAAACGTACGTAAGACCAATTTGCAATGTTGCATGTTGTTGGGAATCCACATCGTCACATTAAAAGATGAACTTATAATTAGTTGTATACTGTATGTAATGAATTAATGAATAATGTTCTCCCCTTAACAAAGACAATATTCCTTTCCTTTTTGTCACGTTATATTCCATTCCAATAGTAAAGAAAATTACTATTTTATATATATAAATAATCATGCGCATCATCAAGTATCATAATTCCAAATTTCATGGTAATTAGGCCGTAACTTGACTAAACTAATCTGGGGTACGTAAGGGAAGGATTGGCTTTTGATTAACGCTACTTTACATAAACGAGAACATCGAATCCAACAAACATTAAACAACTAGTAAGTTTGATTTATACATAAATTTTAAATTATATATGAATACTATTTTAAATTAATATAAGTTGATACTTGATAAAATCAATAGAAAATAATAGCATAACATATATGGATGTCAAAAAACTCAACTAATGAGTTGAGATTTAATGATTTCATGACATAAAGATTTCTTCTTCTTCTTCTTCTTCCTTTGAGAAATCGAGAGTGTAGAGAAAAGGGAGTGAGTTTCTTCTGTTTTATAGTTTACCAATACTCGTGGATTTGATGATAAACTTCTCACGGCCTTCCGTATGTGCATAGCTGTTTGGAGGCTGAATAGTAAAAATACCTCATGGGGTTCGTGAAGTGGTAAGCTAATGTTCGCTCTGACTCTTAATTTTTAGATATGCTCTGGTAGATGAGTGGAGCTGCTTCCTATCACTAAACCATCTTCACTTTTTTGGAAATATGGTAATGTCAAAGAGATTTAGTGAAGAAAAACCCATGTATCAACAACTGAAAGGACACATAGCTTTATCTCGATATTACAAGTAGAACTCTTTCTTATTTCAGATATGTGCTTAATAGAGGTGAATATTACAAGGAGAACTCTTATTAGGTTTGGTAATGAAAGAAGTGAGAATATTAATTAGGCTGCGACTGAAACTGGTTTTTAGTTTCTTGTATATGCATTTGGGTGTTCTTCTACTTGTTCTTTACCTAGTTTTACTACTTTGACTGTGTAGATTTGGTTGGAAAATGAAGAGGAGTTTTGATTAGCTAGAGGGATCAAAAGCAATATGAATGTGATAATTTATTCCTAAGTCGAAGAAGACTCTTCTTCTGCATTGATTCAATATATACAAAGACGTGGAACTCAACAAGGGGCTAGCTATGTGGTAAGTTTGGAGATCATGTCTTCCACCAACTTCAACATGGTTCCAGGTATCCGTTCCCCTTCTTGATCAATCTCCCGCATTATCTGCTCAATCTTTGACTGCTTGTTTTTTATGACGTACCCTGAGCAGTCCCTTAATAGAAGCAATAGCTCTCTTGCCATTTCTTTTGCCCTCCTTGTCCCGTCTACGCTCACTTGAAGCAATCCTGGCATCACTCCTTCTCTCAGTATCATTCCTCTGTTCGTCTCTCTGTCGTAGCTGCATATACACAGTAATATTCCTACCGCATGCTCTTTACATTGAGCTGACCCTTCTTCAATGGCTTCCACCATTACCCCTATTGCCCCACTGATGCTGGAAATTGACTCTGGTGAATGAGAAACTATATTCTCGAGCAAAGCTGCTGCCTTATGAGCCAATTCAGATGCTTTGTCACAAAAGTTTATGACTTGAAGCAAAGCATACGGTGCTCCAGAGGCTATAACCAGGGGAACTATCTGATGAAGAGTCGACAGGTTTTGCAGTGTTGCAATGCCATCAACCTTGGCCTGAATGGTAAGTCTATCGAGCCCAATCAGTCCAACTAAAAGCTGAATCATCATGGTTGATGCCATCTTGACCTTGTTTTTGTTACAGGAAGAGAGAATCAGAAGAAATGCCATGGCCATTTCAAGTATTACCATCTTCGTTTCTGACTGAAGGATCTCTAGCAACATTGGTACTGCGCCAGATTTCACAATGCGAACTTTGTTCCTGTAAGTTCACCAACAACCCCAGTTATTAATATATTTTTCTGTTACTACGCCGTAAACACAAGCCATATGAATAGGGTAACACAGATAGAAGAAGAAACACATACCTTTCACTGCCAAAGGCAAGGCTGAGTAATGCAGATAGAGCAACTTCTGTTGTGATAGAGTCTTGAGATTGTAACATTGAGAGCAAAGGAGAAATGATTTCTCTTTCAGACATTTTCTGTCTTTGCTTCCTGCTTAGATGACTCAGCTCTATAGCTGCTTCTATCTGAGCCTCTCTGTTACCGCTAAGAAGACTCTCCACCACAATATCCTCCATTGCAGCCACTCTTCTTCCTCTCTGTAATTTTTGGTTAATAACTTCACTTGGAAGAAGAGTGAAGGAAGGTGTGGTGGTGATTGGTCAAGTAAATATAATAGAAAAAAAACAAACATAGACAATTTGGTTGCTTTAACAAGCAATGTTAGGCTTTTTTTTGGGGCATCCATTGTTTCATGTTGAAGCAAACTCACTTAAAGCTTTTTCATCCTATATAGATATATATTTTGTTTTCTGTTCATTTTTTTTATTTTTTTATTTTGTAGATATTATAAGTTTTATATCTGTAAGATCTTAAAACCCCAGATGGGAAAGTAAGTATCTGTTTTGAATATTTTGTTCTAAATTGCATGATCTATCCAATGTTGATTCCTATAGATTGAATCTTTAATATTTCCTCAAGTAGAAGCAATGTAAAGCTTATCTGCATTATACAATATACACAGTACTGTAATTGATCCCAAGAGATTTATATGTAATTAAGCAATGAGAGGTTAGTTTTAGTTTTCTCTGCGAAATTTTGTTGTTAGTTCTAGTTGACCTTGGTATTTTTATCCTTATCAATATCATAGTGTGGTTTTTTTCTACGTTATTATAATTTGATTAACTAGATTTTCTTTCAACACTGACTATATATATATATATATATATATAATTTGATATGAATATGTGTCTCTTTCCTGAGTTAAACGCACAGATTATATGATTTCTAATAATTATGTCAACTTAAAGAATAATATATATTCTAACGAATGCAAATCAATTGTCTTTAATATACTAAACTGACAATGATACGCACTAATGGAATCTAATAATGGTATTGCACTTAACGTGAGATCTTAAGTTTATAAAAATTACAAACTATAATGAACAACACGTGACAAATGTTTTTTTTTGTTGGGTGTGTAATTGATTACTTATTTATAAAAAAGCAAAAGCTTACATATATATATATATATAGGGATTTTAATTGTTTTTATACTATCATCATCCTTCTCTTTTCGTTAGGACAGAGAACATATATATATATATATATTTTGTAACAAACAGAGAATATATATATATATATATCAAGTTTCTTGCCCATTGGTCCCTGACCCCGAATATATGCGTTGAGATTTTGAAAAAAAAGTGCTTCAGTTTTTCTTTGGTTACAAGTATGGAATTCAAATATAGTGTTGTATTCTTTTTAAAATATGTGTCTCAACAAATACTATATTTAAATTTTAATCAGTGATTAACATGTCATCCATATCCAATAATCTTGTGAACTAAAAAACACATTGTTATTTTTTCACCAATTTTTGTAACTTCCGTATAAGAACGTCTCTAACTAGAAACTTCCAAATCTATACTATTTTTGAAGAAATTACATTATTAGGTAGATAAGATTATTTCTTTATTCGTACTCATGCATAAGAAATATTGGGGTGTTCTTTTTTGTTTTTCTATGTTATACGGCGCCTTTGTCTTTACGTCGAAAATTCTTGTCTTACTTTTTTTTTTTTGTCATTATTACAAATTCTTGTAAGAAAAATTAGTTATCAAAAAATTTACCAATATATAACTTTGTTTCACCATAGTATATACGTGCTGATGTTGTCGTTCACGATTCGTAAAGCGTGCTATCGTTTCCTTTAATCATTCTACAGTGTAAAAAAGGGTTCAGGACGTACATAACAGTTCCATAATACTGTTTGTTTTGTTAATTGATGTTGTTGTAGTTCGACGTTTAGTAATCAAAATCAAAACTTTTTTAAGAATTTGGAAGTACAGGTAGCGAAACAACACTATTGGTGATACATAACTTAAGAGAGAGCCTGAGAAAACAGAAATGTAAACAAAAAGACTAAACAAGTTATGATGATTGAGCATCATTCAACTTTTTCTTGCGCTGCTCGATTAGTTCAACACCTGCTTTCTTCTTTTTCTGCCCAATCTGCAGATGACATTTCACAAAAAGAAAACTCAACATCAACTTTCATTCACTAAAGAGTCTTTCATTGCTATATGATTCTGCATAACTTATAAAGCCAGGAATCATCTTAGCTAATTCTACTATTGATTGTATGCAATTCCCAGAGATTAGCGAGATTCCACAACTAACAGACCTAACAGAACTATGAACAAAAAGGAATGAATGGAACGTACCTTCATGGCTTCGTAGAGCTTCCTCTTCTTGCGCGACATCAGCAGTGTGGGCATATCGGCATTCTCTTGAGCTATTTGCATAGCGTCAGGAACTGATTCTTCACCTTCAGCCACAACTGGTGCTACGTCAGCTTTACTTCCCGTTAGCTCAATCTTCAGTTCCTCATGGTATTGCTTCTCCTGCGCCGCCATCTACATAAAATATCCCACACAACACAGTTAAAACCTTGATCAACACATTAAAAAAATACTTCACAGGCTTGTGTTTCTCATATATCAAGCAAAAGGCCAGACCTTCTTCTTGTTCTTGGCAGCTTCAGCTTCCTCGGCACGGCTCATGACACCAGCATATAATAAGTTTTGAGGATCTTCAAGATCCTCTTTACCAACACCTGGCAACGGAAGAACTTCGTTTCTGGCTGCTGCTTGTAGCCTTTTGATGGTTTCAGCATAGTCAGGAACATATCCTTCTGCTTCATTGTCCACGAATGGTGACAAGTGTGGCGGTGGAATGCTGCTTGCAAGAAAGCACACAAACAGCTGAGAAAATGAAACAAAAAATGGTAGTAAAAGAAGAAATAAGGGGCTATGTGTTACCTTCCGACCAAGTACTTTTCAGTTGGCAAGATTATGCGTGCATTCACGCAGTCATAGATCCACTGTGGTTGCACATATTCCCTTGAAAGATACTGATGGCCCGCACTTGGCTTATCGATGATCTACAGAAGTATAATGCATGTTATGAGAAATACACTTTAAGATACAATGAGAATATTAAACATCAAGCTAAATGGCTTACATGATGCGTAATACTCTCATCATCTTCCTTGAATGGAGCACCTTCTCCTTCCCAAGACACCATACCACCAAAAGCAGGAAGGACAAAAAGCAGAGACTCTCTTGGAACCTACATAAGTATACAAAACTATCATCTAAGAAACATGCCCCAGTCATGAACTTCTAGGTCAATGGTTGGGGATAAACTCAAGCACACAGGTCTTCCAAATATAAAAAACAGGGAATGCAAATTACAATCATTAATAAAACTTTGGTTAGTAATAGTGTTTGACCATTATAGAGATGTCAGAGATTCAAGTTATAAAAAGACTACAATTATATTTGACCAATTACAGATTCAACTTACTAGCAAGTGGGTATGTTTTGTCCCTACCAGTTTAAATTTGCCAATGATTTACTATTTTACAAGATAATTCAGTGATAAAAAAGTGGCTCAGAAGGAGTGAATTAGAAAGATACCTCACGGCTCAAGAAAAATTTCAGATCCTTGAACAGTGACTTGCACAATCTTGTTTCTTCATCCTCTTCAACCTCTTTATTATTATCCGCAACAAGATGCATCAATGCTCCAGGCTCACTCGAAGGCAGCTGGTGCTGAAGCTGTGCAAGTCTCAGTTCAGATTCTTCACGGTCATTTGACTGTGAGCTAGATGAAGCATCAACTTTAGGTTCCACCGCAATGCCTCTGGAGCTGGCATCTATGTATCTTGACAGTGCATAGAGATCTGCAAGTTGAAGACATGTACCGATATTAATCAGAGTAACAGGTCCTACATTTTAATGGTTACATAAGAAGTCCCATTTGAAAGATATCTCTTAAGGAATCTCATCACTACTTGGAGGAGGACAACATACCTGCAGCCAAAGCCTCCAACCGAGAATCAAGGATTGGTGGATATTTCACATTCAGAGAATGGTAAAGCTTGAAGTTAGTAAAGGCAAGAAGAGTCTGCATCAAAAGGTGAATGAAAATTTGTCATCATAAGTTGAGACATAAATTTAGATTAGGAAACTCAAATTAATTAATTCATACCGAACTGATGAATTAAGTTAACAAGGAAAAAGAGAATGAATAGAGATTAGGATTTCTCACCTCATAAAATTCCAAGAAGGTTAGCAGGACACCAAAGTCAACATCATTTGTAAAAACTTGTTGGATTGCATGAGGGGTCAACCAAGTGATCTTTTGACCTTCTAATTCAGCCTATCAAGATAATTACCAAAGTTTCATTAAAAGAGGAAGTACTCTACTGATTCCATTATAAACTTTCAAGATAAAGTAACACAATACCTGATAGTAAATACCCTTGACAGATACAAACACTTTACGTAATGCATGACAACGTGAAATGTAAGCTTGCCATTCATGGGTCAATCTGGTTCACAAAAGAAGGGAAAAAGTAAGACTAATGGATATGAGACTGCGAGAAGCAGTCAATATGTAAAGACACAAGGTTCCAAGAGAAGAAAGAAGATTCTGACCTTCTACAATTGTGGACTCGCTTAACTTCAAGATTTTCCCTGTCTGATGCAGGTAACACCGCAAAAAGATGAACCATGGTAAGACAGTCATCCAAGTCTCGTAGTGCATCGATAAATGTTGGATACCTAAATATTAAGAGCACAGGCAGAAAGGGGTGTTAATAGTCTAAACTCATGGATGGTCAGACACAGAAATAACAAATTCAAGAAGTGTCTGGAGCAAACCTTTCACGGATCAATCTATCTAGCTTGTAAGTGGGTTGGCGAGTAAGCAAAAGGCGTGCGAGCTCCTCATTTTTCTTGGCCTTGGCTTTTTTGACCTTCTTTTGGTAGGTTTTGATTTCCCTAAACTTCTCAAGAAGTGGCTCGTGCATAAGGAAAGCAATGTCCTTGACATGGTAGTAAGTGTGATGGTTTCCCTTCACCTTCTTCTTGGGTTCTCGGGGGAATATACCTTTGACAATACACAGTCTCCTGAAATACCAAAATCAGCAGGTACAATAACAGATTGATTAGTCACCTTTGGAGAAATTAAATTAAACAAAATGTATACTGAATGCTTTTGTTTTTCCAATACTGAGGATTGAGGATAGATCAAAGAACCATTATAACATAAAGCAAATTATCAGAAAAAACCTAGTTGAATTGTCAACAGAAACATGAAGGATACAAGAGGCACCAATTCCAAAGAATATTAAAATAGTGACGGTGAAGGACGAACCTGAATAGATTCAAATTAACTTGAAGATGTTTGAGAGCTTGCGACCTGGTCATATACCTAGCCGCATTTCCCTCCTTCTTTTTCCCCTGCAAATGACAAACAGAAGCACAAATATCTCAGAAACAATGACAAAATCAGCACAAAAAGTTCTCGAGCTAAGGGAAAACATAAAATGGATTACAACAGTTGTTAATCAACGGATATTGGAAACAATAGAGCTTCAATCCAGCAGAGACACTCACCGCTGGCCTGTAATGCTTCGGCATGGTGATACTGATACGCCACCAGAGAGGGAAAGATGGAGAGAGAGGTAAACGAGAGAGTAAGAGAATTAGGGTTTTAGCCAAAACGAGAATACATAACATACTCGGGGTACAAGAGGACGGAATACTGGGCTTCTTATTTACGATCTTGGGTATTAAGGCCCAATAAGGAACCAAACCAAATAATCCCAGTTGATCAACTCTTTCTTCTGTTTCTTTCTTGTGCAATTATAATAGATGTATGTGCGTGCAATCTCAAAAGATTAAAAAAAAAAGACACATTGATATCAAATTATTATCCAATAGTATTCATTTAGATAAAAACAAAAATGGTTATTTCCAGGGAAACTAAATAGTATTGTAACCACTGACCAGTTCCTAAAACCAAAATGAATAAAATAAGAGATCTTTTGTGATTAAAATGCTGCTGCTTACATTTTTTCTAATTGTCAAATACCACAATACATTAATGCATAATGGAAACATGAATGTCTTCACTGAGGAGGAGCTTGTTGGTCACCAGCAGAAGGATCCGCGGGAGCTGGCGGCTCACCGTCGTTGGGTATCCAAAATGTGAGAACCGTCGAAGCAGCAACGAACATGGCTCTACGAGGTGCCCATTTCAGACACGACACTACTCCTATATTGTTCTCCCACCTCGCCACCTGATTTTTAGACAAAAAACCCGGACAAATTTAGATAGATACTGTATAAGGCAAAATTAGTAGCTACTATTTCTGACTTATTCATCATCTTTTAAGTGAATATGTACAATCCTAGTGGTGTTGACTGTTCTGCGTTTACCTCAGATGGGTTCTCGATGTTCCACGCATGTAAGGTTCCATCTCCTGAACCTATATCAGAAAAAATAAAACTTAACTATAAGGTGTATATTTTATCTGATTTGCTTGACTAATTTTATAATTTGGAGTTTATTGGTTAAACTTGGATGTTGGGTAGTTTCTGACAAGTGTATTACCTGAAAGAACATACTTGCCATCTGGTGTGAAGGTGGCTTCTATGGATGTACCCTGTGAAGGCTCCAAACTAAAACCACATTTCTGCAAAACAACAAACCGGCTTTACCAGCTTAAACCTAATGTTCTGCGTCTTCTTTAAGTGAAAGATACAGAATGTGATTACCTTCTCTCCACGATATGCATCAAGAACATAGATATTGTTATTCGTAGTTGTTAGGAGCATGGATTTTCCATCGTTGCTGAATTTTATATCATTAACCTCAGCAGTATCCCCACCCACCAGAAATGTGTCAAAGGGACCCTACGGAAGAGATTAAAACTGGGTTAAGTAGTTCTAACTTAGAAACTACAGGAGCATTTATGTGTGCGGCTTTGTGAATCGCATAGTAAGTAGCTAACCTTGTCATAACACCGGGAATCAAATAATTTAACAGCACCTCCTTCCATTGCGATTGCAAACACCAGGCCTTGTTGGTCATATGCAACTGCAGGCCTACCACGCAGATGCAGAATTCCCTATTGACTAAAAGGGTAAGCATGAATCATGAAACTATATACATTTACAGAGAGGCTATCAAGGAAGAGAGCCTCAATTGAAAAAACTTGTTCTAAACATTACATACTTCCAACATATTCATAAAGTTAATTTTCAGGGAGAAAGTTGGATAACAAAAAGAAATAGGCTCTTTTCTGATTAGAATGATTGCATATTCAGACTTATTCCAGAGACTTTGTAAAGCTAGAAACCAACCTGGCATGCATTTACACGAAGATCCCAGAGTCTGACACTTCGGTCGAGAGAACCAGACATGAAACTATCATTAATTGGAGACATACAAAGCGATACAACCCTGAAAGAGAAGAACATTTTCCATCAATATGCATATAACTAGTGTACGTAGGTAAACATATATCCAATTCCTAAATGTTATATAGCAGACCTGTCTTTATGCCCTTTGAAGTAGCGAAGGATCCGGTTATCATACATTGAGAGATATCTCAAGGATTCTGGTACCAAAAAAAAAAGTATACAAGTTTAATTAATTATCCACCATTCTTGGATTATACCAATCTCAAGCAAGAGAAAGGGCAACTCTCACCTCCAGTAGACTCTAAATTGTATCGAGAAGAGCAAATTAGAGAGCTAGGATGATGTGTAAAGCATACACGATCGGTGCCATGTTTTTTATGGTATGTAATCTTGAGCTGTCTACATACAACAACCCATAGGAACTTTCAGATGAAATTGAAATTTCAGTCTTCTACACCAAAATTTTTTTTTTATCTTGTTCCACATAAATTCAACTAATCAGTTTACCAAAAGCTTCTTCTCAATTACATCAAGTAAACTATGATGGTTTCTCTAGAAAACTTGATAGGCTAAGTAGAAAACCTAAAAAAAAAAAGGAGGCAGAACTGACTTAGCGTTGGCGATATCGAAGAGGCGAAGTGAATCATCTTCGCTGGATGTAACCAACAGATCATCGGTCCTATGGAAACCCAGCGAATTTATCTTCCCTCCCTGTAAATTGTTAAAATCCAACAACGAAAATTGTACGGATTATTCCTGGAAACTGGATTCTGGGTAAAGGTAATCAGAGTAATACAAAATCATAGGAGAATACACTCCGTCCATACGAAATCGGAGAATACTGCACCGATGGCCATCCTCCGGACAAGTCCGTCGTCTAGCTCCGTCAACGACATCGTCAAGATGAACAACAGTGAAGCACGAGAAAAATCGAGAGAGAGAGATAGACTCTGAGAGGCGAGGGAACGAGAGAGAGAACTACGATACTTCTAGTCAGAGTTTTTAGTGTATTTCGCGGGATTCTAAACGACGACGTCTAACTATCTAATTGAAGAAACATCTTGTCGTTAAACTGTAGCCAATAAAAACTACATGTCGTTTTCGGCCTAAAAAGGTAGCCTCTGCTTTTCTGTTCTTTTCTTTTGCCTACAGGTTGCCTCTGCTTTACACAGCGACTTTGTAGTTTGTAAAACTGAAGTCTGTTATTTCCAGAAAGCCATCAAATACACAAATGAAGATAAATAAAATGTCTGAAGCCTCAAGTTCCAAACACACTGAAAAAGATAATGAAGTTGCAAATGGTTCACAAAGGTAATCCAAATACAAGTTCGAGGAAATCTGACATGAGAGATATAAGACTATACAATGTCAGTGAAACCACAATTACGAGACAACAAGAGCTAACGGCCACCAAACCAACCTCTCGGTGGTTGTTGCTGCATCATAGCTCCTCTATCTCCATTCATCAGCTTATCTAAAACAACATTGAGGTCAACAGCTTGACCGTTCTCAGTCAATGTTCTCACTGTTCCTCTCACTTGGTCTCTTGGGAACCCCATGGTAACCACTTTGTCGATGACATCATCAACTGGGGCCTGGCTTCCTGATCTTGGGGAACCGGAGCCGCCACTTCCACCACTACTGATGGCTGAAGCCATTGGTAAACCTTGTGGTAGTGGGCGTGCCATTGGGAGCTGTGGGTAAGCACCAGATCCGCTTCCACTCTGATGTGACGGTTTTACAGACGAGGTGTTGCCATACTGTGAGGAAGGTGGCCCAGTATACGGGTACGGTTCAGGAGAGTACCCGGAAGCAAAACCTGAATTGGATCTCCCTCCTGCTCCATCATATATTGATGGTGGCGTTGGAGGAGCGTTGTAGTACTGTTGAGATGGAGCGGAAACTGTAGGTGGATGAGAAGGTGGTTGACGAGGTGGGTTTGGTGGGTAAGATTGCTGAGTGTAAGGTGGTTCCTCCGGGTTGTAACCAGAAGGGTGTTGGAGCTGTGGAGGTGGCTGTTGGGGGTATTGTGGCTGTTGAGAAGGTGACTGGTAAGGTGGTTGATGCAGTGACTGAATTGGAGGAGGAGGTTGATATGGAGGCTGGTTTGTTGGAGGTGGCTGGGACTGACCAGGCGGAGGGAAATAAGGCTCTTGTTGGGGAGAGAACTGGTTAGGAAGCTGAGGCAGTTGTGATGTAGGTGGTGGGAGACTGTGCTGTGAGGCAGGCGGTTGGATGAATTGTTGTGGTGGGTGGCCCTGCTGAGTAAGAGACGGGGGAGCTGCAGCAGAAGCTGGTGGCTGAGGCAGTGATGCGGGTGGCTGAGCAGAGGGTTCAACATGTGAAGAGTGTGTCTCGGGCTGCTGGTTTACCTTTGATAATTGGAGCTTTGAAAGCTGAAGCTGCGCTTCAACTATTTCTTGTTTGTCCTTCAACAACTGTACACCGCTTTGCACCTGAATGCAATCATACAAAGAAGGTACTGAGGAATCTAGAAGCTTAATAGATGGTATATCGAAAAGTATGAAAGCCCAGATGCATTAAAGACACTGAAAAATAAAAACATGAAGCCAGAAACTTCTTTGAAGTTAAAAGATCAATAATCCTAGGCCAGACTAGAAATGGCATCCAACAGGCAAAGAAGAACGTTTGTCTATTATCTCAGATTCATTTAATTATTTCTAATTTCAAACTAAGCTCATTTATGTTTCCCAAAAGAGTTAAAAGTTACCTCTAACATGATGTTTTCAAGCTGTCTCAATTTCCCATCAGTGGTTCCGTGACTGTTCCCAACAGAAACTTTCACATCATCCACCAGGTTCTCAAGATTTCGGGTTCTGGTCTCCAGCTGTGTTAGACGTGCACTGACACATTCTATAACATGTATCAAGTTATCAGCATGTGCCTTCATTGTGCGATCAATCGCAGATAAAATGGCTGAGTCTGGGGCATTTCGATCCTTCTCAGCAAACAACTTTGAAGGTTCAAGAGAGTCCATAGAACCATAACTCTGCAAGAACGAACAGAAGCAACAAGTAAGGCTAAAGTGTGATAATTGTCATTATCCTAACCATGCAAGCATCAAGCAAGATATAAACAACCTGATAATGAAACAAAAAAGTAAGCAATAGACAAAATAGCTGTAGATCATATATAGTACCTAAAAGATCAGGTGGCCTTCTACAATACCTTATAGTGTTTCAAACATCAAAACGAGATATGTAAATGATGCTTACACAACTAACTTCACACAATGAACTAAAGAACACAACAAGCCAGGCAAAGTAGGCACAGTGAAGGACACAACCGGAGCTTGGGAACTAGGACTATATATATATATATATATTCATTAACACAGTCCAATACTGGTTAATGCTTCTTCTAAACCTTAGTACCGATTCTAATAATCAAAATACAGTAATCGTAATGAACTAACAGAAACGCAAACAAAGAAGATTGATCACAAATCTTAAAAGACCGGGGGAGAGATGAGAATTTTAGAAATATTACTCTTGCGGAAGAAGTTGCAACCGGTTTTGGATCAGAAACATCCCAAACCCTAGCCGCCGTGGGATTAACAGATCCGGCGAGATCTAAGGCGTGGTGAGACAATCCGACGGAGGCATTAGGGCGGATAGGCTGGAAATCATAGCTAGGAAAGATCGCTTCCTTCTTCGACTCCAAGCCATTATTACTACAATTACCGGCACGGTGCTTCTGGTGATCGCCGTCTTGTGAATTATTATTATCGTCGTTCATCAGATCCATTATCTGCTTATCCGAGAACAAAGCCGTATTCATTGATCGAACGATTGCATTATATAATAATAATCTCTTCCCTTGATTTTATATGATTTTCTAAACTTCCTTGAGAAAATTAATATTTTCAATCAGCCAAAACGTTGCGTATCTAAGCCAGCATTTCCACTGTAACGTGTCAACATCGAATTATCTCACCCATTTGGCGAGTTGGTGTAGCTCATTGGGCTTCGAGACTTAATGAGCCCATAACTATTTACTTTCTCCAGCGATTATTTCAAACATAACTCGATGTAATAATGCAGAGGAAGAAACCACAGGATTTTTACTGCATCAAGAGCAAGAGTGGGTGATTTTAGACAGGAAGATTACTTTTTAACATAACTAATAATAAGTAGTTAGCACTGTGATTGGTGGGATACGCCAAGCCCTTGCAATAGTGCAACGCATGGGCGACGAACGTGAGCACAAATAGCAAGCTATTTCGACGGCTCACTCCCAAAAAAAATTGAGTTAATATCGAGTGGATCGATGATCCACATATCAGATATTAAACTGATAAGAACAGATACTACACTTGATCTTAGCCAAAAGGCCGAGAAAGGTATGCTTTGTCTCAAAGTTTACGAGTCCCTTTTAAAGCAAAACGTTGGATTTGTTTTATAAATACTCTCCGATGTGGGACTAGCGTAAGTATTAAACTGTAAGCTCACACTTTCACGAAAAAATTAGTCATAAATAGTTTACTGTGGAGACACCACCGCTAACAAGTTATATAGCTTTATCGATTAATCAAAGAGGATATTAAATTTAATTAGAAATTTTCAGTTTATAGATTGATAGAGCTGATCTCAAAAAGAGACAACCCTCCAAAAATAGGCGTATGCCGCTAAGTACGACAAGCACACGGTATTCTTTAGTAAAAGGCGAAAGAATAGTTCGCTCTGTGCTTATCGCACGGCTCCGGGATTTGTAGTCGAAAGCTCTCTCCATCTTATATAAGACTTGAGTTCGTTGTCTTTCTCTGTCTGTTTACGGTGTGGGACTTTTAATTTAAGACCATTGTATGCAAAAATAACGCTCTGGGCTTTTATTACTCTTCTTCTCTCACTATATATGAAAGTCACTAAACCAAATTCAATAATATGGGCCTTTGTTACTTTGGCCCCTTTTTATAATTGTGAATTTTGATCTAAATTTAGAATATTTAAGTGACTAGGGACCATAGAGAAATTATATAATACCATGGAAGTTCCGAAAAAAAATTGCTAGTACAAGACTCATCTTTTTTCTTTTAAAGAATTTTGCAGTACACAAGTCTGATCTTTTTGTTGTACTATACAAAACGTAAACGAATGCTACAAAATTTTAGCCCGTGTACTACAATCTTTTTTGTGGTAATATTGAGTACTACTCAATCATTCATTTTATATATAGTTCCCAGCAGATTCGAGACAAATAAAAACTCAAGTTGTGTAATAAAGAGAAGATATTATGAAGGTGGTGGATCTCGACAGGGTTGATATGAGAACACATTTGCAATCAACGGCTGTAATGACGATCATGTAATTGTTACATCTCTCGTTTTCATGTGTTCTCAGGTCACCCCTGCTGAGCTCTTTCTCTACCGTTTTCAAGTAATAACGCCGTGGCTTTATTCATATACCCAATGGTAAGTTTCTATGTAATTTCGAAACCTGTAGTATTATTACAAATGAAATAACAAATAAAAACATTGTAATTCTTAGTAAACTTACGTACCTACGTGTGATATATGCTATGACTATGAATGGGGAACGAGCTATTTAATTGTCTTGCTCTTGCTCTTTGTCCTTTAACAAGATCGACTGCCAAAGAAACAGAGGAAGCAAGAAACCCACAATGAGCTCATTAATATGTTTGTGATGTTAATTTCTTAGTTTAACCGATGACTGAGAAGAAAGGTTTACTTCGCGGAGGAGTCGGAGAGCGGCAGGACGAGTGAACTTCCTGGCGAAGAGGAAGCACCGCGACGGTTTCCCTTTACTGCTACACCATTCTCGCCGATATTCAGTCTCGTAGTTGATATTGTCAATTCCCTGTGAATCAATGTGTTTTGTTAGTGATTCTACTTCTGTTTTAAGTATGTAACAGGGTTAAAGCCACAGCAAGAAAAAAGAAGATTCATATATTGTAATGGAGAGTTTTAGTTCTACAAAATAAAATGTTGTTCTTAAGAATGCATTACCATAACATGAAAAATTAACCCGAATCTGGTTTCGATTTGGTAACTACTTCGTGAACCCCAACTAAACCAAAATTTTAAGACCCTAGCCGAGCCTAAATACTCAAAATCCAAGATATCTAAACCGTAAGACCAAATGCCCGGAGTTTACAAGATCTGAACCCACAATTTCTCATTTTGATCTGACAAGTGATACGATGTATACCTTAATGGACTGTATTAGATCAGGAGTAGCATCAGAAAACTTGTAAGTCATAGGATGCCATCCACGACGTTCGTTACTTTTAGACGAAGAAAGGTCCCAAGCTGAGTGTGTCAGTGATCGTCGTGTGAGTTCGCTATTTACACCCTTTTGCTGAAAATTTAAGAAGCATTACCAGATTTGATTAATTTTTACCATTCATTTCTAAATGACAATGTGTATGGTTGGATCACACATTAATCTTACAGATAGCAATGTCTGAACGTAGTGCTCATCAGGTATACAATTGTGTTCCTTCCAACCTTCAGCTGGCTACACAATAAGACTACATTAGTACAACACATCGTGTCCAAGTTATCAAACCATAAATGCCTGCCAGATTCTACAGACTAAAACGTCCAGGAATCGAGTGGATATGAGCTTATGGGCGAGAAGGAACTGATAATATGGTGCGGTAATTAAAATATGTGACCAGAGACAAGCAACTTACTACAGGACGATCTCGCCAAAACTCTGGAAGTGATTTTCTCTGCAAGATCATATGCAAGAAAAAGTGTATGAGTGAGCTAACAGTGAACAGTCCACTAACAAAGTAACTCTCACAATAACACCCAAATCTAAAATCAGTGGTCATAAGTCCCTCTTGGCAGCTAAACCACCTATATTTTGAAAATGAATGAACGAAACTAAAGAGCATATATCCCTCTTTTCAGTATTATAGTAGTGGACAGCTCATAAATCCAATTATTCCCAAGCTTGCTAATGAAGTGAAGGTTTCAGTAACTTACCCTGCAATGCTGCTGAAACATAGGGAAGACGGAGGTATCATTCACCACAATTTCTGAGTGTTTTCGATTCAGAACGACCCACTTCAAGAAGACAAAGAAAACATAGCAGAGATGATATCAGCTAAACTGAACACATTCAGAATGACAGAATTTTTGGCCATTTAAAAATACATTTTAACAGAAAGGATTGGAACTTCACCTGTGATCCTTTTCTCCAGTTATGAACAGGAATAATGGGATTCATTCTAGGATTATAACGGCTATCTTTTGTATCTGCAAAGCTGCAATAAAGAAAAGCTACAATTCTTGTCGGACTCAAAATTGAAGTATGGAGTTACAGAATTAAGCAGCACGTACCTATCAACGAAACTAGTTGGTGTTGACATGATATAGTTATAAGTGTAGCTGAAACTGTACAGAGGTATGCAACTGAGAAGAGAAACCAGACAAACTGATAATTAGTTAGGCCGGCCATCAACTGCAATCCAGACATAAAAAAGTAATTACGGAAGCAATCTTACCTATCAGAAAGAAAAACAAAGCGGTGATTAAATGGATCTCTAAGTGCATGTCTGAGCAATACACGTTCTGCTTCAATCATGGTTGATTCACCCCAGTCTACCTGTAATTAATAAGCAAATGAATCAGACTGAATTAAAAAAAAATGCTGCAAACTAAAAATGCATGAATTGGTAAAATTGATACATTCTCATAGCAGAAACCTGTATACTGTCATTAACTTGCCGATCCAAGAAGAACTTGGATCGAGTTGTAGCCTCGCTGAGAATGAATCCAGGTCTAGAGTGAACATATATTGAGAACTTTCCATCCTCACCCTGAAAAGGAACATATTATCATGGACCAAGCTCAATACTTCAACATGGCTTTGACCACTTCTTTAAAGCTATAAACCATGATTTATAACTAAGAACACACATCCCAACAGAGAAAACATCCAGAATATTCCAACTCTAGTGACTTAAAGCTGATTTTAGTGACGATACACAGGGGAGTCAATTAATTGATCCCAAACCTCTACCATCTTGCCTGGCCAGTTCTCTGAAACTATGAATATCACATCTGATACTCAAAAATTAAAGGAGGAGGAGAAGTGTATGTATACCTGAAAGAAAGCATCCCAGACAAACTCGAGAGGAAGGCGATTCCGGGCAATGAAGAGGAAAGCAATCTGTGGTTTCTGATGGAGACGAGGCTTCTTCAGCGAGTGGAGAGACGCAGTGATTCCACTAAAACGAGCTTGGATAAATACGAAAGTCCCCAAGCAGAAAGCGAACATCAATGTAGCGTATACCTTCCTCTTCCATCTGTAGAGTAACTTCTGATGCGACGCCTTCTTCTTCATTTTTGGATCCACCCACCCAACTAAATCGCGCTCAAGTCAATTTTCCCGCCATTAGCCTCTGTCAATCAGCACAACTTTACATAGTCAATCAGACGGTTACTCTCTCTCTCTCTCTCTCTCCCTTTCTCAGTCGTATTTTTTTTCTCTGGTTTGAAGTCAAACTGTTTGGAAGCAATAAACTCTGGATATCTGGAGCCGGATCAAATCGAACATGGAAGAATCTTCCTCAAAGTCAGCGGAAGATTTTACTTACTGGGTTGATTGAAACGAGACCCAAGTACGATGGCGTCGAGCTAAGAGAAGCTTGTGATCGGGGAGACAAATCACGTGGAAGGTGAAGATGAGCTTTCACGGGGAGGAGACTTGGAGAGTGAGAAAGCAAGAGAGATGCTGCTGGTGAGAGTAAAGCTGGTGAGGTGGGCCTTTCTCTAATTTTTTCGTAAAGCGAACACTTCCACTGGCAAAATTGAAGCCCGGTCCAGTTCATACCCAGCATATTACTAATAATAATCACTTCATTCCTTTTTCCGTAAATAATTAAAAAATGATACTTCGGAAATTATTTGCGGTGATGTTTCAGTTTTAACAACAAGTTTTCTACTTATATAACCAAAAACACTGAAATTTTAGTTTTAAGATAAATAAACTCGCAAAAATATATATCAAGTATAATAAATACGATAGTATTTATAATGTATCAGTTAATCATAAAATATCTCTATTGCGAAAAATATAACTCCAAGGCTGCAGGCTCGTGAAAGAAATATCTATTGTGAATAGTAAACAAAACACGTGGAGTATCTTTGGAACACGTCCTAGTACTCTTTTGACGTTCCAACTAGTACAAAACTTTCCTTTGTACTTTCAAACAAGTACAATGTTGTTTTCTTCTTTTAATCAGTTTCCAAGGTACACAAGTCTGTCTGAAGTTTTTGAAAAAAATTGTACTACAGAATGCAATAATACTAAGCCAGTGTACTACAATGCGTTGTCGTCAGATTTGTGTACTACTCTTTACCCAATCCATTCATAACTTGTGTGTATATATATAGTTCCCATAAGTTTTCAGAGAAATCTGAACTCGAATTGGTTTTCCTATTATTTACGGGTTCAAAAGAGAGATAAAATATCGTCTTAAGGTAGTGGAACTCGACAGGGTCGACATGAGAACACATGTGCATTCAACGACTGTGATGACCATTACATCTCTCCGGTTTCATGTGTTCTCAGGTCACCCCTGCTGAGTTTTTTCTCTACCGTCTATCTTTATCAACGTCCGTGACTTTCATTCATTCTCCAAATGGTAAGTTGATTTCTATGTAAATCTGATATAAGAAGTTGTCGCAAATCGCAATACAAGCATAATAATCTTGGTAACAGTCTCACGTACCTATGAATGCATAATGTATGCTTTGAATTGTACGACTGATTTACTTTGATTTTTTTGTTCTTTGATTCATAAAAAAGGATAAAAGAAACTAACAATCAATGAGAGCATCAAAATGTTTGTGATGTTACCCTTTTTTTCTTTTCTTCTTTCTTTCTTTTTCTTTTTTTCTTCTGAGGAACACTAATATATAAACATGGAACACACAGAGTTGATTTTGTTAGTGTCACTTAGCCTAATTAAGTACCATTCCAAGTTATTATACATAGAAGCTGCAAACTTATTTTGTAATAGTGTTGTGGTGTGAGAAAGTAATTCCTTAAGCATGGCAACATCAAATTCTTCCTTAACCCCATTTTGATCTACAAAATCCCCAACAGCAGAAGATAAATCTGCCTAAGAATATTTTTGCATACGGATACTAAAACTTTCCCATTACTTATTTCCGTTAGGCCAAATCAACAAACGGGACGATTCACTGTATCAGCTTCCTCTTCATCGCCGTCTACAAGGAGTCCCCGGGAGACATCATCAGTTCCAGAAGACGGCGAAGGGCCACAACACATTCCACCCCAACGTGGAAAGTAAATAGATGTAACCGACAGAGAAAACACAAAAGTCATCAAACCCATAAGTGAAATGCTTCTCTGTTTCCTAACACCATCTCCTGAAAACAACAGAAACTGCGTCACCACCGCACCCACAGTGCCGCCACTTCCCGTAATCCCCGCCACCACTCCTAAAGATCTGTCATTTATACAACAAAAGTAAACCAAATTAAATTAAATCAAACCGAAAAATGATTAACAAAACCGAATGGAATCAAAGAGATCAAAATGAAAAAATGGAACCGACCTGGTAGAGACGAAAGGGACGACGCCAAAGACGAGGCCAGAAGCAGCTTGAACGAAAACAGAGAATACCCACATGACGGCGATCGATCCCCAAAGCGAGTTGACTCGTCCGAGTAACACACACAACAACCCAGCCACCGACTGCACCACCCACAGTCCCCAGAGCCTCCCTCTCATCCCGAATCTCTTCCCCAGCGCGTCCGATATCATTCCTCCCGCCGGTCTCGACGCTATGTTCGATATCCCGAAACTCGCCGCGATCGTCCCCGCCGCCTCCAGATTCACTCCGAACCGCTCGTAGAAATATCCGGCGATCACGTTGTCCGTCGTGAGCTCCACGCCGTACGAGTATCCGTAAAGCAGAGCTAAGATCCACGCTCTGTAATTCCCAAGTCCGCCGATGAGAATTTCAACTAAATTCGAATCTTCTTCTTCTTCGGGGGATCTGATTTTGTTTCGTTTCGATGCATCTCTGTTGCCGTTGGGAGTATCTTGGCCGTAGAGGAGCACGAGGACGGCGGTTGTAACCTGGAAAATGGCGGGAAATACGAATGATACGCGCCATGCGACGGCGTGTGGGATGAACTCGGCGATGGTGGTGTAGATTAGAGGCATTAGGAGCTGTGAGACACCGGCGCCGACGTTAGCCCAACCGGCTGAGACGCCATTAGCGAGACCAATGACGTTGCCGGAAAACATGGACGACATCCAGTACTGATTGGCAACGAAATTAGCGAGGGAGAAGCCGACGAAGAAACGGAGGAGGATGAACGACGTCGGAGAGGAGATGAATGCGGCGGAGAGAATGGCTGGAGCGGTGAGGAAAGACAGGATCGCCGAGGAAGTCCTTGGTCCGATGAGATCACAGAGTGGTCCCATAGCGAGACGAGAGAAGATAGAGCCAACGAAGGAGGCGATTCCGGCGGCGGATACGGTGGAATCGGAGAGGTTGAGGTCGGATGAGATGACGGGGACGAGAGGAGGGATGGAGAAGGTGGAGAAAAAGCATGAGAAGAGTGAGAGCCATGCTAGGTGAAAGGCTCGTGAGTGCGGCGAGGAGAGGGAGAATGGCCGGAATACGGTGGCTCGGCCATCGGAATCCACCGAGACAGTCGTATGTGAAAGCGACGGCGCTTTGTTGTTGGGTAGAACTGGCTCCATGACTGTCGGAGTAGAAAACTCGCTGACGACGACGACTCTTACTTACACGACCACTCAATGAAACATTATCTTTGAACTAAAATCTTTTTTTTGGTCTAATGAATTTATAAATCTTTATGAACATGAGAAAGAACATTAAAAACACGTTTGAGAGGCAAACTTTTGGCAATTTTCGAGTATAATTTACAGACTATCTAAATAGTTAAATTATAAAGGTCCTCCTCAATTAGCCAACTAGGGTGAACATTTTGTCTTGTTATTGAACCAGAGATTTTAAAGTTCGAATTTATAAAAACCCTCAGGTTTAGTGGCCAACTCAATTAAAATAACGTTGTGTACCTCTGTTACTTGAACCAAATCAGCCAAGCTTTGGGATATTCATTGCGTAGATTAAATCTTTAACATTTTAATTTGTTGTTAATAAATGTGATATTTAATGAACAAAAATATCTTTCAAGAAATACCATTGGGGTGCGTATTTACTATCTTTAGCTGCCGACTTGTTTTTTTTTTGTATTTTTGCAGAAACGGGACCAAAGAGATGAGACCTACGTTACGCTGCCTTTGAAAACTCTCATACGTCAGTTACTAATAATACACTAAATCATAGAATACACATCGGTTTCACGAAACACCCCCAATAAAAGAGAAACAAAACGACATGCACTGATGGAGATTCTCTTTTCGTCTATCGCTCTACTGATTTCATTTAGTTTTTAAGGAAAATTGTGACGCCAATGAATCTATCTACCAAGATTTGCCCACCAAAATGATCACCTCTTCATTCGATCCCTATGATAAATAAAAAAACATTTCTAGCAAAACTCTCGTATGATCCACATGATCCCTTGGGTTGAAAACTTTCTAGAGATGAAACCGAGTTTACCACTAGTCTTCCTCTTTGTCAACCGAAGCCATCACAGCGATTCCTTTTGTAGTAAAACTTGTACATTTTACTTGCAATGTGTCTCCGATTTTAAACTGTGCCTCTTTGTCACCTGCCTGTACTCAGCATACATAGTAAGCAATCAATACAAAGCGCAGGCAAGAATTCAAGTATATCGCCTCAAGTTAACCAAGAACATGGGAGAACAACTAAAAAGGTAATTTTCTGAAACGTACCTCGAATTTGTACATACCGCGGATTCCACCACCTAAATCAAGAACCAATCCAAGTTCTCGAGTTTGTACTACCTTGGCCATCATTTCTGTTCCTATTTTCAGTTTTCGGGTACTAACCAATGCACTCTCTTCACCCTGGTTCTCTGGTTGATTCTCCTTTCTAGTTGATTCCTTAGCTTTTGAAGATGATACTAGACTCGAATCAGAAACTACTGAAGCTGGCATCAGTGTTGCAGTGCGTTTGGGATTGTTGTTCCTGTTCACAGGGGGAGATTTCTCTGCCTCCTCACACTCTGCAGCAGTACGGATGACAACTGCAGGAACTGCTAATTTTGATTTCTGAGGTGGCGTTACGATACTGGGCATGCTTGCAACTGTCTCTCCTATACTAGACGTTTCTATGGAGACTGCTGACGACTCTTTCATCACCAGGTCTTCTTCAGGATAAAATGCTGGTTTGCGTTTGGGGATGGGCAACACTCTTTTGCGAGATAATTTAATGTTGCCGCGGACATCGGTTTCGATGCATATCGTAGTGACGTGCTGGCCAATATGTAATTCATCTGAAACCTTGGAGACCTGGAGGATTGCATAAAGTCATCGTAAGTTAAAACCAAATCTAAACTAGAATAATGGCAGAAAAAGAAAACTCTGAGATCGTCGTTCTAAGCATTGGTAGATGAAAACATTTAGGTTTACTTGAGAAAATGTAGGGGCAAAGAAGCGGAAACAGGTTTTCACTAAGAAAGCTTACTGGTTCATGAGATAGCTCAGACATATGTAATAGACCTTGCTGACCACCACTGAACTCAACAAATGCACCGTACTCTTTTATAGATGTCACTGTGCCTTTGTACACGCCACCAACAACTATTTCACGACCAATGATGAGGTCAACCTGAGGACATGCATAAAATCAGAATTCATGGAAGATTACTAATCAATTAAAAGCTGAGTGGACTGAAAGATACTTTTTCTTGAGCCTTTTCCATCACAGCCTGATTCTTGGCAACAATAGTTAATGTTCCATCATCAATAGACAATCTTGCACCTAAACAAAGAACCTTATTTATCAGAATAAAGCTTCCAGCGAAACTATAAGAAACCGAGTGAATTTCATTTTGAAGCTACAGTGCTTTCTTAAAAGCACTTGACTTCTTCAATTCAACATGATATTTTTAGTCACAACTAAGAAGCTTTTAACAATTAAGTTGAAGTCGACAAATAACCTGTTTCCTCTTCAATCTTTCTCTTGAGTACACCCATAGGTCCGATCAAGCTACGAAGTGAATCATTGCTGTACTTGAACGTTGCTGCAAGACAGACATAATTCTGGAATTTAAGCAGGAAATTTTTTACTAGCTAAGCTTACCGAAAAAACAAGTGGGTAAGAAACCTAGCCGAGGAGAAGAAGCCCCATCTTGGCGTCGTGGAGAATTTATGTTTCTCTCCATATGGTCAAGAATCTGAAGACGGGCTTCACGTGCATTTTCTAAGGATTCACAAACTATATCCAACGGTATTCCAGCTGGCTTTATATCCAGCTGAATCGCCGTCACACCATTTCGTGTGCCAGCAATCTTGAAATCCATATCTCCAAGATGATCTTCCAAACCCTGAGAAATCAATGGATGTAGTTCTATTAAATCCATCGTACCAACTTAAACTAACTAAGGCACTGCCGCACAGTTCAGTTTCATGATTAATCACATAACAAAACCATATAAAAGAAAAGGCAACAATTTAAAATTAGAGAACTCACCAGAATATCAGTTACTATACGGTAGTCCTTTATTTCACCACTTGATGGATCTACATCGGTGACAAGACCAACAGAGACACCCGCAACATGAGCTCGCAGAGGAATTCCAGCATCCATTAGTGCCATACTACCTGAGAAGCGGAACGCCTTTCATATTGAAGTTAAAATAGAAACATATGAAACTTTACACCTCCGCAAACACTTGCAAAAACATAATAAAAATTGGTTTGCTGAGTGAGTATGAATACCTCCGCAAACGCTTGCCATTGACGTGGATCCATCTGAGGACATTACTTCTGAGTTTATACGAACGGTATAAGGAAAAGCCTCCTCAGGGGGTAAGACAGCTAGTAATGCTTTCTCAGCAAGTGTTCCTACAGAAAATGTAAAACGCGGTCAAGCATAAAACACAAAAATGTTCCTTAGATGACAAATTTGCTAGTATGTTAGAGACAGTTAAGACAACAAAGATAGTTGATTTGAAAAACCCGATAAAGAAACTTGAGGATAACCTTTTGAGTTTTGACAAATATAGAATAGGACATTAAATGCAAATTGACAAAGGAAACCAAAGACCTTACCATGACCAACTTCACGCCTGTTAAGGCCTCCTCGTTTTCCGACTTCATTTGTACAATATGGAGGAAAGCTGTAGTGAAGCATAAATCTCTTTTTCGGGGGGCCAACAAGGGAATCCAAGCTTTGTGCATCATCCGGGGCGCCAAGTGTCACAGTACAGAGCACCTTTTAACACACATACAAAACATCTTTAAGCAAGATTCTAATTAAATACAGTAAACCGATTAAGCTTGTCTCCAACACGTCAGGCCTACAACTTTTGAGCAGTAAAAATGAAACTACGCTAGGAAAGCAATATAAGTGATACAAAGTACAGAGTTATGTCAGTGCTTCCCATTTAATATAAGGAAAGCAATCCGGGTTTTTTTAATCTACTGCAACTTTATACCATGAGATTCCCATTTTGCTTGGTTCAAAAGGTTTCAATTTATAGGCGATTTTAGGAAGTAAAGGTTTCTACCATTATTTTATACTCTGAAACAAAAGTTTCAGGACGAACCTGCGTATCTCCACGTGAGAAAACTGCTGATCCATGCAGCGCAGGTAAGTAACGTGATTCGCAGTAGATGGGCCTAACTTCATCAAGATGTCTCCCATCAACTCGAAATCCATCTGATATCATCCTTGAACGGACTACCTGATATTTTAGTTAAAGGGATAAAGTAGTAAGACAGGAAACAAAAGGGAAAAATACAAAAGCCTATAAAACATCCCTAGTGACTCTCTATGCAATCTCTGAAAGCTCTTGAGATCCATACATTTTAATGTG
Source organism: Capsella rubella (assembly GCF_000375325.1). Taxonomy (NCBI): domain Eukaryota; kingdom Viridiplantae; phylum Streptophyta; class Magnoliopsida; order Brassicales; family Brassicaceae; genus Capsella; species Capsella rubella. The sequence continues at coordinate 4,727,213 of NW_006238918.1, forward strand.
TCTGAAAGTAAAAATGAAATTCATAAACTTAAGAATAAAAAATAATTAGACAAAGGATAATTAATATTGCTTTCCATAATGAGCATATTTAATTATATGATTCAATTATTAGCTTTTATGTCAAGTTTATCAGAACAGGCTCACCCAAAATGAGAGCAAAGAGGATCCAAATATAATTCCAAACATTGATTTACAAAGCCTACCTTCTTTCTCACTGTATCAACAGCTTTTGGAAGAATGCTCAAGCTTTCTTGATCACCTTCTTCTTCAAATACTTTTCTTACATCTTTTCCAATGTTATCTAGAGCCTCTCCACGTTCAAACTGGATATATAAAATTATCAGGCCAGGAGCTTAAAATCAAAATTTTAGATAGAAACAAAGCGAACACACACACCTTTCCATATGAAGGATCGGTAAAGACCGATTCAATACGCGTTGCAGCCAATTCAGTCACTTTTTCTAAAGTTTTCTCAGAAAGCATTGACAATTTGTACTCCTTCTTTTGTTTCCCAGCTTTTTCTGCCAATCTTATTTGGGGATCAAGATACTTAACAGCCTGTGTAAAAAAACGAGTCAAGACTATGTAACATTACATTGACTAGGGCAAAGGTTCTCGAACCTACCTCTGGATGAGCAAGCCTCAGGGCAGCAGCTAAATCTTTCTCTGAGATTTCACGGGATTGAACATCAATCATCATAGTCTTATCTCTTGTGCAAGCGTATATCAAATTGAGATCACTTGAGCTAAGCTATACAAAGTTTGACCACAACAAAAGTACAAAAAATGAAGGCTATAAAATTTGTAAAATTTTGGACATATAACAATATACTGCTTTTTTTACCTCATCCATAGTTGGATTGACAACGAATTGCCCGCATATCCTGCCTATTCGGATGACTCCAATGGGTCCTCCCCATGGAACATCGGATAGCATGAGCGCAGCTGATGATGCATTAGCTGCTAGTATATCTGGATCTTGCTTCCCATCCGACGATAAAACACTTGCCATTATCTGCGAGTGACAAAAGTTTACAAATGAAGGTGACCCTTTGTAACAACATCACTTTTTTCTTAGGAGGGTAACAACATTTATCGAACCGGAATGCGTATGTGGTTCATCTTTCCATCACCTAAAATTCTGATAAGTAACAAAATACAACTTCAATTTTTGTTTCTTAAACATTCGATTTAGTTTTGGTTAGAGAATCTCAGAATTGCAATCTCACATTTTCAAATCTTCACGAGGTTAAGGCTTTTCTTTTTTTTACATTGAGTTTAAGGCTTTAACTTGGTAGAATTTGAAGATAGAAGAAGGGGAACCAATTCTTATTTTCTATATATATACACGACTGTGTTACGAGCTCTAGTTCCTAAAGAATTAAGAAAATTTCATACCTGAACTTCATGGTAAAACCCTGAAGGAAACAATGGTCTGATTGGTCTATCAATGAGCCGGCCACATAACAGCTCCCGCTCCTTTGGTGCACCCTCTCTTCGCATATACGTACTTGGAATCAAACCTTGAGCGTATTGCTTCTCTTGATAGTCAACCTGACAGTAGTTCACAAGATGTATTATAAATTTGAGTTAAAACAAAACACCATAAACCCATTACAGGCAAACGCGATTTAAATGACAAACTTCTCTTGCCGGAAGGCCACAGATTCATCGAAAATTTTACAAATACATAAAACATAGAAAGATACCAAACATCTCTAGACCATTTCATAATTCCTCATAGATGATAGATTCCAATAAGACAATTCAAACGTAATTGCTTCAAAATAGGAAACCAAAGGAAAATGATAGGGAAAGATGTAACATACAGTGAGAGGCAAGAAGTCTCGAGGCGAGTCGGTCTTAGCACAGGTAACGGTAGAGAGAACTTTGGTCTGGTCCATGCCGAGAACAACGGAACCATTAGCGAAACGAGCGATTTTTCCCGTCTCGAACGAGACAACGCGGGATCCGACTTCGAATTCTTCCTTAAAAGATTCCAAAATTTTGGTTCCAGCGGAGGCCGGCGAGCCTGGATCAGAGGGAGCGACACCAAGGCGGCCAGAGCAAATGGTACGAAAACCCAAAGCACGCCATGCGAGAAAATTCGGAAGAGAAGTTGACCTAGCTCGATTCGCAATCGATGACATTTACACATACACAGAGATGAGAGTGAGAGAGGCGGAGAGGAGAGGAAGATCGGACAGGGTTTAACGCACCGGTGAAGCAAGACTGAGCGGACAAGGCGACATCATTAAAAACTAAAGTAAGGGTTTTAGCGGTCCCGGTCCGGTACGGTTCTGCTACAAGCATACAATCGATTTTTCATACGATTTTATTAAACCGACGCCCATGATCTCTCTGTTTTAGTTTTTATTGGATAGAAAATACAATTACAGAGCCTGCCTCGGCCTGCGTTTGTTATTAAATTGTCAAGTGATTTTTTCCTAGAATATATACCACCTTTCAGTGTATCATTAATTTAAATTCGTAATTCACTTTGGATCATACTTGCAAATCGCTATTGAAGGCAAGATGATTCATGTTTGATACGGAATGTAAAATAGATATTCACTCATATTCTTTAAAACACCTTAGAAAAATGAAACAAAAACGTTTCTTTATTTCCAACAAAAAAAAATCATTCAGCCCGCCAATACCGTTATTTTTATGTTACGTTATGAACTATGGCGAGACATTATTGGTGCATTGTTCTCAGAAATTGTTCAGACAAGAGGAAGCTCGTGGAGCTGTGTTTTGAGCTTGGAGGCTACTGCATCAATGAACTCTTCCGTGTTCAAAAACAAATCCCTACTCACCCTGCATTTAAAAAGTTTTATTAAACCATCAAGAGTAATAATAACGGCAATAAGACTGAATCTAGTATGCATCGGTTTGGTTTCTAAATGGTTTCCTATCAAAATACACAACTTAGTTTGAAGACTTTCCAGCACATTCTTCAGCTTCTTCCGATCAGTTTTAAATTCATTTTCGGGTTTGATTGGTTATATAAAACATCAAGACGGTTTAAGCTCTTCTGTGTTTCATGCAAATGACCAGATTGTAATGGAAAAGTTGCTGCTAGTTGGAAAAGGAAAGGCAACTTACTTGGGACCATGGACTAAAAGGGCAAGATCCTTGGTCATTTTCCCTGTCTCAACAGTGTTTACACACGACGACTCGAGCTTCTTGACGAAATCCATTAGTTTTTCGTTCTTATCGAGTTTTGCCCTTGAGCAGCAAAAAGGGCAGAAGAATCAATCAAATGGTGATCAAGAGAAAGCACAAGCACGTTGCAAGTGGAATAAGTAAATGCATGAATAAACGCAGAACTCAATAGCTAATCTAGCTACTAGCTAGAATAGCAAAACAAAGGATGATAAAGCTGTGTGCGAAAGAGGCTTATATACCTGTGTTCTAAGCCACGTGTCCATGCAAATATGGAGGCGATGCTGTTAGTACTGGTTTCTTGTCCCTTTTGGTGCAGTCGGAAATGTCGAGTTACAGTTCCATGAGCTGCCTCTGACTCGAGTGTTTTCCCATCAGAGGACAACTGAAACAAAACTTATCATGTGAAGAGTTTTTTTTTAACGAAAACTGAATAATGACTTTAGGTTTATGATACAAACCAAAACAGAGGTCATGAGACCTAATGAGCCAAACCCTACATTTGAAGAAGAAAAACAATTAGACGTGTTAAGTACTTTACTTGCTTCACACAAATAAAAATCAACGATTGTAGTTTTGAATTTATACCTTGGGCAAGAAGATCGCTTTGAACATCACCATCATAATTTTTGCACGCCCAGACATAGCCACCTTCGCTTTTTACTGCGTAAGCCACCATGTCATCGATCAGGCGGTGCTCATACCTACAACAAAAACACCATTAACATGTCACCTTTAACAAAAGGAGAAGCAAGGCGCAAATGTTAAGTAAAAGCAAATAGATATTAACCAGATTGAGTGCTCTTCAAACTTTTGCTTCCAATTTGCCTCATAAACTTCTTGAAATATGTCCTTGAACCTGTATCGTTCAACCAGATTATAGTGCAGCTCGCTTATGCAAAACCGGGACTTGGAAATCACCAATAACATAGAAAACAAACCTGCCATCATATTTCTTGAGAATTGTGTTCTTGGTACTCAAGTATAGTGGCCATTTCTTATTAAATGCCATCGCCATAGATGATTCAGCAAAAGCTCGAATTGACTTGCATGTCACAAAATACAGTATGGTTGTTGCAAATTAATAAATCTTCACAGCCAAATTAATTAAAACTACAACCAATTAATAAATGAGATATACCTCATCTACGTTGTACATAGCTAGTGCGACTCCTGGGCCTTTAAAATCATATACATCTAGCTCCACAGGTGCATTCCCATCTTCTGGGACTAATTAGACAATGAGATATAATCACTTGCAATCTGAACTATATGATTGAAGAATCATCATGGTCTAATGAATATAGTTTAGTATTGTCTTACCAAAAACCATTTTCAACTTTCCTGGCCCTTTAATAACTGTATCAGTGGCACGATACTGGTCACCAAAGGCATGCCTACCAATGCATATAGGTTTTTTCCAACCTGTAAAGACAAAAGATTTGAGTTCTAACGTGGTATCTCAATGTAAATCCTAACACAGATTCATCGCAAGGTAACAAAATTACCAGGAACTAGCCGGGGGATATTGCTGCACATGATAGGTTCACGGAATACAGTTCCTAGAAAACATTGAAAATACTAAGTAAAACAATGAAGGTTGAAAAGGAACCTGCATAACTGGATGAAATAAAAAGTTGCAAAGCAATTGAACCAAGATATCTGTAAACATGAATTTTTCTTTGACAATATAGAGACAAACCATCTAAAATGTTTCTGATTGTCCCATTGGGACTCCTCCACATTGATTTCAATCCAAACTCCTTCACTCTACCTTCATCTGCCAAAAAAATAACATAGGGAAGATATAAAAATGCTTCCTCTGATGCAAACAAGCAGTAGATGTGTTGGGAAGGACATCAAATACCAGGAGTTATAGTGGCACATTTGATAGCAACGTTGTACCTGCCAACGGAAACAGTTTAAGCACAAAATCAGCTTAATTTCACATAGAGAAAGAGTAATAATAAATCAAAGCCACACAAAAAAAAGGAAATCATTCGTGGATACAAGAGTCTGCAAAGGGAAAATAAGAGGCCAAAACTACAAATTACCATTCAGGCTTTAAAATGTTTTCTAATACTAAAAGAGTCTAAACCAAATAAAATGCAAAGAATCAGTAACACTTACTTAAGAGCTGCTTCTGCACTTTCAACGGTAACCTTGTCATCAGTAGCATCACGATTTAGAATCCCCAAGTCGAAGTACTTAATGTCCAAATCCAGATAAGGAAGAATAAGCTGCAAACATAAGAAATAGACATGTGAGCTCTGTCCAAAAAAAAAGTAATCAAAACGGTACAGACTTGTTGATAAATTGCATCCTTACTTTCTCCTTTATCATAGTCCATATCACCCTCGTCATCTCATCGCCTGATTTTTTCCAGAAATTATTAACATTCTTGGAGATACCAAAATTAGCAAGGAACACAAGCAAATGACTTTTAAGATATCAACCCAGCCAAGCTAATCTATGATACTAAGTACCGATCAATCTACACACAACCAAGTCTATGATTGCGCAAGGAGTCTCACCATCCATTTCAACTATAGGGTTCTGAACCTGAATTCTATCAGAAACGCCTGAAGAGGCAAAACATCGAACAGATGATGCGCGATGAAGCTGAGCAGGGAAAGCAACGCGATTCATCGAAACGCCACCCGAGAATATACCAGAATTGAGAAATCCTGTACTCTTCCATGAATTCCGAGCAGAAACGAACGAAGACGACAAACCAGCAGAGGTTGACGAAGCTAACATGGCGGCGAGGCTGGCACGGTACGTGAAAGCGCCGTGCGTGAGCTTATTCAGCATCCGAGACTCCGAGCTCAACTCTTTCGATCAACGTCGACCACTCTGAATCTGACGACGCGTCGGCAAAGTTTATGGCTAAAGTGTGCTCTGAGCTTCGATGACTGTTCCGGCGAAAAGGAAAGAGCAAAAAAACAAAAGAGAGCTGAATAGATTATTTAAGTGGGCCAACAAAGGCCCAGAAAAAATTATATCTGTATAAAACCAATCCGGATCAGCCGGTTCGAGGGTACCAAATCTGCTATATTGTCCGGTTAGTCTCAATGTCTGATTTGATTTGGAAAAGGAAACGAAAAAAAAAAAGAAAAGGAAAGCGAAAACCCTACTGAGGTTTTATTCCTTTGTCTGGTCAGATTTGTTTCTCACAAACATCATTACCCAAACTCTCATTGTCAGCTCTGCGAAGTTCTTAGCTTCTCTTCTTAATTTTCCGCTGTAAGTATTTTTGCTAACGTCTTACTACTGATTGCTGTTTAGTTTCTTGTAGAAGCCGTCGCTTCTTCTAGTTGATGTGTTTAATTCCAGCTTACTAAACCTCCTGTATCATAAATTTGTGCTTTCTGGTTAAAATTAAGGTCTTTGGATCTGTAATCAAACATTAAATTGTTTCTCAAGCTGAAGATATTGAGTATCAATGTGTTTGACTGTTTAATGTTGCTTAGCTTTGTATTGACTATTAGTTTGCGATTATGTATTGTGATTTCTGAGAAGAGAATCCATTGTTTCTGAGGATGAAGTGTGTTGTTTAGTAATTAATTAGCAAGAGACTTTGACTTTTCAGGACAAAAGCTGTACCTCAATCTATAAGTGGTTCCGTTAATCTCAAGATGTTACCAACTGAGTCAAAGAAAGCCTTGTCTTTCAAGAGGTATATTGAAGATGGCGACTTAGTTATCGTTTACGAAAGACATGATGTGATGAAGCCTGTGAAAGTAAGCAAAGACGCTGTGCTTCAGAACCGTTTTGGTGTGTATAAGCACTCGGATTGGATTGGGAAGCCATTAGGGGCGAAAGTATTCAGCAACAAGGGTAAATTTGTATACCTCTTGGCTCCTACTCCTGAGCTATGGACATTGGTTTTAAGCCACAGGACTCAGATTCTTTACATTGCGGATATCAGCTTTGTGGTGATGTATCTAGAAGTTGTGCCTGGCTGTGTTGTTCTTGAGTCGGGCACCGGAAGTGGTTCGCTTTCGACTTCACTTGCTCGAGCTGTGGCTCCAACTGGACATGTGTATTCATTTGATTTCCACGAGCAACGAGCTGTCTCTGCAAGGTAGAAATTTATTTGATGTTTTAACTTTATCGTTGTCCTTTTGTCTTAAAGTTATAGTCCTTATGCATCTTTTATTTACTTTCTTTGCAACAGGGAAGATTTTGAGAAGACAGGAATTAGTAGTTTAGTAACCGTAGAGGTCAGAGATATTCAAGGAGAAGGTTTTCCTGAGAAATTGTCAGGTTTGGCTGATTCGGTGTTCCTAGATCTTCCACAGCCTTGGCTAGCGGTTCCTTCTGCAGCAAAGATGTTAAAGCAAGATGGAGTTCTCTGCTCTTTTTCACCTTGCATCGAGCAAGTACAACGGACTTGTGAGGTCCTCAGATCAGATTTCATAGGTAAGCTTATCCTCATTTACATTATATCTTTACTTTTTTTCTCTAATACAAACTGAAAGAGCTGTAGACATAAGTTCTGACCCAATACTTGAATAATTCTGCTTTGGAAGCATCTTAGCATCAAAGTTCTAAAGTAGTGACGTTGGCAGTGAAACCTCTTCTCAGAATTCATATACTAGGGGGCTAGGACTAAAAATAAGTTGTATAGACTAGAGTTATCTACCTTTTTCCAGTACTTTCTATGCGACACACTCACACATCTTATTATTAATAAGTTGAAAGGATCGCTTTAAGTAGATAAACTTTGTTAGAAAATTAGTTTTGACATTCTTTGCCTTGGAAAGTTAGGGGAAGCAAAGCCAAATATCATAAATAGCAGCGTATAAATCCTTGTTCCTTGTGAGTTTTGTTTGATCTTATAACTTGTAGTAATGTGTGTTGAATTTTGCAGATATAAGAACTTTCGAGGTGCTTCTCAGAACATATGAAGTGAAGGAAGTGAAAGTGGATACTAGTAGTATGGCTGATCAGAGCCTCGAGGAGGACGATGGAGGACTGAGACCTTGCAAGAGAAAACACCGTTCAAATGAAGAAGACGACACGGTGTCACATGACAAGTCTTCTAATGCTACTTCTTCAGTCGTCATGGCTCGGCCTTGTAGCGAGGCAAGAGGTCACACCGGCTACTTAACCTTTGCAAGACTCCAATGTCTAGCTTAGTCCAAATTCTCCACCAATGGATTAATAATCTCAAAAGTTATCATGTATTATTATAAATTACATGATTTTGTCTTATTACGCTTTTTTGTTAGAAAACAAAAATTGCTGTTAATTTGTTTGTTTTAATACAAAGTTTTTAATTTGGTGATGATGACAAAACCAAAAATCAAAATTTGGATTATAACAAGTGTAAATAAAAAAGTAGTTTTTACAGGTACGTAAATAAAAAGATTGTTCGACAAGTAAAGAAAATATATTTAGAAACGCATTTCCTTTTCTCGATAGGAGAGGGGAGACATGTAATGGCCCCTCTATACTATATATAAAGGGATATCACAGCACCTTTTAAATTCTCTTTATCGGACAACAATCGATTCACAAACCTTGAGAGATCCATTCTTCGAAAGCCTGAGATCGAGCAAATCTTCTTCTTCTTCTCCTCTCATTTTTCCGTATCAAGAATTATGTGTCCGTTGAGGTTCGTATTAGTGTTCTTCTCGGCGGTACTCGCAGGATATATGGCGTGGAGGACGGTGAACTCTTCGCCGGATCTTTTCTCAGACGAGCTATCACCAGTCGAAGCGAATAATGCTAAACAAGAAAGATCTAATTCGAAAAGGAAGATGGAGAATGGTTTTTGGATGTTCGTTGATATGGCTAGCGGAAGGTACCTTTGGAGAAATCTCAAGGAGATACATCATGCATAAGAGATTGACTCAATCGACGAAAGATAGAAATATTTTCGCCTGTGCTAACCTGTAACGTGTAGAAAGTTGAGAACAAGAGAATAAAATTTGTTCCTTCGTTTTCGTAAATCTCGTTCTTCCTCTTGAATTTTTTAATCTCATTGGTTTTTTTTTATTGTTTGTTTGGTACACATATACTTTATTTGTTCGTATATGAAACTTTAGATAAACCTTATGATCCGAAGGGTAATAAACGAACTAGAAATACCATTACCAAGTACCTTTTGAAGGTTATAACTTATATAGCTATACTAGAGAGTCGACACCATAGCTAGAGAGAAAACAAAACTTGTGAAACGAGAAAAAAGCTAAGTATAAAAAGAGACCACAATCCACACAAAAATGTAAGTAGCATGGCATATGATTGTTTTCAGATACTACATATATATTTGTGTTGGCCATGCATTAATCATTACTCAAACATCCTTGTAAAGGTTTAGGTTAATATGTCTACTAATCGAAATCATATGACGGTGTAATAATTGTTGTTGTCGTATAGTCTTGTGATTATCTTAAGAAAGACCATTCTTATTTACGGTAACATGTTATAAACCGTCTAAATAAGTTAAGAAGCGAACACAATGTCGTCGTCAGACAGACTTTTACTTGCTTATGCCGAACAAAGTTTGACATATCACTTTCGGTAAAGTTCATGAAAAAGAACGTGTTACACTAATTTAACACCAATACCAAATATAATTAATTGTGGTATATTAATAATGGGCCACAGTAAATTATAATTTAAGATAGGAGAAGATTAAGCCCAATAAAATAAAGAGATGGCCCTCTAAGAAAGATATTTATTATTTTAAAAACAGTTGTTGGAAACGAACCGGCACGCATTTCTCTCCTTACTTTTCTCCACTCCAGTCAGTCTCTTTCTGCGCTTCTTCTTCTTCTCTGTGGCGTAGCTTTTCTCTGTGCTCCGTGATTTTTCCTTAAGCTAATCTCCAGCTCCTTCTCATACTCTCTGCTCGGTTCGAGTTTTTAAAGCTACATTTTTTTAGATTTTCCTCTTTTTTTTTTCTTTCTCTTTGCCGTACCGTTTTGTGTAGTTGAGGGATTTTAGCTGCATTGTTTATTTTCCGTAGTTTCTGGCGTAGATTTCTCTGTTCGATCGTGTTTTGTCTCGTTGTCTGGAGAGTGACTAGGTCGAATCTGTTCTTCTGCATGTTAGGGTTTTTTGTTGGCCTTGTGTCTGAACCTGTGGTGTTATGAAATAAACAGAGACCCTTTTATCTAATAGTTTCGCTTTTGACCTTAAAAATCCATCCTTTCTGGGAAAGTGATGGCCTTTGTCAAAAGGGCTTGCTTTTTTTTTTTTTCCTTCTGTTGATAGTTTCTTGTAGCGAACTGTTTTGTTTTTCTTTTCTGGGAAAAAGTTGTGTTTTTGTGTGTTTGTTTCCTATTGATTATTTAACTGAAGCTGTTATCGCTTTGAAATGTTACTCTCTTTTTTAGGTATTTGGTATGGCTGCTACAGCTACTGCTTCTACAATCCGTTACGCACCTGAGGATCCTAATCTTCCTAAGCCATGGAAAGGTCTTGTGGATAGTAGAACTGGGTATTTGTACTTTTGGAATCCAGAGACCAATGTTACTCAGTACGAGAGACCTGCTTCTTCCACTCCCCCCAAGCTTGCTCCTACTCCATTAAGCTCTTCGGTTCAGACTCAGCAATCTTCTTCCGGGTTAAGCTCTGGCAAAGAAAATAGCGGCAGTGATGGGCCTAAGTCTGATTCTGGATCAAGGTTCACTGAGGTACTAACCTGTCTGTTCATGGTGCTTGTGGCTAATTTCTACTTTTTATACCCTTCAAAGTTCTATAACTGCCATGTCAATTTGCTTGCCACACTGGAGTTATCATTCTTGGTCATACTGTATCTTCATATTTGCTTTGGTTTGAAGCAGGCTGGAAGAACTGGACCAATATCTTCTAATGTTGCTGCTAGTGGACCAGTGAAAGCTGGAGGGCCTCCTTCTTCAGCCACAGGAAATGAATTGTCCCCAGAGGCCTATTGCCGTCGCCATGAAATTACTGTCAGTGTAAGTATTAATGAGATATGAGTCTCTTTCTGAGTTTCATCTGATCATTCTCCTATACAGAATTAGTTGCCTCCCTATAATGCTGGTCATTTTTTTTTGTTATAAATTTCTTTCTGCATCCGACTTCTCTACATGTGGTCAGATAGTTTTCATTTTTGGCTATATTGTTAACCTTCATTGAAGATTTGTTTCTTTTAGGTACTAACCATTCACTATATAAGTTTTATATCCTGCTGACTCTGAGATTCATTTTTCATTTTCGTAGGGAGGCCAAGTGCCACCACCTCTGATGTCTTTTGAAGCCACTGGTCTTCCCCCAGAGCTTCTGCGGGAGGTATGAAAGCATCTTTGTTCTACTCCACATCAGTTTAATTTATCCTCTCTCTGTTTTTGGTTGGGGAGTAAGCATGTCTCACATTGCTCTGCTAGTTCGCTAGACATTTTGAATATATATTTTTTTCTTCCAAATTTGTTGAATTCTGTGATTTATGAGGGAGCTATTTTGTCTAATATGACAGACTTATTTTGTCTGCGAGCTTTAGGTGTTTTTGTTGCGCGGGGAGGATGGGGGGGGGGGGTGGTGGACTATATATATACACATATAATTGCTACTGTGCTGGACTATTTTGAGTTTTTTCTTTGGTTGAATTTAGTAATTTACAGAGGGAGCTATTTTGCTGAATATTGCAGACTTATTGTATCTGCCAGCCATACTCGTCTGTCTTTTGAGTGTTTTATTCATTTAGTACTGGAGGGTCTGTGTGGATTAGAGTCACAGTTTTATACCATATGCGTTCTCTTTCGTCCCAGGTGCGATATTTGCTCTTGGAGGAGCTAATGTCGTACGCTGTGCCACTTCTTTGGGGTCCTTGCAATTTATTTGGAGTGCCCATTTTGGTGGACCAAATTTTTTGGTAAGGGATCGCAAATTCACCCAAAGCTTGTGGCAGAGCTTCTTGATGTTTATATATTATTTACCCATTGGGTCCAGACAGAAGTAGAGGTGTTCTCTGCAGGTTTCAACATCTATTGTTGCCTGCAAATGGGAGGATGATGCTTCTTCTATCTCCTTAAGCTGAGAGTAATGTTTGGTGTTTCTCTGCTGAAGAACAGCCTGGTTTTTGTATTTTCAGGTATACAGTGCAGGATTCTCTTCTCCGTCTCCAATTCAAGCTCAGTCGTGGCCAATTGCGATGCAAAACAGAGACATAGTAGCAATTGCTAAAACAGGCTCTGGAAAAACTCTTGGTTACTTGATTCCTGGTTTTATGCATCTCCAACGGATCCACAATGATCCACAAATGGGCCCAACGATCTTGGTATTATCACCTACTAGGGAGTTGGCCACACAAATCCAAGTTGAAGCTCTGAAATTTGGCAGGTCATCCAAAATTTCGTGTGCGGTAAGTCCAAATCCTTGAATGTTTAAGTTCTGAACTTGCTATTTGATAAGTATTGAGTGTTTTCCTTGATGTTTCTTTTGTAGTGCTTGTATGGTGGAGCACCCAAGGGTCCTCAGCTGAAGGAAATAGAAAGAGGTGTAGATATTGTTGTTGCAACTCCCGGGCGGCTGAATGATATACTTGAAATGAGGAGAATCAGTCTGCATCAAGTATCTTATCTTGTGCTAGACGAGGCTGATAGAATGTTGGACATGGGGTTCGAGCCTCAGATCAGGAAAATTGTGAAAGAGGTTCCCACTAAGCGTCAAACCCTCATGTACACAGCAACATGGCCTAAGGAGGTCAGGAAAATCGCAGCTGATCTTCTTGTTAACCCTGCCCAGGTCAACATTGGTAATGTTGATGAGCTTGTGGCGAACAAGTCCATTACTCAGGTGAGGGTTTGAAATCATGAAATTTATTATTCATTTTGGTTTCTGCTAGACATAATAACATGATGGATCTGATAGTTTATTCATTTGATCTGATACAGACTATTGAAGTCCTAGCACCTATGGAGAAACATACAAGGTTAGAGCAGATACTGCGGTCTCAGGAACCGGGATCCAAGATTATTATTTTTTGTTCAACCAAAAGGATGTGTGATCAACTAGCACGGAATCTGACCCGCACGTTTGGAGCTGCTGCTATACATGGAGACAAGTCTCAGGCTGAGAGAGATGACGTGCTGAACCAATTTAGAAGTGGTAGGACTCCTGTTCTTGTTGCAACCGATGTAGCTGCTCGTGGACTTGACGTGAAGGACATCAGGTATGAATATGAGAAATTGAAATTACAACCATCAGAGAAAGTTGGAAACCAATGATGCTTAATGGAGAACTGTGATTTACAGGGTGGTGGTCAACTATGATTTTCCAAATGGAGTTGAGGACTATGTCCATAGAATCGGAAGAACTGGAAGAGCTGGAGCAACCGGCTTGGCTTACACCTTCTTTGGGGACCAAGATGCAAAACATGCTTCAGATTTGATCAAGATCTTGGAAGGAGCAAATCAGAAAGTTCCTCCACAGGTCCGTGAAATGGCTACACGTGGTGGTGGTGGGATGAACAAATTCCGCCGCTGGGGTCCACCTTCTAGTGGCCGTGGAGATTCTGGTTATGGTGGTCGTGGAGATTCTGGTTACGGTGGCCGTGGTGAGTCTGGTTATGGTGGTCGTGGTGATTCTGGCTATGGTGGTCGTGGAGATTCTGGTGGTAGAGGAAGCTGGGGTTCACGTGACAGGTAAATAGAAAGATAAAGCTAACTCGTTCGACATCTCTCATGATGCTTAGTTTTTCATATAAACTTAAAAATCAGTTTTGGTGGTTGAAGCAGTAGCAGCTCGGGATGGGGAAGAGAGAGAAGCCGTAGTCCGGAGAGATTCAGTGGAGGTCCACCGTCTTCCACTTCTGAACCACCTCGCAGCTTTCACGAGATGATGATGATGAAACATAGGTAAATCTTTTTAACCAGTTGAGGGCAATTTACATAGTAGAGACCCTTTCGGTTCGGTTAATATTTAATCATTTTCTGTGATGTGTGTGTGGAACGAAGTCACCTGTACTTCTAACATCAAACACACCCCCGTAGGATTATTACTTCTAATGTTTTGTTCAAACAAGAAACCTTTTTTTGTTTATATATAATGAAAACAAAGACTTGTTATGTGTTCTTTCTTTGATGGTGTTTAAGCAATATTAGCAGACCTCTTATTAAGAATGAAGTAACAACAAGTTTGTTTCGTTTAATTTGGACTGCAGTATCCGACATTGATCCATCTGCTACAAAGTCTACAGAATAATAATTAAATATTGATATTATTCAAGCAGAACAAAAAACAATTCTCATTTTTATTATCGTCACGACTACTCTTAATTGCTTCCATGGCCAAAGTCTCTCTGCAAGCATTACACTCTGAAAGGCCCAACCAAAGTTTTGGCTTTTCAAACATTGCTTCCCGGTACCAAACTCGGATCTAGTGCTGGAATTTTGAAATTTCACACTCAACTATTCTATATCAGTTAAATCATGCCGCTTGTAGTGCCCCAATGCCCATATTAAAAAGCGTGTGCACTCTGCTTCCTCCTCTGGTGATCTTCCTAGGAGTTTGCCTATTCCAGCTTCCGAGGAACTGGTCCATTGTAGTACGAATAATCCAACCAAAACTGAAGTTCAATGATCTACCTGATATGAATAATGTAGCACCATAGCTACACTATATCCATCCCATCCCATCTGCGATCTACAGGTTACAGTGGGCTATTATTCCAATTCTAATGGACTTCACTGTATATGAACGTCTTGATACATGTGTTTGCGTCTATGATAGCACGATTGATTGTTTCTGTTGTTTCCAAATTTCTCCTGTCGAATACCACTCATATCTCCATAGGATCCAAATTGGAATTTGACTATGGAATTCAGAAATTGGACTGGTATTATAAGTTGAATCAGGTAACAAAGCTTGTCATCATACAAGGAACTATTCAGAGTACAGATCATTGATTTAGAATTCCAGTCGCCACACCTCTAGGCATATAGACAAGTAAAGAAGCCATGATCACTTGTTTCATCCTCTATACAGAATCTGCCAACCCTGATATTTCATATTTGAAAATTATCACAAACTGCAACTGCCCTTGAAGAAACTAACCTAGAGGCACACTAAACCTGTGTGTACATGATTCTACTAGTATGGTATGAAAATCTTTCAGATGATGCCTTTATCAGATGGTTGTATGAAACGCCTCAGTGTTTCTCATTACCATTGTTTCATTGTCTGATCAATAAGCAGGAAGAGATCCTCTAGTTAGACAATTGACCAAGACAGAAACCTATACAGTCAGATCTGCTATTGGAATCCGACATAACACAACTGAGCAAGAATTTCAAAGGAAGGTGATGCAATTTCAGGCTGGATTATATTGTCTTCCAGGTAAAACTGAAAACTCCACAAGTCGATTCACAGTTACAGAGTTGTTATATGATGACATATTTCTTTGGTTGAATAAATTCCAGAACATCAGTGCTAAGGTCGTGAAGTGAAAAGTGCAAAAAGCATAAGAGAGTTAGGTTGACTTTATGTCATTCAATCATGTACCTTCATGGCCAGATTACATAAGAAAACAAAACAGAGTATTTCAATAAGTCATATCTACTTCATTTAAGGGAGTGATCAGTATCTTCTCATCCTCCCGCGTACCACTTCCAGAATCCTGCAGTACTCAAAGAACAAAGAAGATTGGTCACCTCCAAGACCAACTCGGCTTACCCTGTTACCGCCTGCCAGATTGTTGCAAGGACTTCCTCCAATAACTAGATCAAATCCACCATATTTCTTCATCAAATCTTCGATCGTGTCGTTAGTCAAGGTTTGGACGTCTGAAAACTCGATCAGAACTCCAGTCTGGTTAGTTTGCTCCCAGAAGTCCTTCAAAATATTTCTGTTGACTTTTGAGATCTCAACAGACACAACAAGCTTCATTCGGATTTGGAGACGATGAAGCGCCACTTCTCCACCTCCAATACCCGTGAAGAGGGATAGAACATTGATTCCATCTGGGAAAATGGGTTTCAGGACAGACAGATGATACGCCACAGTATCAACCTAAAACAAATGTAACCAGCCCATGAATGAATACACATAAGAAACGTACCAGTATTCCACTATAATTTGATGCAAAATTTTCTTATGCAGATGTGATGGTAAGTTACCTGAAAAGAATTTCCCAAAGATTTGTAGCGTTCAGTTCTACTCATTCCACCACCTCTTGTATGATTTCTTGGAAATCCCAGAAGATTCTCCATCTCATCTGGCTCGAGTGGGGCAGCTTTATTCTTACCCACCCATACCAGGTTCCATCTTCTACACTGGTCAATCACAAATCTCTGTACATTTTTAGGCGGTTCTGGTTCACCACTATAAGGCTCAAGGGCTGAACGGATCCTGTTAGTTAACTGGGCACTGCCGGTAACAGTCAAAATGCAGTTCAGTTTGGTCCTTTTATCCCAGTCTGGCCACCATTTTTTGGTCAATGGAAATGCCTCATTAATAGTGTATTTTGGTGGAGGTTGAAGCTGGAATCTGTTGCTGATAGGGAGATTGTGGATGTATCCTCTCTTTCTCGCAGCGGCGCAAAAATATTTGGAGTCCACAAATTCTGGTGGAATCTCATATAGATGTCTTGAGATAGTCTCCCAAACCCCTTTAGGTGCAAGGGCGACATTTTCGTAGTAAAAAAAAGGTGGACCACGAGCTAACTCTGGAAGTATTCGAGTTTCCTCTCTTGGCTCATTTGGAAGCCCAAATCCTATCATTGGATTTGGTAGCCGAACCGGCTCGTCATCAACAGATGAACTTGGCTCTCTTTTTGACTCAAGCCGCCTTTTTTTAACATCATGTCTAGGCTGCACGTACCAAAGTCCCACAAAATCAGTGTCCAAACGAATCAACTTATAGAAAACAGATTTTCAACAAGTTTTAACCATACTCTTTGTTCTTCAGGTTCAGTGTGAAACTCAGTAAATTCTCGAGCCATCTGAGCAGCACAAAGGAAGTCTGTGAGCTCTGCAATGTCCACATTCTCTCCTGGAATTTATTTAGATCATATAAGGTAACAGCACACTTCGGGTACTAGATAGATAGTATATATCAATGAGTGCAACAGTGTCGATTAGTGAAACACAATCAGTCCTCAGAAAAGACATCTAAAGGCATTACAGAACCAGAGGCTAAAGCCACAATTTCGCCCTTAATTATATAGGTAATAACAGTAAAACTAGGTAATTTGGATGTCACCTCCTCTAGAAAAACCTGAATAAAAGGAACTAATGAAATGCAATTGTATTTACTAAAAACTTTATCAATTGAAAAACAATCACATTCTCAGTAAACACATCTAAGGCCTACATCATAGAGGCTAGCACCTAACTAATGACAACTGAATCACTTTGCAAAAATACGATCACAATGCTCAGCAAACACATCTAAGGCCTACATCACAGAATCAGAGGCTAAAGCCTCATTCACATAGCTACTAACATTAAAAAAGGAAACTTGGTTTATGCCACTTTCTCTAGGAGAAACCTGAATAGAAGGGAACTAAAATTTAATGCTAATGGAAATAGTTTAACGTAAGGTTACCACATCTCTCCACAGCTAGAGAAGCTTCTAGCTCTGAGAAACCCATCTTCACCAAAGACCGTATTTGGTTTCTGTTTAGATTGGATGAGTTTGGTTCCTTCTGTCATGGTTTAACAAATTAAAAATACATATCAATAGCAATAAGATGAATTTACAATGAAAGGTGTGATGTTAAATATATGTTACCGCCATCATGAGGGAATTATACCTCATCATCAGAGAGTAATGTCTCTGAGTAATTTATTTCATCATCTGACCAGTCAATGTCATCTTCTTCCTTTACTTCTGTTAATTTCTTTGGTTCCTACAAACCATCAATAAAATTAAAGATATAAGTTTTTATGCTAGGAGGAATTATATATTTTCAACATCACTTACTGCACATGAGAGGAGTGTATTTGCTATTTGATCCATATTTTCTTCTCCTGCAAAAGCAAATGTAAAAAAATCATAACATGCAAGAATTATTAAAAGAAGAAAAAACCCGTAAATACCATGTTCATGTATGGCGTTGATAACTTTTTCCTCGTCAAATCCCATCGCAAGGAAGTGATCAATAGTTTTGGACTTGGAAGAACCAGCTTCATTCTCACTCTTTACAAAGAATTACAAAAAAAAAATGAGAAATTCATTAGCTACAGAAAGGGTCAATATTATGATGAATAAATGTCAAAATCGCAAGCAACACAAAAATATTAAAAACTCACAGAGTACTTGGAGATAGTATCAATTATAACCGAAGTATCCGCATTTGGTCCTGTAAAATTATTGATAAATGTAAGAAACATATATACTAAAAAAAAAAAACAAGAAGCAGGAGAAAAAGCCTCACCAGCTTCTTTGATTGCTCTAGCAATCATCTCAACGGGAAATCCCATGTCAAATAATGTGGCAAATATCTCGTCTGAGAATCCCATCTGAACTAAGTCGGTTGTCTCAATAGGAGAGCTCAAAGAACTAGTTGTCTGATATTAGAAACAAAATAATTCACATAAGGGATGATTCTGTTCTGGCATAAACTGATAAATGGGTAAGATTTGTGTTTTGGAAGAAGGCTTACCACAGCTACACCAACTAAAGTTTCGGCCCTGGAATGTACTGGAGATGACTGAAAGTTATCAATCTCAAAATCATCATCAGTATTCCAATCCACATAATCGTCATCACCAGCAGAATCCTGCGCCTTCATAAGCATTTAAATTTACAGTTACAAAGAGAGAAAACAGAAAAAAATGTGTCATCCCCATAATTCTATTCATAGTTCCCTCTTATATAGACAGTGTGATGGCATCAAAGGAATACAAAATTGAGCAAGTAATCGTAATGTACCATCGTTGTAGTAATCTGATGCGATCAATAAACGTAATTGAGCTTCAAGGAACGAACGAAAGTGTAGTAGTACACCTGCCAAAATTCATCAACTCAAAAGTATCAAGTTTTGATCAGTTTAAGAGGAAAATCTAAGTAAGGGAAGAAGAACTGGTTCTGAAGAAAGATCCGTCAGTAACAAAAAGCCGAATTAAACTAATTGAAATGCAACGCATGGCCCCAAATTTCGTTAACTTCTTCCATAATCTCAACAATCAAAAACTCAGACAAGGAGAAAAACAAAGTGTTTGTAAGAATCTAAGTTTTGAGAATTATTGCAGATTCTACGAATTTGTATTCTATTTCAGTAGTTTTCGATCAGAACCATTAGAAAACAAGTTTTGAAGGACGGTACAAATCAAGCCAGCGTAATTGGCCTGACCGAGAACTCTTACTGAGTCGGAGACCCGAGTTCAACAGCGACGAGAACGAGCTGAATGAACGAAAGCAAGAATAATCTAGTACGAGAATAAGATCAATACCCACAATTTCAATTTTGAGCTACAGATTAGCAGAAGAGCTCCCGGCTCCGACAATGTCACTGTCGCCGCCGGTGAGAGAGAGCTCTGTTCTGCCGTTCCGTTTACTGACGAAACAGCGAACAAAAAAAAGTCTCGACTTCTAAAAAGAAATTCAATTATTCAGAATATTACGATTTCGGTCCTATGCTTTGTTCTACTTCAACAATTACACCCGAAATGTTTATAATTAACTAAATAAACCCAATTTAATAAACATGAATTAATGTATAAACGACACGTTAACATGACACTTGTGCTGCTTAGATGTAATTTCCGAGGAAGTGAAATTGGTTTAACTTTAACTTTAACTTTGTGGATCCATAATCATACACTATTGCTTTGAAGAAGTGAGATTGGTTAAATTTAAATTCGAAGTGATTGTATTTTTTTATATCTAAATCTACAGAGAAGTAGACATTTTTTGAAATAATTTTGGGTCAAGTATTGAAGCATTAGCAATATGCATGCATAACAAAGATATGATACGTGACGACCGAGAAGGTTAATTCATACTAATTTAGTATCCATTATCCAACATGACTGCAGCTACTCGGAGATCGTTACATACATAATAATACAATACATTAACCATTGTATATAATAAGGTACATAGCTTCTGATTAAAAAATAATGTCTGTCATCCAAGACAATTAACAGCAGAGACGCATGAAATATGAAAAACTAATAATAATCCTGAGAAGCTAACTCCATTGCTTAGCGATAAGCATATGCATTTGTGCCTACATACACACACATAAACCGGGAGACACAGAGAGATTTAGATAGCCAGGAAGGAACATTGTTTTCTGGCGTGGTCAGGTATAATCTTGGCCAACAACTCTAAGCTTGCTCCTTTGAGTTCTACAATTTAATAAACAAACACACACTTCTTCAGTCACTTTTGTAGTAGAAATGGAAGACAAACAGAAAAACATATGTTATGTATTTGGAAGAAACATACCTTGAGGTTTAAAGTTGAACAGAGGAGGCAAGGGACGACCATTGGGAAGACGTGTATTGGGATCACGTAGCTCATCGAAGAACGGGTGAACTATTGCCTCCATCTACAATCACAATTAGTTTGAATCAACCAAACTTATATCAAATATGATGTTACTATAAGTGAAACAGTAATCATTTCCTGGACTTACAGCGGTTGATCTGAGGTTTGGAGAATACTGGAGAAGTCTTGAGACGAGGTCTACAGCTTCTGGAGGTGTACGCTTATGGAATATCTTAGGAACCAGCAACAGTTTTTTTTATCAGTAAAGGAAAAAAAATATGGAGTGATTTTGAAAGAGAGAGACTGATGATGTGTTTTCTTACTTTGTGCCAAGGATGAGCCTTTATTTGAGGGAATTTGAATTCAGTGTAGTTTGGATTCATACATTTGATTTCCTCCCGAGTTGGTGTTCCAAGAACCTGTAACCACACAATACCAAAGAAGTAATGGCGATCAATAGCAGAAAATGGGGACTCTTAATTCCACATAATCATGACCCAGTCCATATTCAATACTTCGGTTTCACGAAACTGAAGTACCTTAATTATCTCGACTAGCTGGTCGACTCCACTTTCACCTGGAAAAAGTGGCTACCCAAAAGTAGGACCAGCCAAAGATTGGTAATACAGAACTTTAGACATCATTCTCCGATTCAAATCATAAAGTCTAAAAGATATATAATGGTGGAAAATTAGGACAGTCAAACTACCTGTCCCAACAGCAATTCAGCAAGGACACAGCCTGCAGACCATATGTCAATTGCAGTTGTATATTCCGTGGCTCCAAAAATAAGTTCAGGTGCTCGATAGTAACGGGAGCAGATATATGAGATGTTTGGTTCGCCTTTGACCTGTTCAAGAATGGCAAAGCTAAAAAGGTTAGGACTAGTGACATTGTTTAGCACCAGAAATGTGCCAATTTTTCCATAATGAAAACAAAATCAATCTATCTCTTATTGCTAATAGATGCTATACCAGAACTTTTGCGCTACCAAAATCGCAGAGCTTGACCTGATGGGTATGAGGATTAACCTACAAGAAGCACAATATTAATAAAGCAGAAATATATAGACCACGGAAAGGTTTGACCAACATTTCAACTTAAGACACGAACCAGAAGATTCTGTGGTTTTATGTCTCTGTGGCAGACTCCTACTCCTCCATGAATATATGCCAAAGCTCTGCAAATCTGTATCCACAACAGAAAGGCAGAGAAAGTTTTTTAACATTTTACGGAAACAATATTGAATAACCCCTAGTATAACAGAAGATGAGAATACACAGTTAGTTAAATGAAAATTACCTGATAAGTATAGAGTTTAACATATATCATGGGCATTCTCTGATTTGCCCGACTGTAGTGCTTAGAGACACGATAAACCGTCTCAGGAACATATTCAAGGACCAAATTGAGATACAGATCATCTTTTTCTGTCGTTGAGAAGAAACAATGCTTGAGGGATACAACATTAGGGTGATCAAGAAGCCGCATCGTCTGCAGCTCACGGTTCTTGTATCTCTTGTCTTGCAAAACTTTCTTGATTGCAACAGTTTCCCCCGTTTCTAAACACTTGGCCTGCAGATATACAGGTAACAAAGTCAGAAAAAAGTTATCTACATTGAGTAAATACATACCAGCCATTTAAGTAAACTAAATTATTCAGGGTATGTAATTGAAACACTACCTGAAAGACGATTCCAAAAGAACCTTGTCCAACGATGCGCTCTGCCATATAGCTTATGGTCTGAAAGGACAAAAAGAACAAGCTATAAGAGTCTGTATCACACATTACACATCACAGAAACCCCAAATTGTGTCACTTATGAATGCGAATAATATTTATCTCGGAAACAAGCTAACCTGTTTAGGCTGGCCATTTTTACCACCAATAGTTGTAACAATAATGTGACCCGTTTCAGTTCCATTCCCATCAACCACAGCAGCTTCCATTTCCTAATAAGAAAAGCAGCAAGAAGAAAACAAGTTAAACCAAAGAAGAGAGCAAGTGTAGCCAGCCAATCTTATTATTGAATGTGAGTTCTTCAACCTTATCATCTTTAATCTTCATCTCATTAATCCCTTCAGGTAGTTTGTCAGCGCATATGGAAGCATTGCTTTGTTTAGTAGCCATAGATGAAGCAGGTAACGTTCCCACAGAAGCCATTTTCAAGAACTTTGATTCAATTCGTCAATCTGTTAACAACAAAAGTCAGTACAAAGGGCTTTGGTTAAATCCCTATCACACGACCAAAACTGAAACAAAATGAGCAAGCACGGCGACAGTGAAGAAGATCTAAAAGCAAGAAGCGCCAAAAGCATAGCTCTACATTTAACACCGATCCAGCTAATATAGAGTCACACAGAAGTACATACAGCCTTAAATCTTCCTACTTCACAAAACTCAAATTTGTTCCAGTATACTCTCTATCCGTCGAGCTAAACAAGTAAAGCAAGCACAGAGAGGAAACCGCCGACCCCGGTCGTGGCGCCGTCATACCTGAAAAGTTCCGCCGCGATTTCACTTCATTGGTTGCTTCAGGAGCAACTAGAAACCCTAAAGTAAACACTTCTTTGCCGAAAATGGCAAATCTCGCTCTTCGTGAATGGTGATTGTGGTTTCTCTATGTGTTTGGTTTTTGGTTCTGATGGCAGAGAAAGCGGACCCCAATAGGTGGTTTCAAAGTTTTAGTTGATAGTTAGTTTTGACGTCCGCGCTCAAGGAAGAGTATCCCTACACGTGGCGTGTTTTGGTTGGAATAACTAAGACTCACGTCATTTGTGTTGACTGCTTTTAATGGTCTTTGAATTTATTCCGTGCGGTTAGGTGTATGGTAAGCTTCTTTGATAGACGGCTAGATTTTAAGTCAGGAAAAGCGAGATGACCGAAAATATATGATCTGACGGCTAAGATTAAGAGGAGTATGAAACGTTAAGCGAAGCGTGGCGTACACTGATTCTCGTTCCTCACTTTTTCGGTATTTGTTAATTTTGTAATGTTGTTTTGTCAGAAAAGGAAATCTGAAATTACGAAAATCGCCAAGTCAGCATATAAAGCGACAAGATTTGGTTCGCTAAACTATGTCGTGTCTGATTCGACCGTTGGTTGGGCGTCATACACGGATATGGGCCTTAGAAGGATATGGGCTTGTTATTATACTCTTTTCTCTGATGGACTGTTAGTAATAATAATATGTAGATTGCACTTTCAACTCTGTTGAAAATAAGAAATTTGGTTGGACAATCATTGGGATTTCTAAAAACATATAGGAATTGATGTGCCAACAATTTGACAGGAATCACCAATTGTAGACTAAAAATACATGGTTACGACAAAAGAGTGAATTTCGTACACGATACTAAGCTAAACAATCAGGAAAATTGGCGTTATTCACAGAATTGCGTACAGATCCGTGCAGACAAAACACTAACATAGAAGTTGACCCCCCCAAAAAAAAGAAAAAACAACGCTATTATAAAATTGACTACGTATTAGATAATAAGAACGTAGAAAACGTTACATCAAATCACGGGTTAAAGAATACACAATGATGCATATATCAAATATTACGTGTTACGCGAGTTGTTAAGCATACCCAAATTCTACGGAGTACTAGAAAAATATTGTTCGTGTGCCTTGCTCGTTATGTCCACTTCACGTGCATGTGTTCACCCGTAAGATATAAAAGATTGAACCACCAAAGTATTGTAAAATTAGTGTAATGTTGCCACGTTACTTAAACTCATTTTAAACCAAAAACAAAAAGACATAACCTATCGTGTACTATATATAGATATTGAGAAAGATCCTTTGGCAGAGAAGAAAAACGATATTGA
This sequence comes from Capsella rubella, assembly GCF_000375325.1. Lineage (NCBI taxonomy): Eukaryota > Viridiplantae > Streptophyta > Magnoliopsida > Brassicales > Brassicaceae > Capsella > Capsella rubella. Next base: position 4,751,630 of record NW_006238918.1, read on the forward strand.
GAAAGAGGACAAGAAATCAGTTACGTGAAGCCAAAATTTATATATCACACTTTCAACTGCCAAAGCAAGAGAAAAATAATAAAATATAGTAACAAGAATTTCAAAATAGAATGAGTGATATTAAACTATACCAACAATAGGCTTCTTAACCAAGAAGATCATGAAATCAAATACTAGAATAATTCAACAAAGTTTGTCAACCATCAACGCATGGGATATGATGCATACACGTAACAACGTGCTAATCTATAGCAGCCTACATATCCTTTTACCAGGGACTCATGCACGTGTATCTTCAGGTCACGGAGTTTTCATTTCATACATTGAACCTTACTATATATCGTTAGTGTTAAACCAGAAAACCCCCAATGTTGGTTTATTCTCTCTATAACGATAAACAGAAAACCGTACCAACCATCCTACATCGTCTTTGCGAATTGCGACTAGTGGATCTTTTGAAAATCTGAGTTGAAGATACAAGGATTAATAGATTTAATTAAAAGATTCAGTGACACCATAGGTTTAACATAAATTACGGTGCTTGATTTAAGGACTAAACATAAAAAATATTATCTACTGATGAGGTTTACGTGGGATATACCTGTTATTTCTATAGCAACTTTTCTTGACTCTTTCGCAATATCTAGTGATACCTGATCAATGGATTTTGGTTTTCATTAAACCAAATAACTTACCAATACTGGTTAAGTATCTGACCGGACTCATACTCTGTTCTAAACGAAGGCAATCAGTAGTTTCTTAGCAACTATGAGCTGCACACAAGAGGCTCATGATCAGTAATACATAGCCATTTTAATGAAACTTCGAACTATCGCTAGAGAACACTATAATGTTAGTAGCGACCAAAAGAAATGCACACGCCTATACAAGTACAGATTCAACGCTTAATTGTAAGTAAAAAAACGCTGATGTTGTATTATGATTTTCAACAATATATCAAAGCCAAATCGCAAGTAAAGTGTGATGATGTGGTCACAAGCTGATCAAGCAAGTAAAACCCATCACCTTTTTTTTTTGCTAATATGATAAAATATAGCAAATGAGAAAACATGCTTGAAGAGGAAGAGAGTTTCAAGGCCGTTTGTCCTCATCTAACTGTTTAACTGTATCATAGATTCGTAACAGTGCTTTTCTCTACTTATAAATATGAGCCTCGCACCATTACCTCTTCATTCCATATCTAAACACATTCTTCATATAAACAAATCCTTATTCGATATTAAAGATGAATAAACTTACCTTGAAATATCTTTCCCTGAACTTTCTCCTCTTAATCTCCTTACTCTCTTCGAGATTTGGGACTTGCAACGCTAGGAACAGTGTATGGAAAGGAAACCGCAGGTCTATTGCCGAAGGGAAAAGTTCCGCAACAATCAATGTGCTTAACTATGGCGCAAAAGGTGATGGGACAAGCGATGACACAAAGGTTTGTGAGCATTTCTTTGGTTAGCTGCATCGATAACTGTTTTATTGATATATAATGGAACCGTTTATATCGCAGGCCTTCGAAAATGCTTGGGTGGAAGCTTGTAAGGTGGCAGGGTCAACATTATTAGTTCCATCTGGTTCTACGTTCCTTGTTGGACCTGTTTCCTTCCTGGGAAAAGGATGTAAAGAGAAAATCGTGTTTCAGGTGAATTCTCAAGCTAACAAAAACAACAATGCATTTCTAGTTTTATAATCATGACTGACGTATCTCGATACTATGCAGCTAGATGGAAAGATCATAGCTCCAACGAGTTCAAGTGCATGGGGTTCAGGTCTCTTGCAATGGATAGAATTCAAAACACTTACAGGAATCACTATAAAAGGAAAAGGAATAATTGATGGACGAGGATCAGTATGGTGGAATAAGTCCCCTGCCTATGATCCAGCAGATGAGTCAGAGTCAATAACTAAGAAAGACATGGTAAGAATATATATTCCATTTTTTTAGCTTAACAAAATTTGAAAACGTAGCTTGCTAACTCGAGCTTCTATTCCTTTTCAACTGTGATAGATGAAAGAACAACTGGGTACAAAAATGCCAAGTACTAAACCAACAGTAAGTTTTACCTTGACTAAATCTCATGGATGGAGTCAAGCTCAAATCAACATTTGAAACTTTAATTTATTTCAACTTACCATGGTGTGTATGCAGGCTTTGAGGTTCTACGGGAGTAATGGTGTAACAGTCAATGGAATCACCATACAAAACAGCCCTCAAACCCATCTCAAGTTTGATAGTTGCGTGAACATTCAAGTGTCTGATTTCACAACTTCATCCCCTGGAGATTCCCCAAACACAGATGGAATCCACCTGCAAAATTCTAAAGATGCCGTTATTTACCGCAGCACGCTGGCTTGTGGTAACCACAGACTTCAAACAAGTCCCGTTTTCTTTAAATTGAAGATATCACAAGTCAACTCATTCTTAATAAGATATTGTAAAGTCAAATCATCTGAAGTAATAACAAGTTCCTTCATTCTACAGGAGATGATTGTATATCGATTCAAACTGGATGCTCTAATATCTACATACATGATGTAGACTGTGGCCCTGGCCATGGAATTAGCATCGGAGGACTGGGAAAGTACAATACAAAAGCGTGTGTTTCAAACATTACTGTCCGTGATGTCACGATGCATGAAACTACGAATGGAGTTCGAATAAAATCCTGGCAGGTAAATTTTCCTGCAGAGTCATCTGCATACAGAATAGAGGCAAAGATGATTGATAAAAGCATGTGATAGTTCAAAGATGCTGAACATTTTTGGTTATGTTTAATTATAGGGAGGGTCAGGGTCTGTAAAACAAGTTATGTTTTCAAATATTCAAGTCAGCAACGTAGCCAATCCGATTATAATAGATCAATACTATTGCGATGGTGGAGGATGCCACAACGAAACTTCAGCAGTGGCGGTATCAAACATTAACTACATAAACATAAAAGGTACCTACACAAAGCAACCTATACGCTTCGCCTGCAGTGATAGCTTGCCATGCACAGGACTCTCACTGTCAAACATAGCACTTAAGCCAGCCACAGACAAAGCACGCTCACTTGATCCTTTCTGCTGGGAAGCACACGGCGAAGTGAAAACACAAACTCTACCACCAATAAAATGTTTGAAAACAAAAAAGTCACCAGGAGCTGCAAGTCAGTCTAATAATGATGCTTGCTGATATTAGAACAAGAAATTATGTAATGTTAAGATAGGCCAAACATTATACTTATACGAATAAACAAGGATTGATTCCCTTGCTTTGTCTTATACTAGTTTGTATAAATCATTTGCAAACAAAATGTAACATATTGCATGTCAATGTATTGCTTTCTGTTATAAACTACTGGGAGTTATTGAATTGGCCATGAGTCAAAACAAGAGGTCCCAACCCATAGCTAAAGGAAGGATTCTAGTTGTGAAGCAACAATCTAACAATTATAACTTTATGAACCAGTTATGATAGAACACATCACAAGCAAAGTAGATCTTCATAATCCATAGAAATGGTTATATCATCTGAGGGATGCAAAGTAAATGTACAAAACGAGACATAAACACAATAAATCAAAAGTCTAATTACCAAAAAATCCAACACAAGTAAACAACTAACGCATTTTACTTATAACAAAGGTAAACCACGACATGGTTCAACTTAGTCGGCAAGCACATTCTACACGCACTTCCAAGCTCAAGCTAATAGGGCAACATTAAATAACAGAGCAAAACAGAAAATCTGAATACATATAATATTCAGCCAAAAAAAGATTCTGAAATATATGATTTGCGTCTCAACCGTGCATCCTGTTTGGGAGATTTGCGTCACATAATGTGATGTGCTCCTCTAGATTTAGAAAAGCAAACGTGTTTCTTGTCATTGTCTGCTTCCTATACAAGAGTTAAATCCTGCAGTGGAATATAAGAAGAAAATTTTCAGGACAAAAACCCAAGGGAACAAAGTTTAAAATCTCAAACTCAGAAATAATATTTTAACTCATATCCTACAAGAAGATGAAAGGGATTTGAACACAAAATGTCTCATCAACGTTTGCCAAAACCAACTCCTGCTTTCCTTTTTTGTCGTGCTTGTACTCTTTCAGGGCTTGGCAGTCCAGTTTTTTCTTCGTACTTCTTTTCTAGGGCCTATAGTACAATACTTGTCAGGAATTTGTAGAGTTACAATGATAACAAACCTTTTCAGACAATGGACTACTTAACATAAAGATGTTCACCAAATTCACTACTTAGATACAAAAGGTGATTTATCCACCAAATTTAACTGGTGGTTATTGTAGCTTTAGACTCTGTACTGGTACAGGTTTACTGACCTCTAGCTCTTCTCGAATGCTATCAAGAACTTCATCTGTCATTCTGTCAAAGAAGAGAACTCCCTGTAATTGACAGATTGTTCCATCAGACCGAAACGAAAGCTTGGAAGTGATACTCAAATACAGCAGTACCAAAAACCTCAATGAAAACAAGTAAAAGTGCATGCCCAATTGCATGATAACAAATGTAAAACAAAAGATAAGGCCAAGTGTTAATGAGGTCACTTTACAGTGTCAAAACATCAAAATATATCAGCTTTTCCTCTGGTTCTTCCAGTTGTATATATACATAAATGTACTTTCATTGCTATTTAATCAAGCATAGAAATCAAAATGAAAGTGGAGAAAGAACCTCCAGATGGTCGTATTCGTGCTGAAAGATTCGTGCTGGTAAACGTGATAGACTGATTGAAAATTTTGCACCAGTAATGTCCCTTGCATCAATCTTGACAGATTGTGGTCGCTGAAAGCAAAACAACCAATAAACACGGATTTCCAAGAAAACAATGAGCAATACGATTAAGCAATGAATTGGAACAACAAATTTGGTGCAAAGGTAATTTAGTTGAGAAAGGGTGGACATACAACTACTTCAGCATAAATTCCCGGGAATGATAGGCACCCTTCATCAAAGGGTACTAATTTATCGGAATATTTATTGATTTTTGGATTAACAAGAACAATTTCTTCTCCTTCACCAGGCTCCCCAGCTGGATTAAACACCATGAGTTGAACATTGAGGCCTACTTGAGGTGCTGAGAGCCCAATGCCATCCGTTCTGTTCAATAGCATGTAATCACAGTATCATTCTGTGTTTATTATGCACTAAGTAACTTGCCTTCTAATTCAAAAAAAATGTAAACATTATATACACATAAAGTATTCAGATAACAATTACACATTTATATATTCATAAACCAAAAATAAATTAACAACAAAATATTCATATAATAGTTTTAAGTTGTACAAGACATATGAATCCTCTTGCATTAAAAATGGCAGAAAAATTAAGTCGGATGCTACTAAGTTCGATACTGGGACTTACTTGTACATAATATCAAACATAGCATCAACCAAGTTCTTCAAATTCTCGTCAAAAACACCAATCCTCTTGTTTTTAGCCCGTAGTATAGGATCCGGATACTCAACAATCTTCAATGGCGTCTCAAATTCAAGATCAGAAGCTTCAAAATCCCAAAAACAAACGTAAATCAATCCCAAAATGTAGAAAATACCATCATCCATAAAAACAAAGAGTATAAATAATAGATAGAGAATTTACCCGAAGCTACTTCATCTTCTTTGCGCGGGACGCGTTTTACTGCAGCTCGAACCGGTGATGTCAAAGGTGTGCTCCTGTTCACGGCGGAGGAAAACATTCCGGTGGATTTGAGGAGACCATGACCGGCGGTTAAAGTAGAATCTCGACGAGATAAAGCCGGTAGGAGTAAGCGAGAGAGTGGTGGAGCTCGGAGGAAGCAGTTACAGACCGCCATGCCTAGGAGAGGAAGAGTAGTTTGAGACTTTGAGCTAAAACTAAAGCGAATTTGAGTGGAGAGTAGTAAAAAGATTGGGTAGAAGAATCGTGTCTGTAATTTAAAATGAAATCCGAAATATTGCTATATTACAGGGATGAATTTGAAAATACAGATAAATAATATACCGCATTGATAAATATTCTATTATTAGAGTTTCTGCTGTGAGAGGGAGAGAAAGAGAGAGGGAGAGAGACATTGTCTCTTCGAAACTCGCGGCTTGCTTCTGCATACAACAGATACCTTCTTTGGAGCTTCTTCGAAAGGTAAACAAACTCTCACACCATTCATCAATTTCAAATCCTGTATCTTCCTTTTTCTCAAAACATCTCTGGTATGTTCCTTTGAATCTCGATCGATCGTTACTTAGAGTATATCAATAGATCGATTCATTTGATTCGTCGATTCGTACGTTGAGCTCACTGTCTTATTGAACTGAGCTGTATTCAAGGATTTGATCGGAGTTGGTTGAAATTTTGTGTTGGTGATTGTTTGAAATATAAACGTGTTGTTGATCTGATCGTGTTTATAAATCTGATTTGTGGTGCAGACAGATTTGAATAAAGCTTTTTCTTTTTGGTGGTGCTTTGGAAAATATAGGAATAGCTAAAGGAAAATGGGGCTTAATTTCACGAAGTTGTTCAGCCGGCTTTTTGCCAAGAAAGAAATGAGGATTCTGATGGTAGGTCTTGATGCTGCTGGTAAGACTACTATCCTGTACAAGCTGAAGCTTGGCGAAATCGTTACCACCATCCCTACCATCGGTAAGTTTCACGAATCACAGTGTTTCTCAATTTGTATTTAGATCTTTCTCTTTTTGTGTTTCTTTACTTTTATGTCTCTGTGGATTTTTATTTTTTTAATTCTCTCCTGCTCCCCCTACGGTTTACCTGTTCATCCATGTTTTGATTCTCAAATTTTGATGTTGAAGAGGTTTTTGTTTCCAGGATTCAATGTGGAGACTGTTGAATACAAGAACATCAGCTTCACTGTTTGGGATGTTGGGGGTCAGGACAAGGTATACATTTTGAATTCTTGCCTAGAACATAGTGTAGTGTCCTCATAATTCAAGTACTGATATTTTGTGTTACCTGGTTGTATGTATCATGAAACACCTGGTTTTTTTAATTAACGCGTCCATTATCTATGAGTGTTTTTTTTTTTTTTTTTCTGGTTATTTGACATTATGAAAATAACTTCCTTGAAAAATAGATTCGTCCTCTGTGGAGGCACTACTTCCAGAACACTCAAGGTCTTATATTCGTCGTTGATAGCAACGACAGGGACCGAGTTGTGGAGGCGAGGGATGAGTTACATCGCATGTTAAATGAGGTTAGCTTTCTATCTGGTGTTCTCTTGTATCACAGTAAGACGCGAACACCTTTCTATAGTCTGATTAAACCTTGTTTGCAGGATGAGCTGAGGGATGCTGTCCTTCTTGTGTTTGCAAACAAACAAGATCTTCCCAATGCAATGAATGCTGCTGAAATAACTGACAAGCTTGGTCTTCACTCTCTTCGCCAACGCCATTGGTAAAGTTATCTTCTTTCTCGAACTCTGTCCTTAATGTGGTTAGGTTGATCACACTGTGTGGTGGAATTTACCTTATGTTTTTCCTTTTAACAGGTATATTCAAAGCACTTGTGCCACATCTGGAGAAGGTCTATATGAAGGCCTTGATTGGCTCTCCAACAATATTGCTGGCAAGGTATATAACTAATTACTGCTTTTTGTAAAACTAAATATAGAGTAAAAAGGAACACTCTTTTCAAAGTATTGATGCCCTTAAATAACAGCCTTAGAGGTTTTAGGTTGTATGCAATCATAACCGGGTAGTTTGTTAGATTGAGGGATAGAACTCTCTTAGTTGAGTCACCAAACGGTTGCAAACCCCATGGCTGAAGAAGCCCCTGCTTTATGTCTTGAGATCACGGATGTTTCAGCTATGTTTATGTTCTTACTTGAAACCCACCGTTTCAAACTCTAGCAATGATTATATATTTATGTACTGTATGTGCTATAATCTTTGCCGGTGAGATATGATTCATGAATATTGATCAAACCTTAATTTTGATTGAGTAGGCATGATGAAGCTGCTGGAATACATTTTGCACTTGGAAGAGACCATTAGTCATTGTGGAGCAGAAAGAATGAAGAAGAAAGAAGTATTATGTCTGATTTTACAACAGTTTATAGTATATTAGTATCCGTTGATGTTTGCGTCGTTGTGTGTGCGTGTAGTTTTCTAAACCAACCTCAACTTTTTTACTTGTTAAAAACGAATTTGTGATAGTTCTCGCTTTTACCGTTTTATTTGTAATTGTAACTAAGCTTATGAAAATGCTCTTCGTAAAGCAGTAGCTATGTCATATGTTACCTTTTTCCGTATAGAATGTCACAACGTATTCTCTCAGTTTTTAGAACGCTTAATAAGCACAAAGCGCATGATTTTGCATACGTTAGTTTAAAGTCCCACATCGTAAACAGACAGAGAAAGACAGCGAACTCAAGTCATATATAATAGCTCTGGGCAAAATATTCGTTAGATTCGCTTCGCTTCGATATTCGTTTCGATTTGATTCGAAAAATTCAAATATCTATAGGATATTAAATCAAAGCAAATATGAAAATGTAGTATTCGTAAAAACCGAAGCAAATAACAAATATTGATTTTCTTAGTGTCGAATATCCGCTTCGCTTCGTATTTATATATATATATATATATAAATATAAATTATTATATAATATATATAATATGTGTATTTATATATTTGGGTATATATCTTATAGGCTTATAATTTAAATTATTATATTTTGGCCCGTTGGATTTTTTTGCTAAATGTTGTTCTTAAGCAAATAAAACTTTATTAGAAAAATCAGTATTAAAAATAAAATGTGAGAATTCTATGGACGGTAGTTACATTTTCTTCTTATTTTGAAAATATGTCAAACAGAACTTCCAATATCTCATATTTTGCACTTTATATTTATGTACTATATGTTTTTAGTTTAAAAAAAAATTAGATGGATCGAAGCGAAGCAAGTAACTCGCAAATATTACGAAAAATATTCGAATATTCGAAGTTCCATATACTCGAAAATTTACGAATCGAAGCAAATAGCAAAATCAACTATTCGGTCGAGGTGAAGCAAATTACAAATATTACAAATTTTTCTGAATATTCGCTTCGTGCCCAGTGCTAATATATAACATGGAGAGAGCCTTCGTCTGCAAATTACGGAGCCGTGCGATAAGCACATAGCGAACTATTCTTTCGCCTTTTACTAAAGAATACCGTGTGCTTGTCGTCCTGAGCGGCATACGCCTATTTTTGGAGGGTTGTCTCTTATTGAGATCAGCTCCATCAAAATATAAACTTAAAATTTATAATTAAATTTAATATACTCTTCGATTAATTGATAAACCTATATAACTTGTTAGCGGTGGTGTCTCCACAGTAAACTACTTATGACTAATTTTTTCGTGAAAGTGTGAGCTTACAGTTTAATACTTACACTAGTCCCACATCGGAGAGTATTTGTGAAACAAATCCAACGTCTTGCTTTAAATGGGACTCGCAAACTTTAAAACAAAGCATACCTTTCTCGGCCTTTTGGCTAAGATCAAGTGTAGTATCTGTTCTTATCAGTTTAATATCTGATATGTGGATCATCGATCCACTCGATATTAACTCAATTTTTTTTGGGAGTGAGCCGTCGAAATAGCTTGCTATTTGTGCTCACGTTCATCGCCCATGCGTTGCACTATCGCAAGGGCTTGGCGTATCCCACCAATCACAGTGTTAAAAGTTATAGTTAACCATTTTAGAATGTGGTTTCTTCCTCTGTATTACATCGAGTTATGTCTATAATCACCCAGCTCGTAAACGCATTAAAAATCTTGTGGTTTCCTCTGCATTACATCGAGTTATGTTTACTATAATCGCTGGAGAAAGTAAATTAGTTATGGGTTCATAAACCGCTTATAGAACCGGAGCCAATAAACTACACATGAGGGATTACTATGGTCAAGTACACAACCAAGAGTTTTGGGAAAATATAAGAACCAATATGGTGATTCTCGCATTTGGAAGAAGCTCTACAAAGCATTAGCAAATCCATGGTGAGCCGCAACTTTTCTTTGTCATCTTTTGCGGATGCGAAAACTTTAACGAGCTCAAGACATGACAATTGATCCAAGAAACGCTTCATTTGGTCCAGCTATTTGATACTTCCTTCTTACTCTGTTAGTTTTAGGACCTTCACAGGGCATGAAGATAAACGAGAACATCCTAACAGGATTATCATGACGCAAGAAACCCTGAAGAAAGAGGAATGTTTATTAGGAATTGTATATTGCGTTTGGCCAGCAATTTTTTTCGGGTGTTGAATCATATCTTGATGACAAGTGTGTAAAGTTGGAGCTCTCTTCAGCAGAGATGGTAGAGACGAAACAGATGAACAGAAGTCCACTTTAGATGTAATAGTTAAATGAAAGAGGTTTTCGAAACACAGGCATTACTTCATGGAAGATCCCAAAAATCTGATATATAAATGTAATGTAATGTTTGGATCAAAATTTAGAAAAAAAAAACATTTCATAGAGTAATCATTACAGAGAGAAGAAAATCATATACTTGGAACAAATCATAAACAAGGGAGTCAAGATTAACAACTGGATACTGAAGCTGAACAAAATCAGAGTATTCCAACTAGACAAGATTTGGATTATCAAAACTCATGCTCCCCAACTCAACACTATAACCGATACATCAAATGGTAAGTCTCTTAAGGGTCGGACAGGAGATGTGGGAACATTTCCAAAGTTCCCATTTTCCTTATCGGAGAAACATCATATTATTACACTAGCTACGAGGACAAATTCCACAGTTTAGTTAAGTTCGAGAAGACGTGCGATCCAAAACTAGTTCGGACGTGGTCAGCTAGTAGTCAAGAGATAACAAATATTTAAATATCCGTTAAAATTTTGAGTGTGTCAGTCCTGATTTTGTTTTTGTTTCTGTTCGGCATTATAAGTTCAAAACTGAATTCTAATATATAGATATAATGTAACTGATCTGACTTTGGATAGGCCATAAATGAAAAACATGGAAGAGTCAGAAAGATTACAGAACAAATGAAGGAACTTTTGTTTTTCATGTTTTAGAGAATGGACACACAATTATAAATGATTTCTGTGTGTGTGTATCCATCTATTATCTATTACAGACGCACTTACTACTAGATCAATCAAAAGAGTTTTTGCTACCTTTTTTCTTCTTCTGTACTGCAACACACCACTTATCGTCTCTCAAAAGCTTTCGGGGTTCAGCAGACATGAACTCACCGCATGGTTTTTGTGTTGCTTTTGGAATCTAGTCATCAGCTGGATCTTGTGGAGATTCTTCAGCACTACGTTTGATTGTGATGACTGGGCATTCTGCATGCTTCACACAAAATTCACTCACGGTTCCAACAAATACCCTGTCCAATAGAAACAAGTATGAATTGATTACACAATAGTCTGTGATTTTAAGCTCAACCAAGTGCACATGATACAACAGTATAAAGTCTAAAGCATAGGCAGTGTTTGATGCATATGATAACACCTAGTAAAATCAATTGCAAAGCTATAGGATGTTTCATGTCCATGAGGTACGTATAAGTCATATGCTTCAAACAGGATGCGAGTAATCTAATAAGATAACTCAATCTTGATCTGTATTTTTCCCAAAACCAATAAGTCATCAATAGAAACTTTAAAATCCCTTTATTGGCATTTCAAACTAAAACCATGGTCCTGGGTGGTGAGATATCATGCCAAAGATTACTGATAGGGGTCTAACGATAAAGCAATGATAAGTCTACTCGAGGTATGTGTGAGAACTGTACATACTTTTGGAAAGGGCCGAGACCACGACTTCCCACAACCAGAAAATCTGGCCTGAGCCGCCTCACTTCATGGCATATAACTTCTGTGGGATCACCTTTCCTGATCCAGGCTTCGCATCCAACCTACAAGTTCAACAACTTACATGTTATTACAAAAGGTTTTATGAGATGATGATACAAGTGAGGGGCATTAAGACAGATAATGAAACTATGAAAGAGTTAAAAAGAGTCATTTACCCCAATCTCATGACATTTTTTAACGAAAAACTCAAGAAGGTGAAGTCCTTTAGCCTTGTTACGCTCTCTCATTTGTCGGAAATCATCAGGAGATGCATATATGCTGTCCATGTCATCAAAACCTGATCCCCCCATTCATGGTCCAAACGATTAAGATCACCTCTTCTGTAATATTTCTTAGCAAATCCAAAACAAAATCAACTACTCACTAAGTTTTATTAGATTCACAAAACCACTTATAAGTCCCTTTTAAAACAGCTAAAGCACAGCTAAATACCTAGCATCAAGCCTTAAGAACATACAGAAACACCAAATTTAGCCTATTGTGAAATACTCAAGACCTTAAAGAGATAGAGACTCAAATTCAAGTATCAAGAGGTTCGAAATAGACGATCGAAAGAGAGAAAGAGGGAAAGAAGAAAACCATCTTCGTCCTGAACTTGAACGTGGAGCAAGAGAAGCTTGAAGCCAGAGGTATTGGACCGAACGATCTTCTTCAGTGTCCACTCGAACGCCTTTTTGCTGCTAATTGACGCGTGCGGATAGCCTTTGAGCGTAGACTCGTTCACTGCCACCATCACTCGAGTAGGCTCGCTCTCCATCTCTGCACTCAAACTCCTTCTCTCTCGATCGTTTTCTTAAGGCGGGGAAGAGGGAATGAGCGAACTGAAAACAACTCTCTCAGGCACAAGCAAGGTGGAAAGGGTATTGTGCACGGACGGTGCACATTAGAGCACGATATCGTAATAATTTTGGGTGACAACTAAAATGCGCACGGTCGGTTACTTGCAGACCTTTGTTAGTGGGTCTCGTATTTAGCCCAACAATTAAATCTATTTATGACAGGGCCCATTAAAATATATCCATCATATGTTGGATTACTCAGTTTGTTGATTTAAAACAAAAATATAAATTAGTAAAGGGATTTAAGTATTTAATAAATACGATTAGAGCCATTTAAAATTTAAAATAGTGATTCATGAAAATAAGTGTTACGATTACTAAATTTCCAATATGAGTATATGAGAATATAATTTGATATAGAATCACATACAAAGAAATGAAAGCTTTGTAACATAATTTTTTTAAGAAATCATCAATGAGATTTCATGTTTTCAAATCTAACAATAACCACCTATTCCAATTGATTATGTTTTTTTCACATCTAGTATCATGAATCAAAACTTAAACGTTAGGAACTTTGGAGCCTCTCTAAAAATGCGAAATACTACTTCTAAGTTGTAACTACTGCCCGAAACGTATCTATGCGAATGCTCTCACTAACGAAAAACTATCATAGGATAGGACACATACACTAAAGAAAAATTCACATTATATATATATAATTATTGGAATATAACTAAGTTTCCTACAAATTTTAGTCATTGGATTCCAGTGAAGGAGACTCTACCAAATCCAAGATGACCAATCTGATACAACTCTAACCACACTCTCTCGGCTTCAACTCTTGCACTTATTCTCGACTCATCATCATGAACATGATCCCCTCCTTTAAACGACGCCGTTTTATCCCCATCTTCCTCCCTTTTCTCCTTCGTCAAACTCCCGTCTCTCTCTACCACAAACCGGTGATCATCATAATCTCCGCCGCCATAACATCCTCCGCCACCACCGCAGCCGCATTTCTCCTCCCCCTCCGTTGTCTCAAACCGGAGGTGATGCTTGTTATTATTATTATGATGAAACTCATGATCTCCACCACCATTGATATTTCCGCGACGTTGTCTTCTGTTAAGCAGATTCATCCGCTTCTTCCTGTTCTTCCGTCCGCCGCCTAGACATCGTCTTCCGATCATCCAGGGGACCTTGACGAAAGTAAGAGTAAGAAGGTTTATGATCGCACATGGACAGCAACAAAGCGCTACACAGTCAGCAATCGCCGCCGCCGCCCACGAGCGGCATCTCTTGCCGGAGCATTTGGTTTCTTCGTCGCCGTGGGAGTGGTGGTGGTTGTAATGCCGTCGTCGAGGGTTCTCTTCGTAGACGGCGTCGTTTCGACAGTGGGTCCCGCCGTGGCTTCTACGTGAAACCCGATGCGGGTTTGCCTCCATCGAAAACAATATCTAAGCTAAGAAATGATAATAACAGAGAAACCAAAAAAAGAAAGAAAGAGTTTAGTCACTACACTGTATTATGTATATATATGTCGTATACGAGAGAGAGAAGATGAATATATGTAATTAAAATTTATGGATCAAAGTTTGAAAAAAAAGGTTTTGCTTACAAGTTGATACGTATAGGAAATAGTAAAAATAATTTAGAAAAAAAAAAACAGAGAGATGTAGGAAACAACAACTCGAGATTTTCCATGCACTTTCACTTAATGACCCCAGACTGTTCAGGTTTTTTATTATTTAAGATTCATTACTCCCCTACTCTCTCCTTGATGCGCGTGTAAAACACGACGCAACCCCAGCTCATCTTTAATCTTGAGAACTCTTTTACGTATACAAAAGTCAAATGACTATGGTTTAGACCGTTTGGTGACTTTGGTCCAATGACTATGGTGTCGAAATTTTAGTAGCGCGTGGGAACGGATCTACATTAGTGTTAATTTTTTTGTGCGATTAATTATTAGTATTACCATCGGAAATATTAAAAGTTTTTGAAAGATTTAAAAAAGAGTTTATCTAGGGATATGTAATGAATTTAATGGTTCTATTTTTGGTGTAGCCTCGTAGACTAATTTATTTGATTAATCTTAGTTTTAAGCAAGGTTCAAAAAGTTGTATTGGAATTAGCATTTTCTTTTCATGTTGAATGATTAAAAAATGGTCATTTATAAACGAAATATTTATTACTAGTATATAAAAAAAAAATTGTACTTTGAACTTTAAGATAAAGCGAAATTTGAAGTAAAGGAGATAGTTGTACCAACAGAAAATTTATGGTGATTAATATTATAAAATGATAAATTGATAAGAAACTATATAAAGATTAATGTGATAACGTGGATGGGTTAGTGGGAAGGATTCTCTTTCACGTGGATTGCCGGGTCTTCTTATGGCTCAATTACGTGGACCGTAATTAAATAATACGATTTATACAACAGATTGTATTATGCATTTACACTTTAGTCCACCTACTTAACTTATGAAACAATTGTATAATCGATATATATATACCCCTATCTATCTATCTATCAATATATATAATAATAGTCCTAGAAAGTCTAATAGGAATCTCCCCGCAATAATTTTCGGTAAACGCTACTAATATACTATTAGTTTGAACGACTACTTATTAATTTGCTATATATTGATGATCATGATTTATGAATATGCTACTTTGTATTTAGATGTTGCTTTTGACTCCTGCAAAGGTTGTATAGAGTTATTATATCTTTCTGCTTCATCTTTACGAAAGTGAAAATCGTGATCGAATATTATCAAATAAATTCTAGTTATGTACCATGTGTTTTATAAACCTTCGTGTTTAATTAGCTCCTTTTTTGTGTGTGTTTAGAGATTCGAACCAAAAAAAATTTGATTTTTTTCTTCCATTTTTATCGGAATGGGACCTATAGTACTATTGTCCCTTTTCACTTGTATAAGGTTAAAAAAGTGCAAAATGGTGGGTAAAATTGTTTTTTTTTTAAATAGTAATTTGGATGTATATATAAACAATACTGATACATACTCGCACATGTACCCTTTATATGTGTATATTTCGATCGATATCATTATTAGAAGCTCAACTTCATTATCCATGGAAATTTTCATAAGAAAAGATATAACTAAAATTTAATCAAGAAATAGATTAATATATGTTTGTATTCTCCAATGTGTTAGTCCCAAATGACACACATGCAACCTAAAAATAAGGCTATAATAAAATAAACTCTTCGGATCGGAGATGTAAAACAACGATGAGCTCTATTGCTAAGACCATAATCGAAATATATTAGGAGTTATAGAAATGAGACCCCAATCGAAGATAATGTCATATGCATGAGATATGTAAAGATGGTTAATGGATTACCTTGGAGAATTCCTTATTTTGCTTTTATTTCTTTCCGGTAATATGTATAACTATATATGTATGCATATATATATATATAGAGAGAGAGAGAGAGAGAGAGAAATGTAACAAAGGATCAAACGAAATACAGTTTCCTTTGCTGTGTTGTGTATTGTAGTAATCTTAAGATATGATATGTGAATTTTGGTTTGGTATGTTGGATATGGAAAAGGACCGAGAAGGAGAAGAAGGAGAAGAATAATTAAGGAGAGGATTAAGAAAGATGATTCCGTCTAGCAAATGCTTTATTTATACTTCTATTGCTTTCTCTCTCTCTCTTCTTCTATGCGTATATATATATATATATATATATATATATATATATAACTCTATCAGAGAGATACACATATTCAGGGGTACGGAACTTAATTAACTACGTTAATTATAATTACATTTTTTAGTAGCTGAGTAAAAAGCTCTATTTGAATGAGTTAAACAGAAAAAAAATATTTTTACGAAATATGCTCATATACTCATATATATAGAGGAATTGTTTGCATATACCTTCACTGTTAATATCCGTCTTACAATTGTAGAAACTTAGGCTAACCAAACTTTACGACCAGATTATTCGTTATACATATTAGCTTTGATTATTTATTAGTGGGTTATACCACGAGGGAAATACAGAATCAAATTAAAAGCCGAGAAATGTGAGATATGTTCAG
This sequence comes from Capsella rubella, assembly GCF_000375325.1. Lineage (NCBI taxonomy): Eukaryota > Viridiplantae > Streptophyta > Magnoliopsida > Brassicales > Brassicaceae > Capsella > Capsella rubella. The sequence continues at coordinate 4,768,337 of NW_006238918.1, forward strand.
AGATTCAGTGATTCACGATAATTGTAATCAAATAAATTTAATTGTCTACGTAGGTGCAAATTATTAGTAGTAGATTACAACGAGTCAACGACAAATACAATGGGCACTTAATTCTGAAACAAAATAATGATTTCCGAAGCAACTAATTTGTATTATTGATCGTATATATATTCAGTTATATGTAATACCATATGATAATCTATATATTAATGTGTGAGGGTGGCTAAATATTTTTCAATGATACGATGATGGAACTATGACTGGATATAGTATTTCAATCAAAAGTATATATCATACCGATCATAAGAATATTCGTGTTTGCGCATTAAGATATACTAATATTGTAATTCGATGTTATGTACGTGTACAATATATATATATATATATATATATATAGAAATAAGAGTTCTATTTTTAGGTATGTACGTAATAATTTTTAAGCCTAAAGGAACGAAATTACAGTGTTTTTAGGTATTGGTGTGACGATCTCTATACAGGCGTTCTCGAGGAAACCCTTAGCTTTATGAACAGTTGGTAAATTATCGTAATCCAATTATTTTCTTCTTGATCTGTTACATTACCATGACTTTGGCTACTCCTAAAAAATATATAATGTATGTACTTTTCGACGATGTTATGACTGTGAACTGAAACTAGTACTGCGAGAAAAAGTGTGGGAATCAGACATGCATTGCGTGTAACTTCTTAAAACCGATTCTCTAGCTAGTTGCTTTACAAACAAACAATTATATTATGATCCGATTCGAATATACTCTAGGAATCAAAATTTTAGCATATAATTAATGTCATATCTTGTAAGTAGTAATTCAGTTAGCATATAATGGCCTCGAAACCCTCGAGAACATGAGGGTTGAAAATTGAACTATACCAATACATTTTTAAACTCTAGTGCTATAGACGATATAGTTAGGCCGGGGTCGACACTTTCATGCATCTATTCAAAATTATGAATGTTTGATTTTTTTTTTAACGTTTAACTCAATAAGAAAAAGGAAAACAGACTTTCCATCGGAATAGTAGTATTATGTGTCACTACCAATCTACCATAGTTTAGGAGAATGTAAATAAATTCAAGGTAAAACAACAAACATAAATATTGTGTTAAACCGCTTTTTAAATACAAGTATTTTTCTTCATACTATTAAAGTTAAACACTACATATACTCACAGTTTAGCTAACTTCACTTTCACATACTAACTGTAATATGTAAACCGGTTCGATCGAGTTGTGAGTAAGTATGAAACCATGCACTTTGACATAGTTGTAATTTGAAACCATTCCATTAACAACAAATGTTTGTACGAATTTATAGGAAATATCGGAGCTTGGTGTTTGATGAGTCCCGAAGACAGAGAGAATCAAATCATGGGAACTCGTCCCAATTTATGTTGCTTTCCATGCAATTTCACAATAATTAATTTTTCTAGTTGTATCTTTCTCTTTTAACACTAAATAAATAAATAAAGAAATATATACCCAAATTAGTACTAGTATATAATCATGGATCATTTAATTTAGTTGAGTGAGTTATAAGCAAATCTGAACATTTCATTACTAAATTTGTGCCCAAAAGTATCCTAAAGTATGCACTTAATAATTAGGTTGCGTTAAATGATGGATATATAAAGTACAACGGTAACAGTGCCATGAAAATGATATACTACGAAGTTTATAGTACAGTACATTAAAGTTTCTACATTTCAGTGATGCATTTAGGAGCTGAGTTATTGCAGAGTTGGTATGTGTTCGTATACTATTGTATAGGATCACAACTTTATCTGTTTATTAAGTCAGCATATATTAAAAGCGTTAATTTATGTTTTATACTAGCTAGTAGTATTTTTCTTCGTGTGATTTTCCGTGCGTAAGAACTTTAAAAGAGCAGCGTCGTTCACGCCTATACCTCTCTGGTGCTGCCTTTGGCGTGACTTTGTCTTCAAACAAAAACACTTTGCACGTGCATTCGACTCTCAGATCACCACGTCCGCAACTGAGAGATGCTCTCTCTTTTTTCTCTTTTTTTACATATATATATTATAGAGTTAAGATATGGGAGAAGAACAAAAGAAGAGTGTACTAAAAACTCGGTTCGCCGCCTGGCTGCACACAGCATCAGTAGTCTTCGTCATGTTAATCATTCGTTCTGCTGTTTTTTTTTTCTTCTTCTTTTGTAGTTGTAACTCGAACCAGTTACACGTGTTAGATATACTGTACTGATCACTGGCTCGAACCGATTGCTTGTTGGATGAACCGGTTGCGTGTTGGATAAACTTATTTTAATGTTGAGTTTATCAGAAAAAGGAAAAAAAAATTAAGTTTCGTTGAATCAATAACAGAATAAAAAAATAGCAAAACCTATAAAGAATCAATATAATTATGAATAAGGGACTTATTTTGATAGGTTTTGCCATTCTTTCAAAAATAATTTAAAATTGTTATTTTCTTGTATACAAAAACACAAATTTACACATGATATTTGGCTTGTTATTTTCTTATATACAAAAACATGTGTTTTACAAAAAACATTTCTCAAATGTTTAGTGTTTTAAATTTTGAAAAATGGCAAATTTGTAAGAAAATTGAGAAAATGGCAGTTTTAAAAAATGGTTGGGAAAAAATAGTACTTTAGACAATAATTCCAACCTAAAAATGCCATCAAAATAAGTCCCTTATTCATAATTGATTCATCAACAACAGAATAAAAATCAACAATATAAAAAATGCAGAATCATAAAAAAGATTGTCATCATGCACCGGCCGGAACCAAATTTACGTATTGTTGAATTTGTCTTTATTTGCTTGTAAGTGACTTTATCCAAAATAGGGAAAGAAAAGAGAGAGACACTTTGAGATTTTTTATTTATTTATTAATTTATAAACATTTCAACGAACACCAACTCTACACCGCTCTTTACAACAACCCTCCATCCACACCATAAACTACATTCGTACAATAACAATAATGATGATCATTTTTTTTATTTTGTCAATAATGATTATCATTACTATAAGAAAAAATAAATAAATGAAACTTGTAAAAGATAATATTAAAAAAAGAAGTAAAGAATAAGAGCATACATCACAACCATAGCTTAGAACTACTCCGTTTAGATTTTTATTTAGTTTTATTTTGTCGTATCTACCTAACTCTCGTGATAGCAACTTCGTAGAGTTCTTGACATAAGATCTAGTAGCTTTTTATCTGATATTTGTAAATCAGAAGGAGAGGCTTCTTCCTCTGCGTCTGAATCGCTGCTGCTATCGCAAATCTTTTCGATTTGGACACCAATATCTTTAGCAAGTTTCTCAGCACCATCTCTAGAGAGAATGTTGTCGAAGCAAATGTATCTACCAAACGCGGTTTTGTTACCCAAACCTTCCCACAGACATACGTGAGCTTTAGCCAGCCTATTCACATCCATTGTCGCTAATAATCCGTGGCTGTACATCTCTTTTGCTCCTGCCATTTTTTTTTGCAAACAAAATTGTAAATATATATAAAAGTCAACAACTAATTAGCTGTCTTTGTTGGCTCTTTATATATCGAATGGACCACCACCCGTGACCCGTGAACTATGTACACATATGCTAATAATAATACTATGTGTTTGCAACTTTATATAATAACATTAGTGTTTTTGGACGGTTGCTTAAATATATATATGGTTCGTTTTGATATACCTTTGAGATAAGCCAAGGTTGAAGTGGAGTTACGGTTGAAGAAGTCAGGACCAGTTACAAGAGCAGGACATATAGTTGCAAGCTTTAATCCTTTTGAATCTGCGATTCTCCACGCGGCTTTCTCAGCTTTCAGTTTTCCAAGTGCATACCAAAGCTGTAGAATTAGTGTACGTAAAGGGTGTTAATCATTTTGAATCCAGCTAGAGCTAGATTAAATACGAAGAGATGAAAACATTATGATTTTATTTTAGTTACCTTATTATCGACACAGAGTTGTTCATCGCTCCAGCTCTCCTCGTTGATAACAGAGTGATTAAGATTGTTAAAGGAACTGTTCTGCAAAGCACATGCTAAGAGAGATGATGTGAAGACACATTTTCTCACTGAAGCTGTTCTCGTGCACGCTTCGATTACACTCTCGCTCACTTTTGCTTCTAATTCCGCCATCGATTTCTGCAAAAATAAACATTAAAGATGTTAATGGATATACTTCTTAAACCATAAGATAATTTTTTATTTAGAACTAGCAACTGTGACAGATCGTAAAATGATATATAAATATCTATATGTATCCCTATGCATTGGTTTTAAACAAAATGATAGTTATTGGTTTGTTTGTTTATGTCATTGATCTCATGGTGACCTGTTTCTAAGGAAACAGAATTGTAGGTACGCAGGCGTTTCAATGAATTGGGGCCATATAAAGGGGTACGTATGGCCATACAATTCACATCGTAATCAGACACTTAGACAAACCATTTTCTAGATAGCTGTCCTTATCAGTCGGTAGACAAGCTTCCTATGGTAGTTCACAGTTACTCTCATGAATAAACATATCAATCAATCTAGTAGTGTAGAAGCTTTTCATAATGTTAATTAAAATACTACTACTGTATATGACTTTCTTGTGAGATCAGGTGGTTGAGGATGAAATTTGTCAAATTGTCAACAAAAGAAAGAGAAATCACTCAACTAAAATAAATTGTTTTCTTTCTTTTCAATCTCTTTAAAAAGAGACAAATGTTGAAATTTCGACAATGCAAAGTTATCAACTCTATTTGTCATTTTTTTTGTTATGAAGTGCTACCAAATCTTCCAATGACACTTAGTTGAGGATGATTTACCTTTCAACGAAAAGAGAAAACAGAACACAAAGCAAGGAGACAGTAAAAGATACAAAATCTAGGTTTTTGAAAACATAAAAGAGCATTGAAATATATGGTTGAAAAAAATGTACGTGTCCAACAAACATTCAGAAAAAGTATATATGAAAGGAATGTGTGAAAATAAGTACCAACCTCAACTCGTAACCACTTTTTGATTAACGAAAAACAGAGCCAATAAAAAATGTGTTCTAGAAACGAAACCAGGGGACAAATCATCATCCCTCAAAGAATTTTTTTAAACAAATATTCTCTATAATTTGACACATATGACATAACGACGAAGCAGCTAGCCCATTCACATAATTCTCATTTTCACTTCACACCCTCTGACACGTATACGCCAACTTAACTGTGTTTACTTTTCAAAACCCTAATTTTTGTATAATGAATAATACTACTCAATAAATAGCAACACTATGCAGATTTTAGTACGTATTGGGACGTGACTAAAATAGCCATGTGCATTAGATGTAGTGTATGTCTTCGTACGTATTCATGATTATATACGTATATCCATCATTATGGCTCATAAACACATCGTCTAGAAAAGAGAGTAAGAACATGTCCAATGCAAGATGCTACCAAATTTCTTAGTCATAACAGGTAAAACAATAAATCAATAATGTTGTATTTAGCTAAGAAATATATCTTAGTTAAGAATTTTAAATATTGATTTTTAATGCAATGTGTAGGCATTTCATTGGTTTGAGTATTAGTAAAAAAAGAAGAAGAAAAGAATTTCATAACTTCAAAACTTTACCATTGGAGGTATATATTTCTTTTCATCTTCAAAAACTTCTTAACTTAAAAACTTGTACTTTTTGTAATGACAATATTGCTAAAGAAACTTGTTTACAACTATAGTATTGGAGATGGTAGGACGAAAAGGAAACATACCGAATATCCAGAGATTCCGGCCGGATCGATGAAAGCAGTGGTGTGGAAAACGCCAGCACAACCATCGAACGCTTTGATCAAACTCTCCATCTCTGTTAATCTTGACACTACTGACGTAATCCTGTTACCAAACGACGCCGTTTCAGCATCAGCTTCCATCTCACTCACTTTCTCTTTATCCTCTGCATTTTCATTAAAATATATATATATATATTAGATCCTCAAAAAGACTTGATTGGACTAGAAATTTTTGGACTAGAAATTTTAACTTATATATTTCATATACACCCAAAAAGAATAATATAAACAATAGTCAAAACTCAGATAAGTAACTCCAGAATCCAAGTATTAATTCGTTAAAAATATATATGTAGTACTCGTAATGTGTATATGAGTTTTCTCCGTTAATCTTGAATTAGCAAGAAAGGAAACTGAATCAGATAAATATTGATTCATTAATTCCCCAAAATAAAGGAGTAACCATTAAAAACAATTACCAGGACAATCAACGACGATCCGTACGGAGTATCCATGAACAAGGAGCCGTTTAACAATGGCACGACCAAGGTAAGAGACACCACCGGTAACACAAACCAATCTGTTCCCGGCGTCAGAATCCAGATCCATCGCATTTCTTGATTTGCCACCGCCACCACAGCCTCCGAACCCGTCGTCGTCTCTCCTCCTTTGCACAGCGGCGCACATGAAGTCCTTAAGCTCAGCCGAGAACGTCTCTGTCGCACGTACAATCCTCATAGCCGGAATAAGGAAAAAGAAGAAATCAAGAAATGAACGAGTTAGGATTGATTACTGTCTCCTTTGTTCACTGTCCTCTGAATCTTGTTTCGTTGGCTCTTTTAAGTTCAGAGAAGAAGGTAGATAGAGAGAGATACACAGAGGATTGAGAAAGGAGGAAGGAGTTATATATATAGAGAGAATGAGCAGAGAGGCCGTTACAAATCACGCGAGAAATGCTAAAAGAGTCTCTTGATATTTCGGAGAAAGACGACAAGTGTAACAGTTTACTTCAACTTTATCGGCTCGGCTTGGCTTTCTTTTATTTATCTACTTCTATATTATATGATCCCCATCCCATTTACTCTGTATTATTTCTCATATTACCAAAAACAATTTTATATATTTTTAACTGACATGTAACCGATTTGATCAAATAGAAAAGTTTTAACATCACCTATGAAGTGAGTTGTGGCTGAGTAAAAATATCAAAAACTAAATTATGGTTTTCACTTTTCAGTATTTTAATTTCATGTTTTTTTTAATGGGAGTATATAGCAAAGACCATACTATATATAATAATATAATTGTAATAGATTTCTCTGTTGGTTTTTAATCATGTCATTACAAGATTCTATTGTTTGTCTCTTACATTACAAAGTCATCAGATAGGTTACAGATTTACACAGTTATAAGATAAAATTAAATTAATTTAGTGAGAGTTGATTTAAATAAAAATGGAGCTGCCGTATTACATGACTGGTTGTTTTTAAGTCTACGTGGTTTTGCTCCAAACTGGAACTGATTAGTACGGTCAAACTAGTTGACCCCTCTACTAATAATAATACGACGGCTAACTCGATTAATTTGGAGACAAAGACTTAACTAAATCTTCATAATCTAAGTCAATTATACTCCTATTATTTTAATTAAGGTCAACACGTCAAACGATTGAACTCTCAAATATTTTGAAATGTTTCATTTTTAAGTTTATCGCACATAATTTCTTAAAATTTTTATTTAATTATTATTTTTCTCTAAACAAAACGTAACTATATTTATTATTTATTTAAATACAACTCAACAAATAATGAATATGGAATTTAATTTGTAACGAACATCCACACATTTGCAGTTTTGCATATATATTGCATGACTACATATATGATATATGCAAATATATTAGTAGTTAATTGTAGTGTAGATGTAAATATACGTGATACGTACGTACGTACGTGACTACATGATGAGTTTGCATTTAATTATACTGGCAGATATCAATTGGTGTCCACAAATCGTCTTTCATAGATTCATGAATATACACTGTTTTCACTAAGCATAGATCGATAGAGATACAATATAATATAAGACTTAAGGTGTAAATAACTGTAGTCTTATAGTCTTATATACTTTAATTTTTTACAAAATTCACATGTTTTCAACATTGTAACTCTTGTATTAAACCGCAAGTAAATGAAAAGTGCAACACATTGTCACCAACTCTTATCGCTTTATACGGTTACTATTTCTTTTAGTGTTTTTTTTTAAAAAAAGTGTAATACTCGTCTCTTGCATAGAAGGCCTCGTAAGGCCAAAAACAAAAAGGCAAAATCTACTGCTCGTGAAATCATTAAAGCTGATTCCACGTTAAGCTTCGCTATTATTATAAATAATTGTTATTTGATGACATCTTAAGTAAACCTAATCCCACCATCTAGAACAGTAATCTATATATATGACCTAGTTGAGAAATACTAAAGTTTATCCCAATTTGATTCGTATAAGGAACTGAGTTATACATTTTAATATCGATTTATTATGCTTTATCTCTTTTACTAATACTAATCACAATCTAAACATTTAATATTCCTGTATTAATATATAAATTGAATAACGTAATCGCCAGTTTTTTTTGTAAGTCCACTTTGGGTCAAAACAAAATTAACAAGTGGGGGCAAAAAAAAAAAAGTGAAGATGCAGAGAAGAGAAGAGTGGTCAAATTTACAATTCTGCTTTTAGGCCAACTTAACATACATGCTATCACCACGAAGTTACAATATGTACTGCGCAAGTTAGGTCATGGTCAACTTACAATTTTTCGGTGATGGTCAAACATTATTGGAAAATGGTTTTTATTTGACGAACATTTCTCACATCAACTATCAACTCTCAATATGTACAAATATGACTTATCCAAATATATGCGTAACATGACTAAATAAATATATCCTTTTTTTGTGTGAAATGTGGATTTGATGTACCATTAATTAGTATAAGATTGTTAATATTTAAGAAAACTATGGTTTTAGTCACAACACATGGGAAAGGTTAGAAAGTTTATATTTAAAAATGAGAAAATGTCACTTAACTAACTATATGAATCATAGTAATTGAGATTGGGATGGGGCTAAACTCTAAACGGCTCGGCTGAGAGGAAAAGCGCGAAAAAAATAGAACAACCTGAGCACTGCACGTGTTGAATGACCAGTAGGCACGCACCGATCTTCTTCTTCAAGCTAGTTAATTGAGAGCTTACGTGGAAGCCTCTCGTTCGTACGTAGGTGGTCTTCTTTCACGATCCACTTGGCTAGTACTGAGTTGTGTAAATGTCCGGTTTACTACATACCACACAACACATTACATACACTCTAGTACACTACACAGACACAGTCTCAAGTCATTCACATGAGAGACATGTTCATTTGATTCATCACTGACAAAGCTGTACGTAGTTTTCCTTCTTTGTATACATTTATTTTACTTATTACTACGTATGGTGAAGAGTCGAACTCGTAAGAAAATTCTCGTCACTAATAAATAAAACAAAAATCATAGAGAAAAAATGATTATTAATGGGCTTTTTAGCAACTGTTGTTAGTGGGCTTCTTGACTAGGGCTTAATATCTCTTGAGCGTGTCGTTTTGAACGCGTTTCCGCTTCTCTCTTCTTCTCGTCCGGTGAAGAAGTCCTCCGGCAACAAAATACTTAGGAAGAAGAAGAGAGTAGTAAATACTGAGAATGGAAAGCTTGGACACTAATTTTCCTGTGCGGCATAGAAAGGTCTCCTTTGAAAGTAAGGTAATTTTGATTTAATCTATCGAATAGTTTTTTTCTTTCAATGGGATTTTAGCTCGATTCTTAATACTAGATCAAAACAGTATCTTCCCTGCTTTGATTTTGATATCGTACATGAGACCTCGAGTAATTTATAGTGTTTCTTTGAAAGGGAAACAAGACTGAGATTGTGATCTGCAGCTATGAAGATCATATCCTTGTGAGTGTCTCTCTGTATGAAGGTATAACTCAGATGTTTGATATCATACTAGTTTTGTCTCTCTGAACCTCTACATAACTTTGTTTCAGGTCATAGCAACACAGATTGGAGCCATGGGAACTATATTGCACGCGAGGTCCCTTATTATATAAAATTCATCTTTCTACTATGTTTTCTTTCTTTCTTCAGGACTGACATTCTGAGTTATGCCTAATGATGCTTCTTCCTAATGATGCTTCTTCTTCTTAACTAATGATCGTGATTTGTTCTTCAGTCTCAATAAAATCTAACTTTTGTTGTTGTCCTTGTCCAACTGGTGTGTTCTCTGTTGAACTATTTTACATGCATGGTCTGTGATATAATTAGTTATTGTTCATGATGCCATCTAAGATATATTCTTGTTCTTGATTGGGTCTGTCTATCACTTGAGTTATATATATATGTGTTTCATTGTTGACAGGAAGGAAGAAGGGATGTCTGTTGAACCTACATTTAGTGTTTCAGTGATATTCGGAAAGCGAGATGAGGTTTTTAATCTTATGCTACCTATTACTTTCATAATTTTTCATATAGCTAACTGAAATTTTGTAATTTTGCACATTATGTTTCTTACAGCCAATGCTGACAGCAACTGCTCGAAGACTCATCGAACACATAAGGTATCTCTCTTTCACCTTTGCTTGCATCTTTCTCATTCCATTTTCTTTTTCCTGTTTTCTGGTTAAGATGGAACACTAGAAAAGTGATCATGAAACTGTTATAGTGATGCAATCTCTTTTGAATTCTTCAGTTCTAGTGTTCCCTCCAAGCCTCTGGTTCTCTCACTGGGTCTCAAAGATCATTCTTCGGTACATAACACTTTCTTAGAAACATTTTTTTTTATGGTCCTGGTAAAGTATTACCAATAAGAAAAAGAAAAAACCAATGGTACTTAGAGAGATTCTGTGTTTGTTTTGTAGGAGACGTTGAAGGACATAGTTGCGACTGTGATTGAGAATCGCATTTGGTGATACAGTTTTGCAACAATTTAAAGGATTCGATGTTCCATGTTATTTAAGTTCTTGCTTGATATAATTATCAAGGGGATTTGGACAAGGACATGTTAATTCTTTCTTATAAGACATTATAAACAACCACAATCACATTTTCTTCGCACATAAAACATAAGTTAACAAAGAAAATAATAGTATATCGTTTTCATAGCACAATAGATCACACATAGGTTGCTAAGAGAACTGGGAAAACCTCCCCAGAAAGAAGAAATAACATTGTCATTACATAATATAAACTTGTCAAATAAATTACACCCAATAAATATAAAACACACAAATCTCTCTCTTTCTTCTTTGCCTTGAAAGGGAATTTTGTGTTTTTTTTTTTTGCTCAAGATCCCTGAGTTCCATTCCTGAGTTTGTGACTTGTGTTGTCTCAGATGACTTATGAGACTCAATCATTTCTCTGTGTTAATGCGTTCAACTGATTCTCCAACTACAGAGTATAAGCAAAAGATTATCATTTAGTAATGATGAAAATGTGAAGTTTGTATCTCAAAATCTGGGCAATTAGTAAATTACAAGAGTTTTATTCCGTACTGTCTATATGTTTATAAGATCCTATCTCAAACGCAATTGATAGTGAATGAAGTTTAATATGATTTCATAAGACAAACCTGTCCATTTCTCTGCTTCTGTTTCTTTAGTTCTTCTGTTAGGCTCGAAAAGCTGTAAGATCAAAGATGAAATGAAAACAAGTAATTTAAGGTTGATGTTAACTAAGAACAAGAGGCGGTTTAGCTTGGTCACGTCGATTAGCTACATATAATCACCTTGAGACAATTCATATTTAAAAATTTTATGATTATTAATCAGGATCTTGGCGAAAGAAAGAGATGGATTCAAGTACGTACCTTTGTTGTAGTAGCATGACTTGGGACTGAAGCTCTCTCTCTCGTGACGTTGCAGGAGGTGTCTACATAAAGATGATATCAAATTCGGTTTAGTGAATACATTTGAACAATTATATATGAATATATTTTTGACAAATTTGAAAACAATTTCCTTTTATTCATCTTCTTCTTTTACCTGCAATAGCTCATCCATGCTCGTCTCAGGTGATCCAGGTTGCTTGGCTATGAAATGGTACAAACACAAACTCAGCGATTTATGTTGAGTTCTTCAACAAAAAAAAAAGAAAACAAAATCCTAGGGAAAAACAATCTGATGAATAGGATTGTTATTAAAATACCAGAGGTTTGCTCCACGTATTTGATTAGTCTCAAAATCTCTTCCTGCCAAGAGAAGGAGGAGTATTTAACTAACGATTGTAAAAGTTATTTTCCTTATGGTTTTAAAATTTACCCTTTGCATGGCGTTTTGCTGCAAAATCGACTGAATTGATGGGAGGATTGAGGCCGACGTAGCATTGAGGGAGCTTGGGCTGCTTGAACCACCACCAAATGGTGTGAGTGTAGAGTTTGTAGATCCCTGAGTATACCAAAAACATAATAAAAAGTATTTCACACATTTCTCTGGAAAGACCATATTGTTTCAATGAAGATTAATAATCACATGAAGGATATAGACTATGGTACTTGTTATACCTTCGGACTCAGATCTGCTGATGTGACCTTAAACCGCCCCTTGTGCTCCACATGCGGGACTTCTGTCGTCTCGTCCGCTACATAAAAAACATATTTGAATTAAAGAATCCACACAAATTACATGTAGAATAATAAGCAGATGGGAGGTTACCGGAATCTCTCTTTGTGCGATACAATGATCCACTGTAGCTCCGCTCTGTTTGATATCTACGCTGTTGAATCTCCCTGCAGAATTAAGTCAAAGTGGCTTCTAAAATTAACTCATCATTCAAGTGCATAGAGCAAAAGCTTCAAAGTCAATGAAGCATGTTTACATAGGTTGAAACACTACAATAAGTACTAAGAATCCTAACCTGTCAGCATCAGATGTGATTCGTTTTGGTGAAAAGGTACTCTCTGGTATAATTGAACCGCTCAAATATTTTTTCTGTTCGGGAATGACATGACGTGGTATAGAAGTGTTTTGCGCTGCAGTGTCATCTTCATTTGTGGTATGGGCCAGAGATCCAATGGAAGCCTTTGTTAAAAGCTGTTGTCCAGTATTTATTAGATTTGCATCATTCCAATCAGGAGTTGTTGTGTTATCGTCGTCCTCGTTGATATCAAAGCAGCCTCTGCATCATAGCAGAGGTACAGAAATAAAGTTCAATCAAACTTTTGAAATTCAGAAATGTTGTAGCTATGCAATACTATACATAAGGTGATGTACTTGAGTGCTTGAAGAGGCTTGATTGGAAATGAGGCGAAAGACCTATCTAAATCAGGAATATCATTCAGTTCATCCTGAAATGAAAAAGGAAACAAAGCAAGACATGTTAAGTCGACAAAAGATCACAACTTTATATGCATTCCCAAAAGCAGGCAAATAAGACTATAAGAGTATAGAGAATCGATTTAAATCATACATCCTGACTAGGAGCTGTTGCTGAGCTGCTAGCCCTTTCGGGGGAAAGAGCAGATTCATCCTGTCTTTCACATTGCTTACGGTGGAAGTCGGGCTCTTCAGCATGTGAACTATCATCATCCGAAATCTACAAGGCTAACAAAATTAGTCCCCTATCCCGTAGAATTAACTAAATTAGAAAAACTATTAACTTACAAGGGCAGCTTGAGTTTTTAGGTCCTCGAGATTAAAATTCCAAGCGCTTATTCCCCTTATATATTCTTGCTACAGATAAATAGGTCGTTAATGTAAAAATAATTCAAACACACAATCAAACTTCATTGCATTTCTCAGGCTAAATCATTAGCAGCTTAAAGACTAATTGCAGGATACTTTCAAGAAGAGGGGTGTGAGTCCTAATCCTTACCTGTGATAAGTGCGCTTCATATTCAGATTTGTTTTGCATTAGTAGATCAGCTTCCTTTGACTGAAAGAAAAAATTTCACATATCAAATCAAGCTTTTCCAGCAATTTTCTTCTCAGCAAGAAACAGAATGAGTTTGGAGGATTGGGCAGAGACCTTTATTTGTCTATAGCGATCACCTAATGGAGGAAGACCATTTAAAATAGTTTTAACCAGGTAATCAGCTGGACGTGCATGTTTGAAAAAAGGGTGTTTTAATAGTTTTTCTGAAGTTGGACGCTTCTTTGGGTCCTTCACCAGGCATGTACCCACCATTTCCTTGAAGGCCTGTTAAGGCAAAAAAACAACCATAAAGGTAAGAAAACACGACAAGCAAAAATAATACAAACAAATTGCGACCACTCACGCACTTTTGAGAATCTTTTGTCTCTCTCGTAGTCAAGTCCAGGAGGTGCATTTTGTAAGGTCATCAGCAAAACCTATTGGTGATTACCAGATAATGAAAATACACAAATAAGTAGCAGATTTCAGTGAAGATTAATACAAATCAAATAACATCAATACATCATCATAACATTACCTTCATTGGCGGATATTTGGAAAATGGGGCATGGCCATGTGCCAGTTCAAGAGCCGTAATTCCAAATGACCATACATCTGCTCTGTGACAGGGAAATATATCAGACAAAACACCTGCGTAACATGGTGGGGGAGTAATTTTTTTAGTGTAAATGCAGAATTTAGAATTTATATTCGCTTACTTGAAATCATATCCATGTAGCTGCTGCATGACTTCGGGAGCCATCCTGTGCAGAAACAAGCATTAATCAGAATTTCTGTCTACGATTTATCTGCATATGTCCACAGAACATCGCGTTACTAAAATGTACCAGCATGGAGTCCCAACAAATGTATTTCTGGAACGTTGTCTATCTCCTGTATCAAACATGCAAGCTGATACTCCAAAATCTGCTAACTTAACGGCACCATTGGAGTCCAATAAAATGTTTCCAGCCTGAAAAGGAAGCCATATGTATTATAAAAATGATAACACATTCCCACCAGTTAGAGCAATCAACCAAAACAGCCGTCATCATAGAATTGAGGAAAGTATTATACTAAAGGGAGATAATGCAAGCATATACCTTCACATCCCTATGGATATGCCCATGAGCATGAAGATATACAAGAGCTTTCAGAGTCTCACGAAGTAAAGTAGCGATAACAGGTTCCTCAAATCCATCTTGATAAGAAGACTTTATTATATGGAGACAGGATCCTCCAGCCATGTAAGGCATCACAACCCAAAGCTGGTGTCCGGCGGTAAATGAGCAATGAGCTTGCAACACATTTGGATGGTTGATCAGACTCATTGTTTGCACCTCTCTCCGGATCCCATCCTACAAACATTTAATTTCCTATTCATTCTGATTAACAGAGACACAAATTTCATGGGGTTCATAACTTCATCTATTTCTTCACATCTAGCTAAAGTTCGTGAAACTTTAAAATAAAAAAATAAAATAAAAAAGACAGGATCAAAACATGCAACTACAAGTTGACAGATTAAGTATGTGTTCTAAGGCAATTGAACTACGATTAGACTGGCTATATCCAGTGCTATAAGATAGGTAAAATATAAGAAGAGAAAGCTAAAATCTATACTCAAAAGCCACCAGAAAAGTACACTGGCAAAAAGACAGCTATAAACTGGGAATAAGCAAAGATGTTCTTCCATAATTCAGAATAAGGATAAAAAAGAGTCCTACCAGATCGTTGTTGCACTTTTCCAGATCAAGAACCTTGATAGCAACTACAATATTTAGAGGTATGCACAAAGCTCTGTGCACAGTCGCACTGACACCATCTCCAATTTCTTCATATAACTTGTAGTCTTTTGCATTGAGAGGAAATTTTTTCTCTGAACCCGACTCCATAATTTCTATTTCTTATCTTCTTATTGCATATGCTACACACCTTCGACCCCGTATGTTTCAAGAAATTTACAAGAGAGGTCGACAAACGAGAGCATCAATCTGTGTGAGGTTTCTTCCAATTCACCAGCATTTTACTTTTCTCCAAACCCATGCGAATGCGGAAACGTCATCAATGCCATAAACATCAAAAAGAAAAAGAAAAACTTATCTGCGCAACAGAGTAAATTCCAGTCAAAATGAAGAACAAGTATTCATATCATTCAAATTGACAAATAAAGAGGAACCCAAAATCAGGAAACGTATTAACTCAGAAACATCGTCTTTTGGGACACAACCTAGACACAAGTATCAAAATCACCTAAATCCTGTAAATGTGCAATTGGTACCAATTTTATAATTCAAGGTTTCTGCATTCGTTCTCGATACTAAATAGCTTAAGAATTCGATCTACGCAAAAAGTTACCAGACATCTACAAATATAGAAGCACATTGAGATTTCCTCCAAAAGGTTTTTATACACCACACAAATGATCATCACCATATCTATCAATCAGATTTGAGAAAATGAACCCAAAACCAAAAAAAAATGGAAAAATAAGCTAGGAAGAGAGAGGAAACCTGAAAAATCCTACCATTACCGAAACGAATTCGAATTAGAAAGGAAGAAAAAAAAGAAAAGAAAAAACAAATCTGGGAGAAGAAAGAAACAGCGCTGACCTCAAGTCAAATGAAAGGAGGCGTTACTTAAGCTGACTTCTCCTGCTGATGTTCCTCGTATTACGCACAAAACGAAAGCGACGTAGACAGCGCCGTCGATTGCGGCGGAGGAGATGGCGGAGCTAGATAATCTTCGATCGATCCGCTAAAGAGACAAAATGATTTGAATTGGAAGCACGAAATATAAATTAAGAATCTCGCGTTCGAATCTCCGTTATCGAGCTCTCTCCTCCTCCTCCTCCTCCTGTCTTAGATTTTCTGTCGTCTGGTTTTCGCTTAGCGGAAAGAATCTCGATAGGAGCTAAGAGAAACGGTTTAACCGTGTCAATATCAATAACCGAGCTTACTGGTTCAATTTATGTACCGATTTTGGTTCAGATTTACCTATTCAGTAAATTGAACGGTTCGACCTATTTCACATTTCTGTAAATTAGCCAAAATTTAAACTAAAAAAAAAAACACGAACACGAGAAATTGTGAAGTCATGTTTTTGTTTGAATTTATTTGTTTATGTTTTTACATAAACTCGATTTTCTAAGAATGTGAATTATGTAAATTATTAATAACAATGCTGAAAATATGTAATAGTATATTTTATAATCGTTTGTCGTGCTTCACTTCATTAAACATAAAAGTTGTCTAACGCAATATAAACATTTACCATAAATTTTTATGAATAATAAAGTTTAGGTAATAACAACAACTAAAAAAAGCCAATCAGTAGAAATTTTATGTAGCTTTCACAACTAATGTCATTTCTAAATGAGATCGAATAAGTAGTAGTACCTAACAATTTGAAGTTTAACAAAACTTTGCCTTTTTAGATTGAATTGGTGGAATTGAATTACCATGACCTTGCTAGTTTACCGGGTACTGAACCGAACTACCGGTTCTGGTTATGGTAATCGCTCAATCACTAAAATATCGTACCGATATTCTAAATTAAGAGAACAGGAAATATAAGAAAGAAAAAAAAAAAAAAGTCGAAACATATCGGGCTGGCGAAGAGATGATTCATGATTGCTTCACAAGGAGGAGGTGTTGCTGGGGTCAACCCCTTGTCTTGATTGGGTGGAAATTGCTTTCACGATAATTATTTTCACTTATAATATAACCAAATAGAATAACAAAGTCTTTCGTAAAAAAGTAATTATATTCGTAACAATTCCCAATTAGCGAGAAAAAAAAAACTAATTATATAAATTTAGTCAAACAGTTTTTGCATAAATTTTGTTACAACTCACAGTTGATGATGTTGACAAAAATAAACTTTATTTACAGTTGAAAAAAAAAAAGAAAAAAAAAAGTTGATTACTACAACTTCTTATGTCTTTCTTCGCATGTGCTTGGGAAACAACATGGACAACAATATCTGGAATATTGTTCAAATATTTATAATTAACTTTTATAATGTATTAACTCTCTTTTTTTTTGTCATCAAATGGATTAACTCTTTCATATATGCTTTAAGCATATTTAAATGCGACCAGGAATATGGGGTGATATTTCTAGGTCTAAAGTCTAAATAAATAATGATATATTGTATGATTAAACTATATATATTAGCGTCTTGGTTAGA
Source organism: Capsella rubella (assembly GCF_000375325.1). Classification (NCBI taxonomy): domain Eukaryota; kingdom Viridiplantae; phylum Streptophyta; class Magnoliopsida; order Brassicales; family Brassicaceae; genus Capsella; species Capsella rubella. The sequence goes on from NW_006238918.1 coordinate 4,786,251, forward strand.
TCTATTGTTAAATCGGATCATGCACTACCGATGACTTTGTTACGAGTGTTTAAAACACGTTATGATGATTGATAATTAGAATTCGGACAGATCCTTATAAATTGCATCTTTAATGTTTTCTATATATATATAAGTGAAAATAATTATATATCCACGTTCAAACCCTTAATTCTATGTTCAATGTTATATAATCTACAACTTACAAGACTAGACCATACGATTCTCAATCTACCATATATGCATATATTTAAAAACAGCTTTCATGCATGCATATATATACTATCTGCTGAAATTGGTTATTTTGACGAACAAGATTATATATACTCTAAAATTTTCTCTATACATGAATACAAAGATAAATGCTTGTCATCGAGAACATGCCAATATAATGTTCTTGTTCGAGGAGATGGAGATTAACAAGTGGACTAATCAACGGTTTGGTTTCTTATGCCCAACTTGACTTGAACAAGAATGCATAAACATGATGATAGATAATACTAGTGTGGAGGGTCCATAGAAAAATTATACTTCTCCTTTTACAAAATACGGTTTTGAAACAAACAAAATTATAAAACCATCTAAAAGTTTTGTACAAAAAAATTAATGTATCATTTGGTATACAATTTGCAAAGTAGTTGTGATTTGGAATTACGTTCTACAGAACCGAACTTTATAAAAAAAAAACAAAAAAACAATAGAGTAGATCTCTTAAAGATTTTTTTTTCTTTCTTTTGGGATTCATTTTTTCTTTGGGATTCAAGCATCGCTATATATATACAAATGTAGAAGAAATTTTTTATTTAATTTGTTAAGCCATTTGTCCCGTAAATCTTTCTATGTTTTATTTGTTTATGTGCCCCTAAAGTCGTCAGCCTTGACGCGGGCATTCCGAAAAATAGGATGATTATAATTATAAAAACAGGAAAAAAACAATAATTAATCCTTAAACAAAGACAAGAAAAAAGATCACGTTTGCTTGTGGAAGCCGCCTCTTCTTGATGCACAAGTAAACCAACTACATTCACATCTTTTATATACGTCAACACTTACGCAGGCACATTGGATTCACATATATATACATATACATACACACACACACACACAGAGAGCAGAGTCAAGAGCAGTTTATGAACAGAGTCAAGAACGCACAACTTATCACAGATAGAAGAAGCGAAGAGCACATGATCATGACCACAATGCAAGATTTATCTTCTACGGTGTCGTTTAGCCCCAGCTTCAGTATCTACGCCTCCAGTGACCTAGTCGAAGCCGCCGTTAGAGTTGTCCGTGAGTCAGAGAGTTATTATTCCGTTAAAGTTGACAGCGTAAACGATAAAGAATTCGAGTTCGAGACATCACCGTTACGTGACGAGAGCTTCTTCCGTTTTCCGACGACGGCTTTCAAGTTCTCATCGGATGATGATGACGTGGGAGCCGATCGAGTGATCACGTCTAAGGATATTTTCTACGGTGGATGGAGTATTGATCCGCCTATATCTTCGCCGACTGAGTCGCATTCATCGTCGGAGTCTGACGATTTGGAGAAAGTTTCTCCGAGCAGATGTTTCTGGAGTCCGACAAGGTCTCCGGCGATAGGAGATGGCTTGAAGATGAAGAGTAAATCTTCGAGCGAGCCGAGACGTTGTCGTATTAGGGAGTTTCTGAGGAGAAGCCACAGCGACGGAGCTGTTTCGACATCGAGCGCATCATCCAAACGGTGCAGTTTCAAGGATCTTCTGAGAAGAAGCCACAGCGACGGCGGAGGCGGCGGCGAGGGGTCTTCGAGTTCGTCTAGCGGAAAGGGCTCGCCGGTAGTGAAAGGGAGTAAGAAAACGAAAACGGTGTCATATAAGCCTGAAATGGTCCAGAGAAGAAAGTCTTACTTACCTTACAGGCAAGATTTGATCGGCGTTTTCGCCGGGATGAGCAGATTCCGTCATTAACAAAGTTTTGATTATTATTATAATCCTAATTCTTTATTATCTCCACTAATAAATCTAAAGAGAGATCCTTGTTTGCATATACTTTTTTCTTTTTTGACCATGTAAAACTTTTTGGTTCTATTAAATTCCAAATATACTTGTGTTCTTGACTTTTCCACTGAAATGTTGTGCTATGTGTAAGACTTTCGACTGTATTTAATATGTTCACGAAGGGGACTGTCTTTTCCAGTGAATTATTCTTGAAGAAATATGTGGTGATTCATTGTTACAAGCTCTTAGTTCTCGATTGGTCTGTCTATGTCGATTTTGCATACGGATGGAATGTTCTAACTAGATATTTGGTAAAGGTTTACTAGACTAGACACATGCAGAAGATTCCGACATAATCTTTTGTTGTGTGAGTGACGAAATATTTTGTCACAACTAGACTAGTTGCTTGTTTCTCTTGTTAACTAAGCATGAATGTGGGGTTGGCTCCTTAACACAGAAAGATAGACCATTCTTTTGACTCAGTTTGGTTCAGTTTTCTAATCTCTTCTTGGATCGTTGCCCACTTTTCTTGCAATTCAAGTCGAATACTTTTTTTTTTTTTTTTGTTCATTTGACCAAGTAATGTGGCTGCAAGAAAACATAAGTTCTATTTCCTCATCACATAATTGACTAACATCATCTGTTATAATTGCACTTGTTGTGACTATTCTCCATCTATCCTAAGGAGATGCCTGGAAACAAGGAATGGGACTATGGGAAATTCTCTTTAGATGACTTTATATATCAAAAGACTTCAGAAGAGAGTTGAGTTATTCAGTACTGTATGGTTTAGAAACCTTACATTCATTTGTCTCTTGTCAATACCTCAACACAATTCCCCTCATTTTTAGTGTTTCAAAAATTACATAGAGCAGGTCTATGTGGCCTTGTGTGGATCAAGCAATGTATAGAATGATATATAGACAAACCCTTGGCTCATATTATACTTTCTTTCTTTTTGAATCTGAATTTACTTATACAGTAATGTCTCAGAGACACTCATCATACAAACATCATCGGGTGTTTAAGATAGTGCAGCTGACGTAAACGAAATAAGTTATTTATATGGCACATATCACTTCGCATCTCTTCTTTTCCATAAGTAAAGGCCCTACTCCTAAAGTCTTGTAACATTTTATTCTCTATAATCGTTTTTTCATGCAACAAATCAAGCAAGTAAAGACAAGACTTATCCCGCAAGGCTTCTTTTCATAGTTCTGGCTGGCATAATAAGATGAGCATGTTGACATGTTGCATGAAAATGTCGACATAGTTTTCCTATCTCCCGCACAATACATATAAATAGCTAGTAGATCAAACGCTTTGCACATTCTCCATTTCTCCTCTCTCCTCATCCCTAGAGGAGTTTAACTAGAAGCTCGTTAAGTATCCAATGCTTTTGTTTAATCGATTAATCAACAAGGCAGAAAAATGACATGCATAATCACAAAATGTAGAGAGTATGTTAATTAGCTTCCTTCTTTTTTCTCTTCTTTTCTTTCTCCCTGAAGTTTAGTCCAATTTCATTCATCTTTTTGTCATCCACAATCTCCTCCGTTACATAAAAGTCTGATAACAAAAGTTCATGTCTGTAAACAATAATGTACAAAGATGTTTCTTGCCCTGGAAATTTGGTCCTCTATTAGGCGACAGTTTGTTATAATGGCTCATCAGACTCGGGAGGCTATGATCTCATCTGCTACAAAAGCCAGAAAACAGGTAAAATAAATAAAAACACAAATCCAAAATGGTGGTGTCTATTTAGATAAGGTTAGCTAGAAAATGGAATATATAAGTATAGCCTTGTTTTGGTGATAAGATCTTATCCTCTTCATAATCCACACTCTTCAATCCCTTCTTCATCTCCACCACTTGTTTTTTTTTTCCCTATCCGATAAAATTTCAACTTTCGATCAATATTTTCCTTATGTTTGAACCATTTTTAAAAAAATACAGTTTTAGTGTGATAACTCAAAACTCAGATATGGTAGGTAAGACAAACATAGCTCCTTTTTTAACTGGTTGATATGAAAAAATTTGAGTCATGTGATGTGAAATGTAATGGTTGATAATATAAGGAGAGGCATACACATTGTTTTACAACAGTGAATTGATTTATATATAATCGTCTTGATCATAACTTATTATATTTAACTAATGGATGTGCATATCCCTCATATAATCACATACTGTAACATCAATTAAACTGGATAGAGAGAAGTTATTTATCCACCACAAGAAAAAAAAGACACCTCACCTTTCGCTATCCTTATCCATGAGACCCTAAAAGTCCATATTTCTCTTCTTTCAAACGACTACTCTTCATATAACTAATATTTACATTATTACATTTACTCTTCTTTTTATACTTTTGTATTATAAATATCCTAATTCTCTGCATCCCTCTCATTGCCTGTCTATCTCCTCTTCCTCTTGCCGTTGCCCGTCTATCCGCAAACAGAGCTTGTGCTCGCGCTGCACTAGCTTCAGTCACTTCCATTTGGGTATATATAATATATATATAACTAATACAATTCTCTTTTATTCACTCATCATCTCTCATATATATATATCATATATTTGTAAAGGAGTATTTGATGCTTTATAATTATACTACTATATGAATAAAGCTAAGGTAGTACGTACGGTAGTTAAGGATCTTTCAATGGTGCTTTGAGAGCTAATTTGCATTTGATTTAATTTCTGCTACACGCTTTAAATATTTTCTAACAAAAAAAAAAAACTAAAGAGACCCTTCATATTAATGTTCATCTACGTACATGCTTGTTGATTTGTTGGTCAGTAACGTAAGAGAGAGAGGTTATAATGTGTATTGTAATTAAGTATATATTCGCCAAACTTACAAAACTCTTGGAACATACTCGCGTTTCCGTTAATCCATTTAATTCCCTTACCTTTTTTATAATTAGTAAACCAAAATAAAAATAAAATAGATTTCTTATAACTGTTACCATGAAAATTCTGTCCATCACATTTTATAAAAAGTATTGTTGTGTTTTGTAGTAGTTTCATCTTTAAATCTTCGATAATTAACAACTTAATTCACAACGATATCCGGTTTTCATGTTCCAATTTAAATACTAGCCATAATCTGTTTCTAGGTAATGGTCATATTATTCTGTGAGAAATCATTTTACAATTTAGAAAGATAGCTAGTTTAGATATATATGGAGTTATAAATAATTATTTGTTTCATATAGAAAATTTGACTACAGACACTAAAATAGATTGTATGCCTATATTTAGTATAAAATCTTATGTTATTTTTGGAATTAAATATTTTTATTACTTTAAATTAATGAAATGATGTGGTCAAAATTTATTTGCAGAGATAAATACACGTAATAAGAAAAAAGAAAAAAAAACTTTATTCCTTTTATTTATTGATTTTTTCTTCAATTTTATTTATTTATTTATTATAAGATAGATACGTGTCCTATTTTAAGCATGTACCTATATTACTACTATTAAATAGTTTCTCTTTTGCGTTTTCTGATTTTTTGGTACGAGGATCATATTTTTTTATTTATAAATGATTTTTTTGGGTTCAATTGATTTGCACAGAGAACTGAGAAAGCATGGGAAGCGAATCATATGAAGAAGCCATCGAATCACTCAAGAAGCTTCTCATGTAAGAACGTATTTCATAACCGATCGATAGAAGATCACCAAAATGTCGTAGATTATGTACGTAGTAATATAATAGTAACCGAAAATTCATAGATTTTTTCTTCAAAAATGGTTGATTCTTCATACAAACAAAAAGAATTTTGTTTTTTTTTTCAATCAAAAGAAAGATCGGGAAAAGAATGGAATTGTTACTTCTTTTTTTCTTAGGTTTTTTATTTGTAATTATATTCGTGTATATATAGTTCATATAGCAATTCATCTTGGGCAGTGAGAAGGATGAGCTGAAGGATGTGGCTGCGGCCAAGGTGAAGAAGATCACTGCCGAGCTTCAGGCAGTCACGTCGTCCGACAGCAAATCTTTCGATCCCGTCGGACGGATCAAGGAAGGCTTCGTCACCTTCAAGAAGGAGAAATACGAGTAACTAATTTAACTTTTCATCTCTCCCTTCTTCTCAATTTAAATTTTCTTATCAATAAATAATTTAGTAATATATATTATCAACTCATTGCATTGCAGTACGAATCCTGCTTTGTACGGTGAACTCGCCAAAGGTCAAAGCCCAAAGGTATATAAGAGAACAAATCAAATTGAATATATATTGTACTGTACGTTGTCTATATCAGTACATGTTACATATATATGGATTTATAGTATATAATGAATTGTGCAGTACATGGTGTTTGCTTGTTCGGACTCACGAGTGTGCCCATCACACATACTAAACTTCCATCCAGGTGATGCCTTCATGGTTCGTAATATCGCTAACATGGTTCCTCCTTTTGACAAGGTAACACTTTATAGTACTCTACATTCATCGACATCGATCACTGAACATTCTGACTCAAACGGAGTGTTTGACTTTGACATATGACGAGACTTCTCTGTTGTTTCATATAATAATTGCAGGTCAAGTATGCAGGAGTTGGAGCCGCCATTGAATACGCTGTCTTGCACCTTAAGGTCAGTCTCTCTCTGCTCCAATCTCTTTATACTGCTTTTGTGATTTTCTAAAAGTTGATTGATGCATCAGATATTTGGATGCATGTAAGGTCAATCTTACTTATTAGTTTGTATGGCATGACATTTATAAATGGTCATGGGACAATGAGAAAAAACCACATGTAAATGGATAGATAGACGTATTCATGGAGTAGGGAATTCAATATTGGTGCGATGCGTAACGGGCCTTATTGGGCCGGCTGTGTTTAGTGTTGTGTACTGTGAATTTGTGATTAATGTTATGTGAGAATTCCAATATCATCCATTAATACTTAGAGATTGAAATTTATGAATGTAGGTGGAAAACATTGTGGTGATAGGGCACAGTGCATGTGGTGGCATCAAGGGGCTTATGTCATTTCCTCTTGATGGAAACAACTCCACGTAAGTTTTTCTATGTTTGACATTTTTTAAAATTGTCCCATATAAGATACTTTTCTTAGGGGAAATGATTATTATTATTATTTTTGTTAGTTCTGATGATATATATATGTTTAATTAAATTGCAGTGATTTCATAGAGGATTGGGTAAAAATCTGTTTACCAGCAAAGTCAAAGGTTTTGGCAGAAAGTGAAAAATCAGGATTTGAGGACCAGTGTGGCCGATGCGAAAGGGTACGTGTGACTTACGTATATACACACTCCATTTAGTCTTGTACTATTCATTCGCTTAGTGAGATATATTGTTGCATTGTGTTTTCTAAAATATAAAAATGTATGAATGATTGCAGGAGGCAGTGAATGTGTCACTAGGAAACCTATTGACATATCCTTTTGTGAGAGAAGGGGTTGTGAAAGGAACACTTGCTTTGAAGGGAGGCTACTATGATTTTGTTAGTGGCGCCTTTGAGCTTTGGGAACTCCAATTTGGAATTTCCCCAGTTCATTCCATATGAAACAATACATCATCAGCAGTCACCACCACCATCATGAGTATCATCATCACCAGCTAGCATCATATCGTCATCATCATGATCACCATCATTAAGATGTTATACTCTTATATATATAATTGCTGTTTGTAATTGTCATGCACCTTTACTTGCGATGAACTTCTTTTCCTTCATTATGCATGCGTCTTATGAAAAATTATAATAAATCATGTTGATTTTCATAAATATAATTTGCTTTTGTCAGTTCAAAAAAAAACTCTTTTGTTTTCATTAATTTGATTTCATTTAGAACATGAAAGAATAGCAAAGCCATAGAAAATTTATAATAAAAATTGCGAAATGGAGTTTCTTGAATTTGCAAGATGAAGTTAAACTGTCGTCTAGATTAGATATATGTCATATCGTCATAAAATCTTTGGGGGATCATTACTTCTTCATTTTCATTTTACATGACTTACATGTCCCCATGTATAGAGATCATAAACAAGACAACAAGCCTCCACTTAGAATATAGATTTCATATGTAATGCAACAGTATTCATGCAGTGTAGTATATAACGTAATTGTCTCTGTGCAATTAAAATCTAGGAGGAAGAGGGGGGGGACAAGCTTTCAAAGAACATATTAAAAATCAAAGACAAAGAACATAAATTTCGAACTATTAAGATGGGGGACAGCTTCGTCATACAAATTTATAGAATTGTTTAGGGAAGTGTGATATTTTGACCCATTATATCGTCTGACTACTATTAACTTCTTCTTTTTTCGTTTATAGTAAAGCATCGCAGGGCAATCAAGGTTTGTGTCTAATCTCTCATTTTTAAATACACACATTAGTACGTTTAACTATCTTCGGCATTTTAGCTTAGGGAAACACAAATAATTTAGTAATCACATCATATGTAGTACTAGTTTCTGTATCCACTTATGCTTTTCTTCTTTTCATGTTTCAATAATATTAAAGACGTAAAATACATAAAATTATAGTGTTAACAACTTCTAGCCTACCGTTATCTTTAGACTATTTTAGTTTTTAGAGCTTATAACTTGAACCAACATTTAATAGGTCTATATAAGAACACCTCACACAAAAAGATTCAAATGTTTTTTTTTTCTTTTGCTAATTAGGAAAGAAAGATCAAGAAACAAAAATAACATTTATAGATGCTTAGAGTTTTTAAACATATACATTTAACCCACGAGAAGTTCACCTAGTTAATTAAAAGACTTAGCCAATCATACACTAGGACATCAACAACTTTTAATCTAAGATTGTTGATGTATTAGTGTTTGACCAGCTTTTGAAGCTATAACAAAACATAAACCAATACTAGAAAAAGAAACATCATCAAAAACAGTGTCCGTCTATAAAATCCATCATGTTGGTGAGTGTACTTAGCTCAAACTCATCCTCATGAACCCAAAGTGAACTCAAGTAGTTGCTTCCTTGACGATCTTCTTGAATTTCATCTCCGAGAATGCTATTGTTATCGTCGATATTGGAGTTTTTTGTTTCTCCTGATGTATCAGTAGGATTGGGGAGATTGATCTGATACACAATATCAGCACCATTGCTCTGTTTGGTTTTAGGATCTTTGATTCCTAGTTTCTTACTAAGATGCGTGTTCCAATAGTTCTTCACTTGATTATCCGTTCGACCCGGCACTCTTTTAGCAATTAAAGACCACCTGTAATTAAAATACACATATTAACTAATAGTAGTAGTACTAATTATCATGTGATTGTGTTATATTGAAAGTTAGATAGAATAAAACCATGTGTTGTTTACCGAGCAAGCTTGCGAAGTCAATCACGACTATTTATGAATTATATATTTACAGCGATGAAAAATGGATAGAAATGTATTTTTCTTCGTATTGAAATAATTTGTTTAATTTATTCATTAAAAATAAATAAATAAATAGTTCAATTGATGAGTAGATAAAAAACATTTTTAAGTAAATATGATTTAAGTTATATACCTATTACCAAGCAGCTTGTGGAGCCTAATGATAAGATCTTCTTCTTGCTCGGTGAAATTGCCTCGTTTCACATTTGGACTGAGATAGTTCATCCACCTCAATCTACAACTCTTTCCACATCTCTTTAACCCTAATAGTCATATACACAACACAACTTATTCATCAATGATGATCTTAAATTCACAATTCTTTTCTTTCTTTACATGTAACCCACTCATATATGTTAACATCAACCAGGTATTCTCACACATGAACAGTAAATGAAATTAAGGAAGGCATGATATATTTTCCAACGAGACAATAACATAAAGTTAACTAAGAAGGCATGCAAGTCTAAAACAGCATAACATATAAAACCTTAACGTTAAACCCTTCCATGACCCAAACAAAAAGAGTAGAGAAAGAGAGAAATTAACGGACCAGTCTTTTTGGCAATACGATTCCAGTGGCCTTTGCCATGAGCTTTGACATAATCCATGAGAATCTTGTCTTCTTCTACTGTCCACAAGCCTTTCTTGTACTCATTGTTTCCTTCTTCTCCACTATTACTTACTTTCTTTCTCATTCTTTTTGTTTCCTTTGAAAAAAACAGACGAGAGAGATCATAAAAAGAGAGAGAGATATAAAGAGGTTCAGTGAGTAGTTACTCGACGGACTTATTAATAGTACTACAAGTTCAGAAACTAGCTAGTGGGATATAATTTATGTATAAAGTAGTAAATAATTCGGAGTATTTAATAACGAGATATATAGGTATAAATACAAATATTAATGATTGTAGACTTATTAGATAATGACATAATAGTATTGATTGTGTCTAGCATGTGACGATGGTTGTAAATAATAATGGACGTTCTGAGTTGCAAGCTGGTAAATTACTGATCACACAGATTAGTTTAATGACTTAATAATCTTAGATTTATCACTAAAACATGAAAACATGGACCGCTTAAGATGGTCTTGGGAGGCACAAAAATCACGTGTATGTTTTAAAAAGATTCGGCTTTGATCTTAGAGCTCTTTCGGTATCGAAGTTTCATGTGTCAGTCTCTAGCTAGTGTTTAAATATTTTCTTGAATCTTTGATTAACAGAAATTAGTTGTAAAGATAGAGTAGTATATTAGACGGCAAATATGTACATGTACACCACTATTGCTCAAAACCCCCATATGATGATGGGAACCCAAAAGAGTTAAGAGGACTATTACAGAATCTAAAATATATGTTCCTCAAGTAAGTACATAAATCATGAAGTTTCTTGCTGCAACAATTGGAAGGTGTAAAGATCGATAGTAACTGGCTATTACCAATGTCAAAATCAGAATTTATTCATATGAGACCTTTTTATCAATATAGATTCTCATGACATTAAAAATCTGTAATGCCAAATATTTTGTACAATGATACCCTTGGACCAGCGTCCGGGAATCTTGGATTAGTGTATCAGATTAATCATCTATATTATTTTTGTAGTATTAGTATTTTTTGCATTATAATTAAGTAAGTGGCATGAGAGTTAGGAATTAGGTTATGGAGATATTTAATTAGAAGTTGAATTTGACTCTCTTGGGATTAGGGTTCTTTTTCTTCACCAAAAAAACAAATCAGTGTGATTGTAAGAAAGAAAAAAGAGAATAGAAGCTCCTTCTCTTCCCATTAAACAAATATCTTGATCTTTGTGCCCTCAACAGACGTATCTATCTTTTTTATGTTATAAAGTATTATGCGATGTTATTATTGCATTTTGCGAAACTCAGAATTTGTTTTGTTGATATAAATTTTTTTTGACATCTTGTTTTGTTGATTTCATTTACTTATTAAGAATTTATGGTATTGTGGAAAAGGTTTGAGTTTTCTTTTTTTGTTTGCATGGACAATAATCTGCAATTAATACAACAACAGTAGTAATTAATGATATGATTCATAATTATAGTTTGTTTTTCATATTTTAGAGAGTCTGCTGAGTAGAAAATCTGAGTGGTCTATTTGGGAAATAATATTTCTGTATAAAAGGGAAAATAAAAAAAACACTAGAGGCAATGATAGAGCTGGCACATTAAAAAAATTTAGACATATATAAACTCGAAACGCTGGGAGTTGCATGCGTCAATAAGAGTGGTAATAATTTTCTGCGACATTTCATTGTAATAACTATCTATGTTCTCTATTTCCCAATACATAAATAAAAACCATCTATTTTTGTTCTTTTATTTTTCACAAATGAATATAAGAATATTTGATGGACACTCTTGATTATTATAGAAAATCTAGTTTGATTTTTCATAGTACGAAGTTTGAGTATTTTCATGTCCCATCATTTTTAAAAAAATCACGCAGTGGTGTAAGCTACGAATTCTGAATAAACCTATTTGGGTACACTAATATAAATTAAATAGAAATAGAAATATATATATTATATATATAAATTAAATAGGACATTATAGAAGAAGCTGTATGCTTTATAAAGAAGGTGTTGTTGCTATCCCAACCATATGGTTTAGTTCATCTCAACTCCATCTTCTCTTCATGCGTCGGCTTTTTTCGTAAGTCTTACTATATCATTCGTGTTCTTGTTCTCATGAGTTTATTATCGTTTCGTTTGAACAAAAAAGTCTTTATCGGCCCAGTTAGTATGCTGTTGGTGACCTTCGGCCCATATGTGAACTTCGAAAACACAACATTTATACTAACTTTTAGAAAAACTCTGTTTAGTTCCATGTGTTTAAACCTTACGAAAATGACTTTGGTCCGATTAAGCTACATTTGATTTTAACAATTGACTTACTATCTTCTTTTTAATTAGACTTTATACTAGTACATATATATTCGGATCTATCGTGCGTTGTATAATATATATTTTAATGAAGTAAATTTTTAACCTAAATATGATTGAAATTTTTTTGTCAACAATTTCTATTAAAAAAAACCCAAACGAGCTAAGTTTGTGGGATATTGTTTACAAAATATGATATGTTCTCATTTCCTACTTAAATAATTTGAAAATTGAAATAATGAAAAAACACAAAACATGAATCATATGGTGATTTTTTTTGTTGTTGATGAAAATTTAAATGTCGGTCATAAGATGCCAACCATTTCCTTTAGAAATTGCATTTTTTATATTAAAAAACAAAGAAATTATATTGTTGAGGTATTTATTTTATTTATAATAATAAAATTGGCATTTGAATGGCTATAAAAAATTGGTTTATTTCTATTTAGTTATTATATTATAAGTTAGAATTTTCAGTTGTCCGATGGGAAAATTCAGAAGCCATCCAAAAAAGGGAGAAAAAAAACAATAGTCAAAAAGAATGAAAGAAGACTTTCGAAAATAGCCTCTCATTATTCTTTACATAAATTATAGTTTATAGAAGAAGAAAAAAAAAAGAAAAAGTAGTAATTGTGGCCGTTGGAGATTTCATTGGCCACGACACTCATTGAAGGAAATTAAAAGTGATTCTTCTTTTTTTTTTTTTTTCTCTCATGATTCTTGTTATGTGATATCATGCTTGTTGCATGTTTATACAAGTTGTTAGAAATACTTTTACCAAAAAAAAAAAAAAGTTGTTAGAAATACTTTTTATGTTTTAGTTTCCTCTATATACATTTTACATTATATTCAAAATTTTTGAACCACAAAGCTACGGAACGTGAATATTTTTGTAGGGTCTATTGTCTTTTATGTATTTTTATTTTTTTGGGGAACAAATTCAATTTTTAATATTTTTTTATTTTGTTGGTCAGCCTCGAAACTGTATCCCTATATTAGTAAAAGAGAAGTACAAAAAGTGCTTCCGGGTCGGCTCAATTTCAAAAAATTATCCGAAATTTGTAACTGGAACTTTTAAAATTGGATAGATTAATGGGTTTGGATACATACACCGGATACTTTCCAAATCTAATTTTAGGATTGTATTATTTCCATAACTAATTATAAGATTTACTAATATTTCACTAATTAATTTAATACAATCTATTTAAAAAATATTATTTTTCTTTCACTTTTATTTGATATTATTTTTAATTTATGAAATTATACTATATAATATAAATATTTAATAAAAATTTAACTTTTTTTTTGCATTTGTTGCAATTTGAATTTTTCAAAACGGACATATAATACTCAACTACACTCGGTTAAATATTTTGGACAACGGTTTAAAATCATTATAAGTATGACCAATATTAAAACCATTGTTACATGAGCATATTATAAATAAAAGGTTCAAATATATAAAACTTTTAGAATTTAAAATATCGAAATATTTTTTTGAAGACATAAATGTAATTTAGAGACATAATTTTTATTGATAAAAATATATTATATATCAGTAAATTTTAGATAATTCACGGGTAGTTTATTAAAATCACAATTATAATGATAAAACGAGTTACGAATAATGTTTTTTACGAAATGAATTCTGTTACGGGTTGGACTTTCAAAAATATATTGTAAATATGTAATTTTTACGTATATTCCTACTTTTACTACAAAAATGGTTAAAATGAATAATTTATCGAAAAATATATTTTGTGCTATTAAATTTTCACCGTGTTTTGAATTGTATCAAAACTCGGTATATGATTATTTACTCGCTTTTTCCTTTATTATTTTCTTTAAACTATATGATTTACCGTAATCGACTGCACTCTAACAAAATTAAAATGTAACATATTCTTCCGATAAAAGTTATATATATGTAATTATTTCTTCCGCGCTGTAGCGCGGGTCCGAACCTAGTTTAATAGTAGAAGAAAAAAATGAAGAAGGCCAATGAAATAAGTAAGATCCCCAAAAAAAGCATAAAGTGAATTGAAAAAAAAAAAGAATAGAAAAAGACCACAGAGAGACAGACCACTTGAGTGGGTGGGGGAATCATAATATACACACGAAGGGAAGGAGGAAGGCGCGAACTTCAAGGACCAGACACAACCAACATACACATTTTCTTCTTCCTACGAACTTTGTGTCTTTTCTTCTTCTTTCTCTCGTGAGTGCATTTCTTTTTTTCTCAATTCTTTCTTTCTTCTTCTTCTTCTCCTCTGCGACGGAGTGTAAATTTCTCATCTTTTTCGATTTTATTTCTCCGTCTGACATAGTTTTTGTTGTTTGTTTCTCTCCGAAAAGTGTTGAGTTTTTATTTAGTCCGAATCACGTTCTATTGAATTCCCAGATTTCGAATTCTCGGGGGTGCTTGTGCTTCGTTTCGTGCTGGGATCAGTGGGCTTCCCGTGATTCCGTATGATTTCTCTGTCTTTCATTCATTGCTTACTTCCATTTCTACTTGGCTTCCCAATAATTGTTTTTTGTTTTGGTGTGATCTACGACGCTATGCATGTTTTCCTTTTTTTCTCCTTCTCTGTTTCTAAAATTCCGGAATTTGGACACGGGTTATGAAATTTCGTCTGTTTTGTTTTTTTTTTTTTTTTTTTAAAAGTTAGATTCAGCTCAAGTTAAAATAACACATTGTGCTCAATTCTCATTGCGTTTCAATTAAATTTTGGATTTTGAGGATCTATGCATTTTGATTCATGCTATACAGAGAGGTGCTTTGTTTGATAAAGTAGCCGTCTTTTTTGTTTCTTTGTTTTTTTAAGGAGCTATAAAAAGTCGGGAATGGCGGCTAATGTTTCTGCTGGAAGAAACATTCATGCTTTCTATCTTGCGGGTCAGGTTTTCAGGGGACAAAGTTACCGACAAGATTCTTGGACTTCTGGTTTTACTTTCAAGGCTAATCCATTCAGAGAGCCCTCTTGGTATCACTTCTTTTTAACCCCAACATATTGTTTCTGTTTTGCATTTGACATTTAGATTCATGATTCTCGTTTCTGATTTTGCTCTTTTTTCTCATCTACAACTTATCCTCTCTTCCAAGTCTACAACGTTTTTGTTTTAACTAGTTAGGCTTGTAGGTGCTCACGCTGGTTTCAAACTTGTCCAATCTTTGTGTGCATAGGTCAAGTGGTGTATCGAAGGCTTTGAAAGCTGACAGATGTGGTTGTTACTCTCGTGCTGTTTCCGCCATCAGTGAGAGCTCAAAACCTTGTACAAGTATCAGGTCTGTTTCGGTATCCTCTTCAACAAAGTATTATGATTTCACTGTGATTGGAAGTGGAGTGGCCGGTCTGCGTTACGCTTTAGAAGTTGCAAAGCAAGGGACAGTGGCAGTTATTACCAAAGATGAGCCTCATGAGAGTAACACAAACTATGCTCAGGGTGGTGTTAGTGCAGTCTTATGCCCTTTGGATTCTGTAGAAAGTCATGTGCAGGACACAATGGTAGCCGGTGCTCATCTTTCTGATGAAGAAACCGTAAGAGTAAGTACTCATTACTGACTATATACGTTCACAAAGAAGGAGACTTTGACTTAGATTGCTGCATTGTTAAGTGCTGTCATTGCCTGATAAACTGTCTGATACATGCTTGTGTTAGTCCTGTGCTATAAGCATTGTAGTTACTTCATGTAGGTTGTAGGATGTAGCTGTGTCGACAGTTCTGCAATAGTTTTTGACTCAATTAGCGACGGAGCTAACAGGTTGAATCTGGCTCTCGAGATATGTGTCGTTAATCAAGTTTCTCTATGATGTCTAGTTCTTTGGCGAACTGAATGAAGGAGTTTACCAGTTTGGCTCCTATCACTGTTCTGTAGTGTCATGAGATGGTCCAAACCTGTCTCACATTTCACGGCCTGAATGTCTTTTTTCAGGTTGTGTGTACAGAAGGGCCTGAAAGAATCCGGGAACTGATTGCGATGGGAGCATCATTTGATCACGGCGAGGATGGAAACTTGCATTTGGCCAGAGAAGGTGGTCACTCGCATCATAGGATCGTTCATGCTGCTGACATGACAGGAAGAGAGATTGAGAGAGCTTTACTTGAAGCCGTACTTAACGATCCCAACATTTCTGTCTTCAAACACCATTTTGCAATCGATCTGCTCACTTCTCAGGTTCTTCTTCACTCCCTTGGAAAACCAAATTGCATCTGATCAGTTGCCTTATCAGATCAATCTTTTTCTATCTAAATAGGACGGTGTGAGCACAGTTTGTCATGGTGTTGACACTTTGAATATCAAAACAAATGAGGTACAAAAGTATCTTGTTTCTGGCTGTTTGATTGCCTTGTAGGCTTAGCTTATATTGTAATGTAAAAGAACACATGTTTCTTCAGGTGGTACGCTTTATATCGAAGGTGACATTGCTTGCTTCAGGTGGAGCTGGGCATATCTATCCATCAACCACAAATCCTCTGGTAATATTTTCATTAGACTCTTATAGTTACAGAACTGTATGGAAGTTTTCATATCACCATTTGTATCAGTAGAAAGAATGAGCAGGAGCAACACTACAATTTTGTGTGTTTATAGGCAATATCCAAAAATGCCACATTTTATTAAGTATGTATTGTGGTTTGTCACTTGAAAAGAAAAAAAATGTCAAAACCATCGCTGTTAAAAAGTTTCAGAAACAAAGAGATTTCAGTCATAAAATAGATATGTTTGGCCAGATTTGGTCAGAAAAGTGGTAGTGCTAGTTGCAATGGTCTTCTTTGGATAGTGATAGATTTTGCTCATTTTAAATATCCACTTGATATTTGTATAGGTGGCTACTGGAGATGGGATGGCTATGGCTCATCGGGCTGAAGCTGTGATCTCAAATATGGAGTAAGTAAACTCCGAAATAATACCAAAAGAAATTTTTTGACAATGAAACTTACGAGTTGTTTTTTTTGTTTGTTATATTTGGTAAGATTTGTGCAGTTCCATCCTACTGCCTTAGCCGACGAAGGTCTTCCCATCAAACCACAAACTGCTAGAGAAAACGCCTTCCTCATCACCGAGGCCGTTAGAGGTGATGGTGGCATCCTCTACAATCTAGGAATGGAGCGATTTATGCCCGTATACGATGAGCGAGCTGAGCTTGCTCCAAGAGATGTGGTTGCAAGAAGCATTGATGACCAGCTCAAGAAACGGAAGGAAAAATATGTGTTACTTGACATAAGCCATAAGCCAAGAGAAAAGATTCTAACCCATTTCCCGAACATAGCTTCTGAATGTCTTAAACACGGTCTGGATATCACCCGTCAGCCTATTCCGGTTGTCCCTGCAGCTCATTACATGTGTGGAGGAGTTCGTGCTGATTTACATGGCGAAACCAATGTTGTTGGGTTGTTTGTAGCAGGTGAAGTAGCTTGTACCGGTCTGCATGGGGCAAACCGTCTTGCTAGTAACTCGCTTTTAGAAGCTCTGGTTTTTGCGAGACGAGCTGTTCAGCCTTCAACTGATCTCATGAAACGCACAAAACTTGATCTAAGCGCATCAGAGAAATGGACAAGGCCTGTTGTTGCCACAGCTAGATCGCTAGGAGATGAAGTACTATCAAAGATTATAGCTTTGACGAAAGAAGTGAGAAGAGAGCTTCAGGAAGTGATGTGGAAGTATGTTGGTATCGTCAGATCGACCATTCGGCTCAACACGGCTGAGAGGAAAATCGCAGAGCTAGAAGCGAAATGGGAAACGTTTATGTTTGTACATGGATGGGAACAAACATTGGTAGCTCTTGAAGCTTGTGAGATGAGAAACTTATTCTGTTGTGCTAAGCTTGTAGTGAGCAGTGCGCTAGCCAGACATGAAAGCCGTGGTCTTCATTACATGACAGACTTTCCTTTTGTGGAAGAAAGCAAGCGCATTCCGACAATTATTCTCCCGTCTTCTCCTACAACAGCTAGTTGGAGCTCAAGGCGGTTACAGAATATAAGCAGCAGCAGCTCACTTATTGATTGTTAAAAACTGCAGGAGTTTTGTTATTATTTGATGAAGCCAATCATTTCTTATACAAATTGACAATTTTTGAACTCAAAAGCGATCTCTAGTTCTGACACTATGTAATACAACAAAAGAAATAAAAATTATCTCACTGAGATAAATAATCATCGTGACAATTCATCTTTCAATTCCTTTGCTATGGTTTATTGATGACTTTCTGCACAAAAAGAAACAAACTTGTAGTGTGTATGTGGATTTCCAAAGGACAGAGCAGGATTGAGAACCGACTTGTACTGACTCCATACACTCCGTTTCTTTCTTTAGAGTAAACCATTCCAGAAGCTTCCATCCTTCTCTTGAGGAACTCACGAGCTCCAAGCTCGGGTATGGCATCCATTCCAAACCAAACATGAATTCATTTTTCCTGTCTTCTTTATCTCGACCAGAATGCGATAGCAGGCTGAACAAAGGCAAATCCATTAAGTAGCTGAGATTTCTTTTTCAATGCCGCCTAGTTACTTGTTCCATCCAGAAACCAGCTACATCAATAGTCTTGCCTACTCTGCAGCTGCCAGTCCCGTTTTTGCTACAATAAATTCAATGAATATTCTCAAAATAGTTTTCGCTAAAGATGTCCCAAAAAAAAATTTC
This sequence comes from Capsella rubella, assembly GCF_000375325.1. Taxonomy (NCBI): domain Eukaryota; kingdom Viridiplantae; phylum Streptophyta; class Magnoliopsida; order Brassicales; family Brassicaceae; genus Capsella; species Capsella rubella. Next base: position 4,805,169 of record NW_006238918.1, read on the forward strand.
AAAAAGTATGATGCCATAATCTCACCAGCACTAACCCAATTGCAGAATTCACAATTGCTTAGATGTCCTGTTTTGAGCCAAATCTCCTAATTATATCTGAGAAAAAATACACCATTTGAGTAACAAAGTTGCAACTGCGAGATTAGGATTAGAAGGATGAAACAGAATTACCCCAAGTTCAAGAATTTGACAAACGAGCATTCCTTTTCCTGTAACACTCCTTTAAGAATCTTTCAGCATCAACCTTCATTCCAGGTTTAGAAAAAGCAGCACTTATCCAGTAAATAGTTTGATTACACGGAATATATCCCTTCTCTTCGATCATCTCTTTTAGCAGTCCTTTTGCCTCTGCCAAGTACATTGCTTTTCTATTCCACTCAACTTCTGGATGAGTGCAAAGTTTGCACAAACCTGATATCATAGTACAATAAGTCGAAGTGTTGGGGATGACTCCTCTCTTACCCATCTCCTTCATTAGCTCTCTTGCCTGAAGCATCTTCCCAACGTTTGCAAATTCACTGATAAGCACATTATAAGTGCTGGTGTTTGGTACCAACCCATCCGCAATCATCTCACAATATATGGTCATACTTTCTTTCTTATTCCCTATCTTAGCTTGACCAGAAATTAAAGCATTGTATGTAAAATTGTCAGGGCGCATACCTCTACTCTTCATCTCACTCAGCCATTTGTCCACTTCTTTCATTAGCCCAGCATCAGAGAGACCTCTTATTATAGTATTATAGGTTGCAACATTCGGGGATATTCCTGCTTCCAACATAACGGAATATGTCGAAAGAGCTTTTCCTACATGACTGCCCACAAAGTACCCATGCATAAGGGCATTGAACGTCACAGTATCAGGAACAAAGCCTCTCTCTTTCATATTCTCCATAACCGTAGCTGCCTTTTTCGTCATACCTAGTTTGCACAGAGTTGAAACAAGAGTGTTGTAAACTTGCCTAGTGAGTTTAGTTCCATAACTCAAGAGTGTATCATGCATTTCAAATATAGCATCAGCTCTTTTATGCCTTGAAGATGTGTCGAGAAAAATTTGGTATGCTGTTAAGTTAGGATGGATCTCCATAAACATCATTTCCTTCAATATGTCAATTGCTTCGTCCATTTTGCCCTTTTCACATAGCATTCCAACCAAAATATTGCAACTCATCAGACTCGGTTTTATTCCACAACTCTTCATATTACCCCAAAGCTTAAGGATACCTTCGAAATCCCCTTGCTTTTGTAGTGAATTCATCATTATGTTAAATGTAGCGATATCTGGTTCTATACCCTTCTCTCTCATTCCTTTGTAGGCCCAGTCTGCTCCGACTTTGCCAAACTTTAACAGTCCACTGATTAAGACATTGTAAGAAACAACATCCCATGGCATCCCTTTCTCTTGCATTTCTTCAGCCCAAGCAAGAGCGGCTTCTTCGTCTCCTCCTTTGAAGAAAACATCAATTAAAGATGTGTAGTTGATATGATCCAGCATCACTCCTTTAGACACCATGTCTTTGACTAATCCCTTAACTTCCTTAGTCCTACCAATTCTCTTTAAGTGATTCACCAGAGCATCAAGTACGTAGTTGTTTTCCTCCACCCCAATCAGCCTCATCTCCTTACTCATTTCAATAGCAACTTCTTCTTTCCCTGCCTTAAACAAGCCATCAATCACTGTACCATAAGTAAAACCATTCGGCACAACATTTTGGTCCTCCATTTTTCTCATAAGACTAATAGCTTCTTCGAGCATCCCTTTCTTTACATATCCGTTTATCATACTAGAGTAGGTTACAACATTCGGAAGAACACCTTTCTCTAACATCTGCGTTATGATAAATTCTGCACTGCTTAAATCCCCTGCTTTGCACAACCCATCTAGCAAAGCCGTATATGTAACCACATTTGGAACTTGGTTATCTTCCAAAAGCATCTTAAATGTTTTCTCAGCCTCCCTAAGGTCTCCAACCTTAAATAGACCATCCATCAAAACAGTATATACAACTAAATCTACAGGAATCCCACGCACAACCATTTGACTGTAAAGAGCCAAAGCATGACGGTAAGTTTTTGCTTTAAATAACGAGTCAACAAGAGTAGTATAAGTTACATGGTTCGGATATACACCCATCTCCTCCATTTCCCTCAGTAACAATCCCGCTTCCATCATTTTTCCGTCTTTGCACAAACGTTTAACAATGGAACTAAGAGTAACCACATCCGGATCAAACCCACTCATAACCATATCCCTGTATGCTTCTTCAATGGCATGTAGATTGTAGTAAGAGCTTATGAGTATAGTATGAGTGATAAGGTTTAGTTCCGAGAATTCGTCAACTAAAGCCTTAGCTCTAGCAAAGTTTCCAACTTTACAAAACCCATCAATCAGAGTATTGTAGCTAACCGTATCAGGCATTACACCTTTCTTCACCATTTCAGATAGAAAGTGATAAGCCTCGTCAACCAAACCATGTTCACATAAACCCGAAATCACAGTGTTATAGGTTGCAGTATCAACGCTTATTACTCTATTTCTAAGTAAACTAATCGCAAATCTTAACTGGCCAACTTTGCACAACGAATGAATCAACACATTGAGAGCAAAAACATCGGGAGAAACTCCACAAGTTATCATCTTGCTGTAAATCAACGATACCTGGTCGTGTACCAGACCATTGACACTGAAATGGTGAATCATACTGTTCCAGAGACGTAAATCCGGAACAACACCAAAGTTGCACATCGCAGAGAGCGTCCTTGCTGCTCCGTAAAGCCTCCCGCAGCTTAAATAGAGCTGAAAGAGTGTGCAAAAGAGAGAGACGTAAACCCTTTTCTTGTTAGGAGCTGAAGCTGGTCTGAATCTGCGTTCTGTGATCAGGAAGCAAGTCTCTTGGCTTCCAGGGATTTGGGGTCGTTTGATTGACGAGAAAGAGCGGTAATTTGAGAGAAGGAATCTGTATTTTGCCGTATAGTTATTCCAAATCCTGATCATTATCATCAGCAGATCGATTGGAGCTCATCTAAATCTCCAAATTTCTCCAGAGACTCCTGCAAGCTCTCATGGCGTCTGCTTGTGACGACGCATCGTTTCGTTTCCAGACGAACTGAGAAAAGAGTTTTGAAGCTCGACGACGAGGTTTAAGTTCATCAACACGCTGTCGTTTAGGAGACTCAGAAATTAAAAATTGGGGCCTATATGTATGGGCCTGTTTTGGGTTAGATTTAAACTAAGCTTTCACATATAGATTAGAGTAGTAATAATGCGATGCTATATCACAAGACTTATCCAAAACATATCACGTTAACAAACAAGTAGGTACTATCATTATTGCATTTTTAGATATTAATATAAATTTAATAATTTTTATACTTGTTAAAAACTTTGTAAAATACATATACTAATACCGTATGTAGTATATATCACGTTATAAATTTTACTTGGCTCAGTTAAGAAAAAGGATTTAACTGAAATATTTAGTACTTTGTGCCATAGAAAATTTGGTAAAAATGGATTTGCCAGTGTGAGAAAATATGATGGATAGGAATCAATCGAAAAGGAAAAGAATAATTAAAAGTAGACAATGTAGTAGGATATTTTTTAAAACAAGGAAAATAAAGAGTTGTGGATAAATATGTTTGAGAATCAGGTTAATGCGCATAGAGTTAGGTAATACAGTAATACAGTATCTTGAGAATTCAATTGTATTATACTTGAGAAATAACATTAGTACGAGATAATACCGATGATGTCTATAAGAGCCGGCAAACACGTGGCACAGTGTAGCTGGTCTGGTGCAGGTGCGTGAACAACATTTCGTCCTTTATAAATCTTTTCTTGTCCCAATTGGTGATTTCACACAGAAACAAAATCGATCGTAGAAGTAACCAAATAGATATTTTTAATCTCCTTTCCTCTCATCTATGGCGTTGCGACAAGTCACTAAGGCTGCGATCCAAGCCTGTTCTTCCTCTTCCTCTTCAGGTTACTTTGCTAGACGTCAGTTTACTGTAAGAACTCTCTCCTTCTCTCTCTCCTTCTCTCTCTCTCTCTCTCTCTCTCTCTCTCTCTCTCATGATCTCTAGGTTGTAAGCTAGTCATCAAGTTATTTCTGGAGATATCGTGCTCAATCGAACTTGATTTTACGGGTGTAGATATATGCTATCTTTTTTTTTTATGCTATTTTCTTTTGCAGTGGGTTATGGTTCTGATTGTGTGTGTGCGTGATGGCAGTTTAGAGGTTTTTAGATCTTTGGCTGTATGATTTTAGTAAAAGTGAGTGGATACGAATTTGGTTTTGATTATCTCGTTTTGAAGCGATATGATCGAAGACTGTGCATGACTGAAACGTGTGACTTAAATTAGCAAAAGCACAACTGTAGTTTCTGATTAGGCCAGCTAAATTTCCATTTTGGAACAAAAAGACTACAAGGTTTGTCTTTTTAGAATTATTAAACGGCACGATGTATAAGTTGGCTCTCTAGTTGGGCTCTTAATGGGCCTATAATCTGTATATTGATGTCTTATTAGGACGTGGTCTCTCAAATTTTTAAACAGCTTCCTGAAGTGGCTTATATATGACACAGGCATCTTCTGGTGATAGCAAAAAGATTGTTGGAGTTTTCTACAAGGCCAACGAATACGCTACCAAGAACCCTAACTTCCTTGGTTGCGTCGAGAATGCCTTAGGAATTCGAAACTGGCTTGAATCTCAAGGACATCAGTACATTGTCACTGATGACAAAGAAGGCCCTGACTGTGGTAAGTGTTCCTCCAATCTTCAATTTACTTGAAATCTCTTGATATCTTTTATATATTGCATAGCATAAACTATAAATGCAAATCTCTGGTTCTTTTGATGCCCCTTTAACTTTACTTACAAATGGCAGAACTTGAGAAACATATCCCGGATCTTCACGTCCTAATATCCACTCCTTTCCACCCGGCATATGTGACTGCTGAGAGAATCAAGAAAGCCAAGAACCTGAAGCTTCTTCTCACGGCTGGTATTGGCTCGGATCACATTGATCTCCAGGCAGCTGCAGCTGCTGGCCTGACTGTGGCTGAAGTCACGGGAAGCAACACGGTCTCAGTAGCAGAAGATGAGCTCATGAGAATCCTTATCCTCATGCGAAACTTCGTACCAGGGTACAACCAGGTCGTCAATGGCGAGTGGAACGTCGCCAGCATTTCTTATAGAGCTTATGATCTGGAAGGGAAGACGATTGGAACTGTGGGAGCTGGAAGAATCGGAAAGCTTTTGCTACAACGGCTGAAACCATTCGGGTGTAACTTATTGTACCATGACCGGCTTCAGATGGCACCTGAGCTGGAGAAAGAGATTGGAGCTAAGTACGTTGAAGATATGAACGAAATGCTCCCTAAATGCGACGTTGTAGTCGTCAACACGCCTCTCACTGAGAAGACAAGGTACTTACGATGCTAATTATATCACAAACTATACAGACGAAAATTACGACAAGACTTGTTGTCTGAGATTTGAATTTGACCAATGTGTTGTTGTTTATACAGAGGAATGTTCAACAGAGAGCTGATAGGGAAAATGAAGAAAGGCGTTTTGATAGTGAACAACGCAAGAGGAGCCATCATGGAGAGGCAAGCAGTGGTTGAGGCCGTTGAGAGTGGACACATTGGAGGGTACAGCGGAGACGTGTGGGACCCACAGCCAGCTCCTAAGGACCATCCATGGCGTTACATGCCTAACCAGGCCATGACTCCTCACATCTCCGGCACCACCATCGACGCCCAGGTAATATTATTTTCCTTTTCAACATTAACAAATATAACATACATAAGTTGCTTTGAGAAAATGATAAGTTAAACGAATCATAATATGTTGTGTTATCCAAATTCTAAAGTACTTTTTATGTTTAATAGTAGCTTATTCATTTGGAACTTAACCATTTGGTTTTCTTTTAATCATCTAGCTACGATATGCGGCTGGTACGAAAGACATGTTGGAGAGGTACTTCAAGGGAGAGGACTTCCCTGCTGAGAATTACATCGTCAAGGACGGTGAACTTGCTCCTCAGTACCGGTAAGGTTTTGATGAGGTGAGAGTGGAAGATGATGAGAAAGGACCTCAGCGTTCAAGAAAACAAATAAAATAAAAGTAACTTGGTCATCTTTTCGTTTGGTTTATGTTATTTCCAGAAGCACAATAACAGGAGAGGACACTTCGAATGTTCAGTGAGAGTTTGTGAACATAGTCCTCATTGGTTTTTAACCACATGCGTATTTGTTCAAACTCAATTGTATGGACTCGATGGTTCCAACTTCCAAATCCCAATATAAAGACACAAAAGACATGAATAAAGGGCATGTTCAATTTTGCCTAAAAGGAAAGTGTTCTTGTACTAAAGTCTCATTATATTATCCTAAAGGGAAAAGCTTACCCAGTTAGATAAAGAAACATAAAAGAGCTTCTGTGCTTTATCGTAATTTAGCAAAACCTGTCAAGACAATTAAAAGAGTTAATTACTTGAGAAGGAGTAGCTGCTGGTCTACCACGAAAACTCGCATTGGGTTTAGCATCACAAACTGTTAGTGAACCAACCCACATCGCTTCTTACAATGGTATGGAATAACCGAAAGTAGAAAGAGAAGCCTCAGCTTTGTGCGATTTTCTATTGCTTGACAGGTTCTTGGAGCTGCAACAATGGTGAGCAAAACTGGTAAGCATCCAGGTGTGTTGAAAGATGATGTTACTTCACCTGGCGGCACTACTATAGCTGGAGTTCATGAGCTGGAGAAAGGCTCTTTCCGTGCAACACTTATGAATGCTGTTGTTGCTGCAGCTAAGAGAAGCCGGGAGCTCTCACAAAGCTAAACTATATGTATCTAGCTGCTGCTATTGTTTCACCTTACACATTCATCAGAATAAGTGTTATGGCATTGCTTGTTTTTAGGTGAGAGGTTTACCCCACTTGTCTTCGATGGTAGAGGTGAAGATTATTTATCTAGACGTTGTATTGGTTCTGAACTCATACTTCGTTTTTACAATTTAATAAAAGTCACATTAGATCACTCAGTTAAAAGCCTCTGACATGATTCTGATTCTTTTTTGTAAGTGACAACGAATCCACGATGAATTGACTTAACTAAGAATCTAAAACATGAGTATGAATCTTCCAAGATAATCCGATAAGGAAGAAGCATATCTATAAGTACTGTAGATAATGATGTGAAGAATGGACTCTGAATCTTCCAATCCAAGACACCGACCAATTTGAATAAAACCAAAAGCTTCACGCTATCTTACCAAATCTTGGTATAGATATATACACATAAAAGAAAAAGGTACTGGTGAAGACTGAAGAGAACCCACAAAAAGAAAAAATCACAGAGAAAGAAACCAAGATTTTTAACCAAACAGCCTTCACTCTCTTTCGCGGTCCATAATTTGCCAATTTGGTAGATCATGCCCGGGGAATACCATGTTCACCGTATGATTCGTAGCAAACGGTTTTAAAAAAAATTGTAGTAGAAAAGGTTTTATGACTGAGCTGACGATGATGGACCTGCAGTCACCAAACTTTCCCGAGCAGTCACAGTCGCAACATTAGTGACACGAAGCACGGCTTGTGCGCTTAGAGCCGAGAGTTTTGACTGGCAGAAGATTTCCCAAGTAACTGGCTCTAGAATTTGCTCCTCTTCTGGAGATGATGATGTTGATGTCTCAGGGTTGGTGAGGGGATTAAGTTTTTCATACACAGTCTGAAGTTCTAGTAGCACGGTCCGTGCGGCCTCACGTGATTCAGGGAGCTGATCACTAAGCTGAGATGCAGCTGCTTGAACTAATTTGTCAATTCCATATTCTTTAATACCTTCAACGCCCTGGAATATGTATTATAGCGCAAACTTGTTGGAAATATTACATAACATGCAATGCCTTTGTCAGAGATATAACTGGGAAGAACAGAAGTTGAACTTACCAGTCTAGGAACACTTCGAGAGAAGCATAATGATGCTTTTGCTCGGATCCGAGGATTCCTGTGCTTGAGACAAGGTTGCAGCTTTGGTAACAGCATGGTTGGGGAAACATATTTCGTCATTGAGATTAACGCTTTGTCTGCCGCCTCGCATACAAACCGTTTGTCTTGGGAAGACTTGAGAAGAAGTTGAGTAAGCTGAAAGCATAACGTAATTAAGTGTATAAGAACAAGTAAAAATCAATTAGAAAACACAGTGAAGGAGTAAAAGAAGATAGAGGAGTTACCAGAGGCTCCAACAGATCTGTTATGTGATTATTATATGCACTGAAAATGTCTGCAGATGTCATGCATGCCGTTTTACATACTGCACTTCTTGGATTTTTCAGTGACTTCACGACAAGTGGTATCACTTTTTCACTGTCAATGGGATATCATGAGACTTTCAATTTCCAATATATTTAAGAGATAATTAGTCAGAGACATCAACATAGAGAACATGGCTTACAGCATATCCAGCATTACTTCCTTGTGGAATATCGAAAGCCGACGAACATTATTAAGAGCATCACAAACTGAAATCCAATCCTTGGACTCGAGTCCAGCTAAAACCGACTGAAAAAAATAAGACCAAACAGATCCTTCTTGGTGTAAAAAATCATATTTCCAATCTCCGAATAGAGGGCTATAACAATTTCATCACAATTTTTGGGCATACTAATACTAACGGGAATTGGTGTAACCACAATACAAAGGCACAAACAGAAAAAAGTACCTTGAGAACTGCATCAGCATCTTCAACATTATCCAAATTTTCAGATTCAGTATATTCAACTTCCACAATAGCTATCTGAGGCTCGGGTTTCTCCGCTTCTACAACTTTAGGATCACTGGAATCCAAGGAGGCAGAGTTTGGTAATGGCCTATCTTCAGATTTTCCATTCATCTTGCCAACACAAGGCTTAGTTAAGCTTGCTTTACAATCACTAATCTTCTCAGTTACATGAAGACTATTCATATCTTTTAAAGTATTACTGGCCATACGTGAAGGTTACCTGCGTGTAAACAGATTTAATAAATCACCACTGAAACAATATACAAACAGGTATAGAGAATAGCATGGATATTACACTGCAGGACGAAATCTAAATCAAAACAATGAGTACCAAAAGCAGAATCAAATCTACATATCCAACAAATCCTCAAATTTACTACCATTAACAGCTGAGAAGGATACTGAATATTCGTGAAAATGTAACACTGAGCCTAAAATGAGAAACTCAAATCAGTTTCAAACTCATCACATAGCAATGGATCTTTAGAAATTGCAATCAGATCTCGATGAGTTCAAAAATCTAAAGCCAGACAGAATAGTCGAAATAACAAGATAGTTAAAGCCTTAAGACTAATCAGCTGAAGCGATTGCGAAGCAAATGTAGAGATAAAGACACCAAAAGAATCTGAAAAGAAGAACAGCGAATAAAGTGTCATCACTTAGAGAAGCAGAAAATCTGAGAGTAAACGCTACTTGTCAACATCAAAGCGGACCAATTCAACAGCAAAAAGAAAACGAAACATATCATAGATCTACATTTCGAACTCAAATTCCCAAGCATTTTAACAATAGCGACAAAACGAAAACACGATCTCACACAAAGAACTCTCAGAAGATCTCAATTAGTCTCCAAATCCGACTCAGATTAACTCTCACCGGCTGACTAATTCTCTCAAAGAACAGAGATCGAATGATATTAACCGAAAAAAGTTCAAAAATCTGCAAATGCGTTTACAAAAAGATGAGAGTGAGCTAAAGAAATTTACCGGCGAAAACGAAGCAGGCTCTGAGAGTTGAAACAAAACTGACGGCGGAATAGCGAAAATTTGTGGACTCACAAAAAATCGCCGACCTTAGGAATCTATCTATCTATATTAAGGAAATGAAATTTTGAAATGCGAGAGAAAAGAGAGAGAGAGAGAGAGAGAGACTTTTTTTGTGATTTAATTTTGTAGAAGACGAATTAACCGGCGATGCAGTCAGTGTATATGATGCACTTTCACGGAGTCGTATTCATATGGTGTGGTTTTGAGGAGACGACGACGTCGTATTCTCGTATGTATGTGAATTCCTCAAAAACGGTGCCGTATTATGAGTGGTGAGGGGACCTATGAGTATGTGCACAGGATTTTATTTGTCGGTTTCTAGTTACCATATGCAATTGCCTCGCGGTTGAAATTAATGTTTTTCTTTTTCTTTCTATATGTGTTCACATTTATTCCCAAAAATAATGATCCCTCTAGTCTTGACTAAATATATTTATTTCCAAAATTTACCCCAAAAAAAAATATATATATATATATTTATTTCCAAAAATAAAATAAAAAATCTCTTGTTGCTATTATTATGATTTTCATTTTGAGCGATTATTGTGTTTCTTCTTGACATAAATAAAAGTTATATGATTGGATTTTTTATTATGACCCTCCAGCGCCAAAAACTAACATCAATCTCATCATCAACTGTTGTTGTAATTTAGCATAATCTTTTTGGAAATGATTTTAGTTTTTTCCCTAAAGAAATATTTATTTTTATTTACATTTTTTCTTGAGATCTTTTAGTAATAAGCATAACGGTTTTTTTTTTCTTTTTTTCTCGGAAATGTTGATAAGAATGACTTTAAATTTCTACGAATTATGGATGAATAACACAGAAATACATGGTAGGTCTAAGAGCTTTAACTATCCAATATCGTACTTCACTATGTAGGGAATTAATTTCCAATCGGGTCAGATCCGTGTAATAATGAACTGCAATCAATTTGTATGATTAAGTTTCGATTAGTGAGAGATAATGTCTAAATTCGAGATGAAGTAGTAATAGCAAGACAAGAAGGTTCATACTAGCAGTCTTGTAAAAGATAATTACAAAAGTAAATTTCATATTCTATAGTGCAGAATTAAGGTTAAATTTAGAAAAGAAAAGAAAAAAAGGAAGGAGAAGTTGGCTGTCACCATATCCAACCACTGTTAATGATCAGATGCCAAATTGAATGATTAGCATCCCACCCTCTTCTCCCATAGTCCCCATGTAGAGAAAAAATAAAATGTAGTTATCATATTATATGGTTTTAGTATGCGCATAATATTATGGGATTGATAATAGTTGTCAAGAAAATAAATTATTGATATCAAATTTGGACCCACGTTCCATTCTATAAAATTGATACAAACATTGTCGTAATGTCCTAGACCATTGCCGGTGTTACCAGGTGTGGCTGATCAGGCCGATTCATTAATTAGGCTTTTCTTTTTTAGTTTTAAATTGCCAAATAATTATTTTTCACTGGAACCTCGTTTACAGCAAAAAAATAAATAAAAATCAGTATCAAATCTAACGATGTCTTAATATGTATGTATTTAGTCACTGAGATATCTACTTATCTTTAGTTACACGTCAATTCATATGGCTTTTTCATTTTTGCAATTTTAATTGTCTTGACAGGTTTTGCTAAATTACGATAAAGCACAGAAGCTCTTATGTTTCTTTATCTAACTGGGTAAGCTTTTCCCTTTAGGATAATATAATGAGACTTTAGTACAAGAACACTTTCCTTTTAGGCAAAATTGAACATGCTCTTTATTCATACAGTATGTCTTTTGTGTCTTTATATTGGGATTTGGAAGTTGGAACCATCGAGTCCATACAATTGAGTTAACACAAATACGCATGTGGTTAAAAACCAATGAGGACTATGTTCACTAACTCTCACTGAACATTCGAAGTGTTCTCAAGTCTTCCCAAGACAAACGGTTTGTATGCGAGGCGGCAGACAAAGCGTTAATCTCAATGACGAAGTATGTTTCCCCAACCTTGCTGTTACCAAAGCTGCAACCTTGTCTCAAGCACAGGAATCCTCGGATCCGAGCAAAAGCATCATTATGCTTCTCTCGAAGTGTTCCTAGACTGGTAAGTTCAACTTCTGTTCTTCCCAATTATATCTCTGACAAAGGCATTGCATGTTATGTAATATTTCCAACAAGTTTGCGCTATAATACATATTCCAGGGAGTTGAAGGTATTAAAGAATATGGAATTGACAAATTGGTTCAAGCAGCTGCATCTCAGCTTAGTGATCAGCTCCCTGAATCACGTGAGGCCGCACGGACCGTGCTACTAGAACTTCAGACTGTGTATGAAAAACTTAATCCCCTCACCAACCCTGAGACATCAACATCATCATCTCCAGAAGAGGAGCAAATTCTAGAGCCAGTTACTTGGGAAATCTTCTGCCAGTCAAAACTCTCGGCTCTAAGCGCACAAGCCGTGCTTCGTGTCACTAATGTTGCGACTGTGACTGCTCGGGAAGGTTTGGTTACTGCAGGTCCATCCTCGTCAGCTCAGTCATAAAACCTTTTTCTACTACAATTTTTTTAAAAACCGTTTGCTACGAATCATACGGTGAACATGGTATTCTCCGGGCATGATCTACCAAATTGGCAAATTATGGACAGCGAAAGAGTGTGAAGGCTGTTTGGTTAAAAATCTTGGTTTCTTTCTCTGTTATTTTTTCTTTTTGTGGGGTCTCTTCAGTCTTCACCAGTACTTTTTTCTTTTATGTGTATATATCTATACCAAGATTTGGTAAGATAGCCTGAGGCTTTTGGTTTTATTCAAATTGGTCGGTGTCTTGGATTGGAAGATTCAGAGTCCATTCTTCGCATCATTATCTACAGTGCTTATAGATATGCTTCTTCCTTATCGGATTATCTTGGAAGATTCATACTCATGTTTTAGATTCTTAGTTAAGTCAATTCATCGTGGATTCGTTGTCACTTACAAAAAAGAATCAGAATCATGTCAGAGGCTTTTAACTGAGTGATCTAATGTGACTTTTATTAAATTGTAAAAACGAAGTATGAGTTCAGAACCAATACAACGTCTAGATAAATAATCTTCACCTCTACCATCGAAGACAAGTGGGGTAAACCTCTCACCTAAAAACAAGCAATGCCATAACACTTATTCTGATGAATGTGTAAGGTGAAACAATAGCAGCAGCTAGATACATATAGTTTAGCTTTGTGAGAGCTCCCGGCTTCTCTTAGCTGCAGCAACAACAGCATTCATAAGTGTTGCACGGAAAGAGCCTTTCTCCAGCTCATGAACTCCAGCTATAGTAGTGCCGCCAGGTGAAGTAACATCATCTTTCAACACACCTGGATGCTTACCAGTTTTGCTCACCATTGTTGCAGCTCCAAGAACCTGTCAAGCAATAGAAAATCCCACAAAGCTGAGGCTTCTCTTTCTACTTTCGGTTATTCCATACCATTATAAGAAGCGATGTGGGTTGGTTCACTAACAGTTTGTGATGCTAAACCCAATGCGAGTTCTCGTGGTAGACCAGCAGCTACTCCTCCGTCAGCTAAAGCTTCAATAGCTAAGAATATGTATGCTGGTCCACTTCCACTGTAAAAGAATCGAAAAATGTTTTAAGATTACTTGATAAATGACTTGGATAAAAACAACAAAAGCATTTCAGAAGCTGCAGTGTTTTTATGCACCTGAGACCAGTGACAGCATCAAACATTTTCTCATCAGCTTTCAATATCTTCCCAACCGCGCCAAACAACTTAGAGACAATTGCTCCATCCTCTTCTGTTGCTCCTGTGCCGAGGCTCATAACTATAGACAGAAACAAAACAGGCTTATAACTACTTTTTTGTTTGATAGCTTCTGATAGAAGTAGAAATCACAAAGAAAATCCAGAAATAGCAAAAAATACGAACACTCTAATTATATATATACCTGAAGCTGCCTCACCAACTGCAGCAGGTGTATTAGGCATCACCCTTATAAATCGATCTTGACCAGACCATTCCTAAAACAAGATAAAAGAGACCTCTAAGAGTTTTAACCAAATGGAGCTATAGAAAAACATGTTTGATGCTAAAAAAAATTAACAATCGAACAACATAGAAAGTGACAGAAGATAAATGTGAGCCTATTATAAGAGTAGAAAAAGGCAAAACCTGTAGATCTTGCAACTTGATTCCAGCTGCAACCGAAACCAGAATCTTATTCTTTGAAAGCTTCGATCTTAACTCCGTGACAGCCTTCTTAACTGCCATATGAAAGTTACAGCTTAAGAAAAGTAAACACACACAAAAACTTCATCGATGAATGGATCATTGATTTCAATGGAGAGGGGTAAGAACTAATACCAACTTGGGGTTTGACAGAGAATATAACAACATCGCTTTCTTTAACAACCTGCCATTTTTTGTTTTTCATTCATCAGTTTCAGTATAGTTTCACTCTACTCCACAAGAGCATGGATGAAAGGTGAAGAAGAAGGAATTGACTTACGTCTTCGCTATTGGAGAAGACATTGACGCCGAAGGATTCGAAGACATCCCGGCGGTTGAGATTGGAGTGAACGGCGGTGGAGATACGATTAGGAGGAAGCACACCAGAGGCAACCACACCTCTAGCTATACTCTCAGCCATTTTACCAGCCCCGATGAATCCTACCTTAAAGCTCTCCGCCGGAATCGGAAGAATCTCCATTCGAGATTTACGGATTAAGTGATAGGAGGATTTAGGGTTAAGTTCAGGTTCAAAAAATTTAGCACTATCTTAGAGAAGTGAAGAGTCACGAGTAGATCAGTTCAAGTGACTACGTGTCTCATTAGTATACGAGGCCGAATCAGTATTTCCCAGTTACACGGAATTCGACATCTGTATCGTTCACGTTTACACACTACAACATCATGGCGTTTTCTCGGCTATCAAAATGTAAAGGTTAATACAAAACGACACGAAGTTTAGTCAGTATTAGCATAGAGGACCACTGAGGTTTGAAGAAGAGCAGAAACTAGAGCTGAGCTGAGCTCGACAACTTAGATGTTTTCTGTGGCACATTAAGAGTGATTTGGACAGAGCAGAACGATTCACTCTGATTTAGCTGAATTGGTTTCGAAAACGACATTAGAGGAGCCTAGTCTTGATCCATATTACAAAAGAGAGCCTAGTTCGTGTCACTCTCATCATTAGTTTCTTACACGTGAGTGACACTAACAAAAGATTCGCCACTATTGTCACTCTCTGTCTCGTCATCAGAGATGTCTTCCACTTCAATGGCTGCTCGAGTTTCCTTGCAACCTCCGTGACCATATATGCTCACTTCATAACGGTTGTAACCATCAAACACAAATGTCAAGAACTCTCCATCTTTAAGCTCGTTATCCGCCACAAAGTTGGCCCAGCCTTCTTCAAAGTACACTTGCCCTCGCTGGCTCTTCATTGCTACTTTCCAGATTTTCCCACCTGTTCCCATGAGAATCGCATTCTTGGGCAACCGACGTGGTAAGTGTTCATAGTACGAACTTGGTATCAGCTGTTCAACACAAAATGTAACAAAAACTAATCTGTTAAAATTAACAGATCTGCAACAAAACATATACTAGAAGACGCTGTCTGCAACAAAGGCTTTCAACACAGAGAAAAAAAATGAGCAAAGCCTCTTCTGCCACTTTTTTCAACATCAGAGAAAAGCTACTCTATACTTTTGACAGTAGTTTAACACATTCAAACATATTTGATAAACTTGCTCTTCACTTTCTTGAGCTAAGACATAGAGAAGAAACTTACAAAGGAGTCGGAGCTGTACTGGGAAAGAAAAACACTGAAGAAACGAGGAAGCACATCACCAGAAGCCATGGAGAACGTTTAAGAACTATCTATGAGAGAGAGAAAAATTGAGCATATCAATTAGGAAAAAAGTATGAAAGCTACGAAGTTGTAAGAGACATTGGAAAATGGGAACAAAGAGAAGAGATTCTTACCAAGAAAGTAGCTATTCTGACTGAGTCCAAAGGGCTCTCTTCTCTACTCTTAGGAAGAAAAGGTTTCAGAGATTGAATTCTTCACAAGATCAAAAAAAGTAGGAGAATGCAATGGCAGCAGAACACATTTAATGTGTTTCTACATACGAACCTGTTTTCTCTGTCCTTTCTCTTCGTACAAACTACAAACCAATGAGAAAGTAGCATTGCTTCTAATCACTTTTTTTTTTTTGTTAGCTTTGGAGTTTAAGTCACTTGTCAAAACAGAGTCCAAGACTTAATGGGCCAACAACATATTCAAGTTCATTCACAACCACGAAGGTATAAGCTCAGTATGGTGAATGGCTACTCTGATTATTCAATCTTATTTGGGGAAGCAAATACAACTAGCACGAGTGAGCCAAAGTCTTGAGAGAGATTGTACTGTTTGGTTTCATCTTTAGTTTATCTACCCCATTTAATTTCCAAAACAACCCCATATTTTGTACTATATTACAGTCAATGACAGCAGTAAATGATAGTATGAGTCAATGAGACCAATCTGCTTTCTTTTGTCTTTGAGTGGCAAAAGACTTATGAGCTTGATATAGTATTGTACTCCATTTCTTTCTCATTGAGAAATATCTGTTTTATCCGGATGGAATGCTGCTCACAGATTAGTAAGATAACCAATCATCGAGCTTATTTGAAATTATGATTCATGAGGTCGTTAGCTCAGATTGAATCAACAGTTTTTTTGTACTGAAATAACGATTCTGTTTATAATACTTGTGGGAAAAAGAGTGTGATTAAGAATATCTGTCATCGTAGAAATTAACTAGTCACAAATTACACAAATGTTCTATCTCTGTATAACTCTCATTGTTTCCCTGTTGAAACATATAACCTGGACAGACTGGAATTAAAACGGTAGAAGATAACCGAAATAAGACTAAGGGACAACCATGTGTTTAATTTTGAGACAGAGGAGTTCAGATAGATTCCATAGCCTGATCATGGCTAATGATTATAAGAACCTTGAGGCTGCTACTCTTACAACTATGTGTGGTTTACAACAAAGACGACCACTGAGGATTGAAGATCTCTATCAACCTTGAAGTGCGCGTGGAAAAATCTTTTCACCTGTTTTATCACAAACAAAACATATTTAGTCTACAAATGCAAAATAAAGAAAGAAAGCGGGTAAAGTCCCAAATGGTTTTTTTAAAAGGTGTGTTCTTGCTTCTAACTTGCCTCTTTAAAGGAATGTTGGATCATGAAATTTCTGAGTTTCCTTTCTTCTGATGCAAATAATACAATGTGACTAGGCGGCTCTGACCAGTTTCTGGCTAACTCTGATGCAAAACCCAAAGGGTTCACTAAGAACCGGTCTGACTCATCAAGTTCTCCCTTCTCTTCACTGTTTGAGAAAAAAGAACAAGAAGAATCCTTAAGAGTCACATAGAAGCAAGAGCTGCCACTCAGGGGGGTGATCCTTTACCTTGGCGTGCAGTCGAGAAATTGCATAGGAATGTTGTGGTGGAGAGTGGAATAATAGGGAGTAGAATGGCACGGCATGAGAAAGAGAATGCTCTTTACTCTCCCTTTGTATGCTTCATCTGATAAGTAGTTCATGGCATCCTCAGTTCCTCTCTGTTGGAAACAACACATTCCTTTATATAGCCTAAATAGAGAGAGCGTAAACTTGGAAATTAGAGACAAGAGAGAGCACTCAGGTGATTGGGATTTTTACCTGATGGAATAAACTCATGTATAGTGCCATTGGGATATTGGTAACAAGCAAAAAAAAGACTGAAAGTCTTAGTTTAGGAGACCACTTGATGGTATGGTTCTGTCGAGGGACTTGCTTCTTTTTAGTGACTGATGATGATGCTGAGCCAGATACTTCCATTTGCGCAAACGCATACCCAGAGAATATCAAAGCTATGGGTAGCACAGGCAGGACAAACCTATCATTCATAATCTAAGTAGACGACAAGGAAAACATAATTCATGTTGAAAGGATAATCCTTGCAAGGTTTTGGATATGGCAAGTGTAAGAAAACATTCATATTACCTGAATTCCTTGTGGCCAAGTAAGCTGTATACTGCTAAGACCCATAGAATAAGAGCTGAAAGCTTCCGATTCTTAGACTTGATCATTCCAGTAATTGAGAATGGTGTAAAAGTGAAAAGCATGACAAGAAATCCCTGGCTGTAGTACCAGTGCCATGGGTGAGTTCCGTAATAGTCTCCACCAGATGAAAGGAAATTAAACTTCAGAAAATTGAGAGGCACAATGACCCAGGAGCTGTACATCAGACGGTCCAACAAACAGGTGAAACTGAGGACCATAGATCTAACACCAGAAGCAAGTTAGCACAACGAAATCTTCCAAAGCAAACATTAAAATGAAAATTCAAGAGCTTAGCTGCAGAGTTAAACTTACCCAATCGGGATCACCTCTAGAATGACGAATTTGACCTTATCAGGTGTCAAAAATAGCTCGAGCATCCCAACGTATAACCATATGATTGCACTTGTTGGCCTTATGGCACATGCTAGAGCCGCTATGACCAAACCCCACTTGCGATTAACGGGATAGTCTGTTGAATTATTTCTTATACAAGGCCAGTAATATAGCCCCATGATGGTAAGAACAGTCTCCAAACAGTTTGAAAAGGTACGGTTCAAACAGAAGAAGACAAACCAGTTTGCCATTTGACAAAAGAGCTACTAAAAAGTTAGGGAAGCAATCCAGAATAAAATGCAAATACAAATCGAGAAAGAATTAAGTTCTCATAGAAACAACTAATAGACTTATTTCACAGGATATCTAACACCCTTCCGGTTACACCGACATATCATTACGTAGGGAACTATCAAATATAATGTAATGGTGGGTTGGCTCCATTATTGAAGATAATGTTTTTTCTTTATCAACCAAGGCTAATCTTGACCTCACGGGTTGCAAATTCATTGACATTATCATACAAAAATATAAAGCAATTGCTTACTATTTACTGTATAGAAAGGATACAGACCAACTTGCAACATTTTCTCCATATAGAGCATCTGAGAGTTTATACAGATAGAGATCACCAATAGCTGAGAATACGGATTGCATGAGACGTGGAGCTTTCCTCTGCCAAGAAAGGAAAAAGTTGTAACACATAAACCATTCTATTAACCTCTGTATGAACACGGTGAGAGCCAGAACTACGAAACCAAAGTCAAAGGCAACCCCCACTAGGCCACTACTACATTTAAACAAAATTTGAAACTTGTTCAATTGAGAAGGGTTTCGAAGAAAAGCCACATTCAGAATCAATGCTACCAGGTTCTGCTTCTTTAAACCAAATAAGCTAGCAGCATGAAAAAGTAACAACAACACATTGTGTATACTGACCATTATGTAGGGAGTATCGAGACCCGTAACTTGTAGAACTTTATACAAGAATGCGAATACCATAGGATGCAAATAGCTTCGTATTCCTCTCTTCCACTCCCATGTCATGTAACCATACCTATCATTATCATCAATCAATCAACCAAGTTAAAATGGCATTCATTGCTGAAATCACTGACTACTAAAAACCACGTCAAAATTCGAACTTCTCCTATGTGACTTATGCTCCCGTGACGAAGCTGACACTAACACAGATCATGCTAGAGTAAGAGAAACACTTATGATCCCAGCTCAAACAATTCCCCACGAATACAACTTAACATTCAACCAAAAGGCAAAGTAAAATTCAAAAACTAATAGATTAGAAACATTACCCAAAGACAGTGCGGTGAGCTACTTCAAGTGATTGCCAATGTTCATCAGGATTGAAATAAGTCTGAATCAACAGAGCATTTACCACACGAAACGCGAGGCACAACAAGAATATATTTCTCGGAGATCTAGATACACCACTGAACGAATTGGGATCGCTGACGTCGTTAACTGACGCGCCACCGTCTCCATCGCCGCCGGCGTTCTTCCGCTTCCTTATTTCCATCGAAGGAAAAATGTTTTTGTTTACAGTTTTGACATTACCATTTGGCATTTACCAGACACATTATTGGGTTAATTCACTTCGCTCAGCTATCCAATATTTGATGGGCTCTGGATTATTTAGGCCCATCTTTAATATAATATAAGGGAAAATTCCATAAAAATTCTCCATCTAATTTTAATTTGGAAGTTTAATACCTAATGTTATTTGATTGGAAATAAAATGCATGATTTATTAAATTTTGGTCTATTAATACATTAAGTATATAAAAATTGTCGAATCGAATAAACCGTTTAATTGGATTGACGGAATAACTAAACCGAGGTTGACGAAATTACTAATCTCTAAACACACGGGTAATTTGGGGTTATCCAAAGACTGCATTGTCTTTTGCTATTATCCCAAATCGAATTGGGATCGATAAACCCTAAGTTTAGTGTAATTCCATTAACCCCGGTTTAGTGATTCCGTCAATCCGATTACCGTTTGTTAAGCGGTTTCTTCGATTCGACAATTTTTATATACTTGATGTATTAATAGACAACAAATTAATAAACCATGCATTTTGTTTCCAACCAAATAACATTGGGTATTAAACTTCCAAATTAAAATTAGATGGGAAATTTTTATGGAATTTTCCCTATAATATAATACAGTTCGACGATTAAAATTATTTATTTGCAAAAAAGAATGGCCTAAAAGCCTTACTCACACGATATAGCTTTAACTGAACCTACGTTATGACTAGCAAGTAGCAACATATGACATACACCTATTCCTGCCAAAAGCATGACTATACGTAAAGATGTTAAATCAAGCACGAAATCATAAATGAACATTATAATGAAGAACTATATAAAATAGTACTTATCAGTAGTATCAACATGTAAATTACATCAATTAAAAAGCAAAATTTGTTTAGTTTTCACAAAAAAAAAAGAAAAAAAAAAGCAAAATTTGTGTAGATCTTTTGGAGATTATCAGTTTGTTTCATTAGTTTATGCTCTCTCTTTTTTTGTTTTTTCCGAGGCATTGCTATCTTCTACAAAGAGTTATACAACTCGTATGGACGTTACTTTAGGTAAGCATCTGACGTAGAACAAGCGTTACTAAAACTTTACTTACGCATGAAACTGACACATATCCAAAATCTGTCATTAATTAAAGGGTAGGTTGGCATTATAATACATTTTTAGAAAGTAATTAGTAATATAGTACAAATACTATTTACAATTTGTGAAATGGGTGTAAAACACTGTGCATGAGATAAGAAGAGTGAGAGATAGAAAATAAGGTGGGGTAAGGCAGGATATGGGTAAAGACGAAAATGGGTTCCCTCATCTCCTTCTCTTCAACTCTCGTTACTCTCAATTAGTTTTGGGTAGAAAAGAAAAATAATAAATTTTTTAATTAATTATTTATTTTATCTTATTCATTACATACCCCTTCAGTTTATTAATTATGATATTTGCCAATGTAATTTTTTTTTCTAATTTTTCTTCACATGCAAAAATATCTATGTTTTTTTCTCTATAGTTTGATATGCATTTTGTTAAATAATTTCAAAATTTTGTATAATAGTCTAAATATATATAATTATATGTACATATAGATCACTGTACATAAAGATGTTTGTACATAAGAATGTATGTACATATAGTATATGTACAATTTAAGCTATATATGTACAACTGCTAATAGTTTCAAATACATTGCATGCATATTTTATGCGTACAATTTATTACACGGATGTTTATGGCTTAATGTTTTAGTTTGATACAACTGTACACAAAAATGTATGTACATTTATAGATCATTGTACATAAACGTTTGTACAGATATAGATAACTGTACAGAAGAAATCTATACAAAATAATGCATGTACAAAATAAAACTATGAAATGACACACTTTGTGAAACGGAGGAGTATACATTTCCATTCTCTATATGTACAACACTATGTTGTATGTGATGGTTTTGTACATTAGTTGTAGTGTAAGCAATGGCGCCGAAAGCCGTGATTTTGTACAATGGTTGAAATGTACATTATTATGGTGTACATTGGTTCTTTTGTACAGTGGTTCTTCTGTACAGTGGTTCTTCTGTACAATGGTTCTGCAGTACAGTAGTTCTGATGTACAATAGTTCTTCTGTACAGTGGTTCTGTTGTACAGTAGTTCTGCTACACGAATGAAAATTTGTATATTAATATATATATATATATATATACAGTAATGAAATATATATATTAAATTGTGTGTATTACACTATACTTATACATTTAGTAAGTTTTCCGAATGTACACTTAATAAGTTGTACAAATTACATCTGTACATATAATAAATTGTACATATGTAATTTGTACATTTATTAAGTTGTATAGATTACAGATAATATGTACATTTATCAAGTTGTACAGATCTAAAATCTGAAAAAATTATTTGACATCATCAAATAAAATCATTTAGCAAAATGCATATCAAATAATAGAGAAAAATTTAGGTTTTAATATATGTGAATTTTTTTTAAAAAAATATTACTTTTATGGAATAGTATTATAACTTTTAGATTGAAGGGGGATAATATAAAAAGAAAAAAAACATAAAAGAAAAAAGTAAAAAGAAAAAAAATGTGAGCGTACGTACGAAGAGAGAGAAGGGAAAAAAAAAAGAGTAGTAACTGTTTAGAATGGCATAGATCCGTAAATAATCAAGTTTTTGAATGGTATAATGGACAGAGAAACAATGATGTACTGTAGAAAGTGACTACTTTACTAATATTGAATAGGAAACGTATCAGTTTGCATAATATGTTTGAGAAATGTACTATAAATCCAATTATTCGTTAATTAAATTGCATATAGGCATGCAGAGACGGTGCCTAATAAAAATATGACATTTGCCCTCATTTGCCCTCATTTGCCCTATACACAGTTTAGTATTTACATTAGTTTCAAACTTTCATTTAGTCTATTGGTAAACAATGTTTTCTAATGGTTGATTATTTGGACTTCGGAGTTCGGAGTAGTACGTACTATATGAAACCTACTTTGCTTTTTGGAACCACCAAGTCAAACACAACCTTGGAATTACAATTAATCCGTAATTCGACCTATAAAGATAGTCTTGTGATTAACCCACCCGACGTCAAGAATGCAAAACATAAAAAAATGGCCGTTTCATCATCACCACATCATGTGGTTCTCTTCCCTTACATGTCCAAAGGCCACACGATTCCTCTCCTCCAATTCGCTCGTCTCCTCCTCCATCACCGCCGTGTCGTCCCCAGCTACGACGGCGACGAGCAACCAACCATTACCGTCACCGTCTTCACCACACCAAAAAACCAACCATTCGTCTCAAATTTCTTCTCCGACGTGGCATCACCATCAGTCAAAGTAATCTCCCTCCCTTTCCCTGAAAACATCGCCGGAATCCCTCCCGGCGTAGAGAGCACCGACATGCTCCCTTCCATGTCCCTCTACGTGCCCTTCACTCGCGCAACCAAGTCTCTCCAGCCTCTCTTCGAAGCAGCGCTTCAGAATCTTCCTCAAGTGTCTTTCATGGTCACCGATGGCTTCCTATGGTGGACATCGGAGTCCGCCGCTAGATTTGACATCCCCAGACTCTCCTTCTACGGCATGAACTCGTACGCAACGGCTATATCATCATCCGTTTGGGTTCACCAACTCTTTACTAAACCGGAAAGTGTTAAATCCGATACCGAACTGGTTACTGTACCGGACTTTCCATGGATCCGCGTTAAGAAGTGCGAGTTTGACCCGGTTTTAACCTCGGATCAATCGGGTCCAGCATTTGAGCTACTAATGGACCATATTTTGTCCACGATTAAGAGCCGCGGGGTTATAGTGAACAGTTTCTACGAGCTCGAGACAGCGTTCGTTGACTTCAAGATCCGTGATAAAAATGAACCCAA
Organism: Capsella rubella; assembly: GCF_000375325.1. Lineage (NCBI taxonomy): Eukaryota > Viridiplantae > Streptophyta > Magnoliopsida > Brassicales > Brassicaceae > Capsella > Capsella rubella. The sequence goes on from NW_006238918.1 coordinate 4,828,882, forward strand.
GCCATGGTGTGTTGGGCCTTTGTGTTTGGCAAATCCTCCTAAACCCGAGAGTAATAAACCGGATTGGATTGATTGGTTGGACCGGAAGCTAGAGGAACAACGTCCGGTTTTGTATGTGGCGTTTGGAACACAGGCTGAGATATCAAACGAGCAGCTCAAGGAAATAACATTAGGGTTGGCAGATTCCAAGGTATACGTTATTAAAGAATGGATTAATGATGATATTAATTTTTATTATCCGTGCTATACTCGTCATTATAGGAGTATTTATTTGTTGGTATGATAACAAATTGTTTTGCGAGTATTATAACGTATTCAACTTTTAACTTAGAATTCGAATTAAAACATTCAAGATTTGGTTAGCGTTAAATTAGACATACAATATTTTACAAAGAGAAATACTTTTTTGATATACGTGGTCTTGATTGTTTGATGAAGGTGGATTTCTTGTGGGTCACGAGAAAGGATTTGAATGGAGTAACTGAAGGATTAGGGCTCGTGAAAGAGCATGGTTTGATAGTGCGAGATTGGGTAGACCAATGGGAGATATTGTCGCATGAAAGTGTCAAAGGGTTTTTGAGCCATTGTGGATGGAACTCGGCACAAGAGAGTATTTGTGCCGGGATCCCGCTGCTCGCTTGGCCAATGATGGCCGAGCAGCCGCTCAATGCAAAGATGGTAGTAGAGGAGCTTAAGATCGGTGTAGGAATCGAAACTGAAGATGGACGTGTGAAAGGGCTCGTGAGAAAAGAAGAACTTAGTCGAAAGGTATATTTATCAAAATGCTTTCAATGAATCTAATATTAGATTATGCATGATGGCACTAATTCTAGTTGTTGGTTTTTTTTTTTTCTGTGGGTACAATATAGGTTAAAGAATTAATGGAAGGAGAGATGGGGAAGACCGCAAGGAAGAATGTGAAAGAGTATGCGGAAATGGCAAAAAAAGCTTCAGCTCCAGAGACTGGTTCGTCTTGGAAGAATTTGAATTCTCTTCTTGAAGATTTATGCGTAAGTAGAGAGCCAAATGGTGTTATTGAGAACAAATAGCTTGAGAGGATTGGATAACCGAAGTACCGAACCGGTTTGTACTGCATTTTAAAACGCCTAGCTCAGTTGAAATAATATATTTGGACAGTTTCAAACATTCCAATTGCGTTCAGAGCAGTGGTGTGCCAATATGAGACTGTTCTTATTTTCCACTGAGCATGATCAATTTCACAAAGTTGCTATCACCTTATTGTTTATTTAAATGATCTCACAGTGAGTTTGTATCCGAATGCAGTATCCTATATATATGAGAAAAAAAAAATCATATAGTATAACATTTAAGACATTAAAAGAACAATGTATTGTTTACTCTACCTCTTTTGCTATATCTAACATCCTCAAACCGTAACGAAAAAAAAAAAAAGAGTTTGAAGTTGAAATAATTATGGGGTTCCTAACTATTTACCATCTAAAACCAAACATTTCACAAAAGCTTTTGTCCCCCAAAATTCTACACTTACAAATTTTAATCATCTTCTTTGTCTATTGAGAAATCAGGCTCATCTGGTTTGAATAGTTGAGGCATCTTTAGACTGTTTGAAGATCCATCTTTCTTACCAGTACTACTACTTGAAGCCTTTTGATTTGTGCCTCTTCTTGTGTTTGCCGCAAATTTAGATGCCAAGATTGTTGCTCCTAGATTTTGATTATTGTTTGTGTTGTCCATTGATACGCCTTCGATATCCTCACCGTCGCTTCCATAGTAATATTCGCCAGTTTCTTCATCTTCTTCATTGTAACCTGTTTCGTCTGTGTAATAGTATCCGCTGCTCTCGTGCAGGCTGAGCTCTTTTGCGAGCTTTCTTCGCTTGTATCTTCTCCATGCGGATTGGACGAAACATGCTCCCCATGCTCTCCACTGATGTGAATAGTACCTGAAAAATGAACATATGAAATTTGATTTTGCTCTGTTCTGGATCGTCATATCACAAGAATGATTCTTGAAGAATCCCATGTATGGTTTACCTGAAAGCGTGTTGCAGTTTTTTGCTTTGAAGACGCTTGAACTGATGAGCAACGAACTTAAGATCCTCTGCACTTAAGGCAAAGGCTTCCACTTCAGAGAGGGCGCGGACACTTCGAGTTGAAGACGGAAGATTTAGTGTAGAGTTTGGCATTAAAGCCCATGTAAGAAGCTCTTCCCCACAGAAATCTCCAGGCCTTAGAGTAGTGGAGTTGAAGAAACCAGATCTTCCTCCATTTGTTGTTGAGCTCTCTATTTGTCCTCGGATCACAAATAGCATCTCATTCACAGGATCACCTTCACGGAATATGTAGGTCCCCGCCGTGCTTAAAGACGAGACAAGGCATCCGCATATTGCATCAAGAAGTTGATCATCCATTTGAGAGAAGAATGGGACCTGCACTTAGGAAAACCGTATGATTTCTAAATTGGAAAACAATCAAACCCACAATAGTTGTTATGAGGATAGAGTTGATGAACTATATACCCTGCGGACAAGAGCGAGACAGAGATGACGTTGGATTTCACGGCGTAAGTCTGTAGGTAAAGAATGGAGGATTGATTCTTCATCGACACCTCGGGTTGCAAGCCATTTATATTGAACAAATCTACGGACACGTTCTTGAAGCTCTGGAGGTAGTTGACGATGTCTCATCCATTCTTCAGTGTCTCTTCGCTTAACTCTCCATTCCTCAACTCTTACAGACATCGATTGTAAAGAAGACTTTCCACCAAGTTAAAAATCAAGATTAGAAAGACAAAAAAAATTGTCTCTGTATTGAAAAGTTGTGCAGTCTCATGAATAGCTTTGAATCTTACTTGCATGTTACCAATAAGGAGTGTGAAGAGAATCAACCCAAAGATACAAATTGTAATACAGAACAGGGTCTCGCCAAGATATACACTTGTGGTTATATTCTGGCCATAAGAACTGTGAAACCAAAATGGTGTTAGAGACAGAGGAAGACAATCTAAGATAGAGACTAGAAATTTGTTGGTTCAAAGGTTGTCATACCTTAGATTTCTCAAACCCCACCAAAGACAATACAAGTACTTGGAAACGAAATCTGTTGTAGCAACTTGAGTGGTAAAGGCTTCAGCAAACATACCGAACTTAAAATTGGTAGTGCTGCTTGTAGCATCGCAATGAGAAAGAACCTGAGTAACGTTCTGCCAATACTGGCGCTCAGGTTGCTCCAGACTCTTGCAGTCCAAGAAGCTAGGAAGACAATCTAAAACTCTCAGGGCGTTATCTTTCTTGCAAACGTTAGACCAGCACGAGAACTGCCGCCCGATTGATGATAGGTACCACATTGCTCCTAAAACCTGCCAATAAATTGAGAATCTTTACAACTTAGCCGAAAAAAATCTAGAGAGAAACACACAAGAGACATAGAAAACTTACGTGGCTAGCGAGAATGTAGAGGAGGAGGTTGTATGCAGCTCCTGCCCAAGCAGTTTTGGCAATAAACCCAGTAGTTTTTATGATCCTTTGGTTGAGTGGGAATATGATAAATGATCTTGGAATGTATTGAACAAGAACGATAAGTGCGAGAGTGCTATTGGCATGATTAGCAGTCCCGTTTGTGGCTGCTGGAATTACTAGCCAAATAACAAGCTGAGATCAAAAGATAGTCAGAACAAGCATGAGGCTCCTCCCATTATAGTAAAACAGATGTATATCTCTATTCTTTAATCCTAGCTAGACCATACTCTTAAGCGTTTAAGTTCCTCTATGAACACAGACTAATATATAAATCCATAGAAACTATCAGTATTTGCATTTAGAGGTTCAATTCTTCCACTGGAAAAAAATGGAGATATCAGAATTCAATACAAGTTAAGCTCATGAGTTTTTCCAAAATCATGGCTCCTCTAAATTAGAATACTGTTGGAATCCCTAAAACATAGTTGTCGTTCTGAAGCTCTAATCGAAAACTCTTAATCTAGAAATACCAATTTCTTCGAAGCTACATTTTAAGAGACAAAAGAAGTGAGCAAAGCGAACCTGAGGAAGGGGAAGCATGGCAGCTACATCAATGAGAAAATCTGTCTTCAAGTATCTCATAGCGATCTCCCTAGAATCCATAACAAGCTCACCGCGGCCAAAAACCCGAGAGCTCCTGGCGACGAAGGCAGTTCTGAACTTCATAAGGATGTGCAGTAGGTGGAAGATATCAGCGACAGTACGGAAGAAGGTGACTGTAGCGGCGAGGCTGATGTCGACGGAGAGACACGCCGGACCACCGACGTAAGGGACGTAGAAATAGAGAGGATCGAGGAAGAGAGCGAGGATCGAAGTGATGAGAAAGACGTGGTTCCAATAGGTAACGATGTTGCTGTCGGGGTCGAGGATCTGATGCCGCCATAGAAGGAGGCTGACTTGGTTACCGTTGTCAGATCCTCGATTAGAGGCGGCGGAGGTTATGGTCTCCGGGAGGAGGCAGCGGAGAGACCGGATCTTATTCATCTTCCATGGCGGATTCCGGTGTTAAATCGGATTCCGCATTAAGAGAGAGAGAGATTGAGAGATGTTAGGACAGTAGCGTTGCGTCGTGAAATTTTTTTTTTTTGAATTTTTTGGATTTTGCATTTTGTTTTTGATGATTAGGGAAGAAGGAGAGAACTTCTCGCGGGAAAACTGAGAGAAGGGCCATGGAAATAGGAAGAGGGTAGTTTTCCGAAAATACGTTGGGAGAGTGAGGGTATTCACGGCAATTTACAGGGTCTCGTTTGTTGTTGCAGTTTTCTATGTTGTCAAAACAGCACACGTTTTGCCTCCCGAAACTTCAATTGGCATAACGTTTTGTTTTCGCTAATTGTTGGACTTAACGGCCCAATATTTATAGACCGGCCCGTTGTTTAAAATGGTATAAATTGTGAACGAGTCATGACAGAAGAGAAAAAAATAAAAAACAGTGACTTGGTAACTTGTATATTCTAATCATAGAATTGATAAAAAAAAAATCATAGTAAAAAGATTAAGTAACTCGTAAAACCATGATAAGATTAGTTAAAGCCCTATATCTAAGTGGTTATTATGATGTTGGTTGATATTCTACTAATGTGAATAATTGGATTTGTATGAGCTAATTAAAATACCACTTAGCTAGGTTTATTATATTTTCTTAACACATAAACCCTCAAGTATTTATTAGACTGTGTTTACTATTTTCCGTTATTAACAACAATTATAAAATTGTCTTTAGAAAAATAAAAAGGATATAAATATAAAAGCACGCGTACCAAACATTCTATGACAATATACATGATAGTGGACGAAGATGGTGTACATGCTTGTTTGACACCATAAGATAGTGTTACCTATAAAATAACAAAAAGGAAATACTTTAGAAAACAATTATGCGAATAAAAATGGAATCATTATAAAAAAATAAATAAGAAAATACTAAAAACAATTTCTTTTTTGGAAAAATCACGTCACGGAAACATGATGTTTATCCACACACACACAAAAAGAACAACAACTTCCATCATATCATTCTAACTTTTCCACTCAAAAAAAAAAAAGAAAAAAATTCCACTATTGCTAGCTTATATATATAATGTGTATATATATTTCTGAAAGCTTCCAAGGACATCAAAACAAACACATGCTTATATGTTTCATCTAACTATAGTATATATATAATGACGTATTTTAGTGCTTATAATTAGAGTCCAATTCGTATATATATATAAAAAAGTATGTTTGGATTCGAAATCATTGAGACCTTTTCAGTTGACAATTTGTGCTGGATACTTTTGATTAAGCAAAGCCAACTTTCAAACGAAATAGATAGAAAATAAAACGAATACAAAGATTTCAACCAGACGGCAGAAACGAAAATAAATCGATCCATCGTAAATTAAAGCACTTGTGTGAACCCAAACCATTTGAAGTGTTATTATTCGAACGAAACTATATATTAAATGAATTATTAGTTTTTGACCTTTTTCTCATGCATATATATATATATATATATACGAGGGGAATATAAAAACTAAAACAAGTGGTTATATTCTTTCTTGGAAAGAAAACAAGTGTTGCTCGAGATTCTTTATATCCCATGCAAAATGTAAGTTTTACCGGGCAATAACGTATACAACAAATTATGCCATTATATAACTCAATAAATCTCGTATATGCAATACTACCAAAAGACGAGCTAATTGCTAGCATAACTGAAATCGTTTTTTACCAATGAAGACCTTGCATGCATGCATGTAAAAACATGGTTGGGTTAACGTTTCCAAGAGTACTAACTGATATATTAAACGATAACTCCTTCCAAAAATTGATGAAAATCTATTATTTCTTCCGATCCGACACACAGTAGTAAATTAATTATATATGACAAGCTTATACATATATATATATATATATATATATATATATATGTATATATGTTAATTGGTTAAATGTAATTATGAAAGAATGATGTAATTCCAACTAAGGGATTAATCATGCATGGATCTACAACAAATACGATGTTGGTAAAACATTATTATCGACTAATATAATTAATGAATCACTTGTGATTCGATGGTGGCTAGCTGCTATTAAGTATGACCACGTGTGGCAGATTTGAAAATGCTTAGAGATGAATTTAAAATTACAATATAGAATCCGACGGGATCCAATTCCTTTCTTTATTCCACTTTTTTTCACTATGATTATTATATTATAACCATAATTAATCAAGAGTTTTCCATACACTTTATTCTTATTTCATGTTGAGTAGAATATACAGTACGAAAAAAATTCTTTATTGGTTATTGTTTTATTTGAGATTTAAGACAACAAAAATTCAAACAAGCTCACAAGATTGTAAAATAGCATTCAAAGACAGTGCAAAATACAAGTCTTACATGAAATATATGTCTTTACTTTATACAAGGAAAAACAAACTTTCCCTCCCAAAAAACAGGTTCTATCTTAGTAAAGGAAATGAGTGTATTTAATTTGTTGCTTCTCTAATTAACCAACAATATATAAAGTCGTTGGTGTTTTTTTTTATAAAACAGATTAGGAAAAAAATGAATTTAGACATAAAAATGATGTAATAATAAGATGGCAAAGAGGTTCCCACATCCCATTCTAGGAGGCAACAAATGTCTTTTTTTGTTTGATTTATATAAATGCTTTGCGGACGCAAGAGGAAATGTATAATATCGTGAACATTTTAATCATTTTGGGACCCAAAATGAAAAAGACTTAATACATATTTTGTTTTATTGAATTATAAAAAGTAGATTTGTAGTTTTGTGAAAGATTTTAAAGCACTGGCTTTATCAAATTATATTAATATCAAAAAGAAATAAGATAAGCTATGCTTTCAAAGTGGTAAGAGTTAGGTCTTTAATTAAAAATTTTTTTTAAAGGTGTGTGTGGTGCCACAACCAAGAAAATCTTATACATAACACATACACACGTGTCCAAAATTTTTAAGTCATATATCAAATCAGAAAGTATAATCTTTTGAGTAGTATATGTCTGAATAATAATAATAATTTTGGTGGTTTTGATGAGAGGATGAATGAACGAAACAGGTCACGTAATCTTCTTCTTACCCTAAAAATAAACCATCGAAAGAAGAATGGAATAGAATAGAATCTCTTGGTATTATCAAACAAACAATATAAAAGAAAGAAAGAAAAAAAGGTGACGAAGACACAACCAATCTTATTCATTCTCCACCCATCTCTGATCTCCCCCATTATTATTTTTCATTCTTCCATCTCTGACATTCATTTCTTTATTTTTTGTTTACTATAATAAACCTTGTACAAATTTTTTTGATCCATAAATTTTTACAGGTATGATCGTGTCTTTTACATAAATACACTTTTGTATTCACAAATATTTAAAATAATAAACATATACTAGCTATTAATTAGTTTACGATTGTTTCATTAATGGAAAAAAGAATATATAGATTTATAGACCCTTTACTTACCGTGACATATGTCAAAAATAGATAAAGAATAAAAACATGCAAAAAAATCATTAATCCGCGTGAAAAAAGCGATCTTACATTAATGTTGATATATACAAGAAAATATATAGACACACATATCTATACAGTTAAACTTTACATTTTTTATACAAACTTTTTTTTAAAGATTTGCACATTTTTCCATAACACAAAAAAAAGACCCACTAATTTTTTTGGTTTGAGGAGGGAGGGAGTAGGATGATGATATTTTTGCAGTTATATTTGTGGCAGTTATCTTAATCATTCTTTCATATGTTTTGTGTGTTGTTTCCTCCATATCTCTCTCTCTCTAATCTCTATGTGGTTGTTCTTGATTTTGTTGGCCAAACCTTTTTTTGTACCTTCTTCAATGCATTAAATCACGAATCCATTGAAAAGTTCCTAAACGTCAATCGAATTAAATCCCCTCATCTTTATTGCTTTCCACAAATTAAAAAAGCTTTCGTCATCTTCTTCAATCTCCTCCTAACCCCAAAAATGAAGTTTTAGAGACAAAACCCATCATGGATCTCGAGCGTCTAAGCCCAAGAAACCCTGTCAAGGCAATAAATTGTCAACATTTATTTCAATTTCAGTTTAAAAATCACCTCTTTTTGTTGCTAAATTTGTAATTTTTGTTTTGTTTTTGGTTGCAGAAAGAATCATGGTGGACAGTTCTGACTTTAGCTTACCAGAGCTTAGGTGTAGTCTATGGAGATTTAGCTACTTCACCATTGTATGTCTTCAAGAGCACTTTTGCTGAAGACATCACGCATTCAGAGACCAACGAAGAGATCTTTGGTGTTCTGTCTCTCATCTTCTGGACATTAACTTTAATCCCACTTGTCAAATACGTCTTTATCGTGCTTCGTGCTGATGATAATGGTGAAGGTGGGACTTTTGCTCTCTACTCTTTATTGTGTCGCCATGCTAGAATCAGCTCTTTGCCCAATTTCCAGCTCGCTGATGAGGACCTTTCTGAGTATAATAAAAATCCCGAGGAAGATCCGAGGAGTCTGAAAGTTCCAGGGTGGAGTTTGAAAAACACATTGGAGAAGCATAAGTTCCTCCAGAACATGTTGCTTGTTCTTGCTCTGATTGGGACTTGTATGGTTATTGGTGATGGTGTTCTTACACCTGCGATCTCTGGTATAATTTTGATTCTTTCTCTGATTTGATTTTATAGATCAAAATCTTAGCAGCTGGATTTTGTTTAATTTTTTATGGGGTGAATTTGCAGTTTTCTCTGCAGTCTCTGGATTAGAGTTATCCATGTCTAAGCAGCAACATCAATGTAAGCTCTTTTACTTCTTTTGATTAGATTGGGAAGTGGTAGAGATTTTTCAAGTTAAAAATGGAAATTTTACTATCACTTAAAAGTCTAGATCCCCCAACATTTCAAACTATGCTATTTTTAGCGGTTTCCTCTTTTAAGTTTCGTTTGGTTCCTAAGTTTAATCCATACTATTTAAATTTAGTTGGCTGCATCAGTTGTAGTAGCTTTAAACGAATTCAAGCATTCAATTTTGATTTCCTTCAAGCCGGATGCTAAAATCGCGCAATAAGTCGAGATATCAGGTTTTTAGATTAGTTATTTTGGTCTTTCTTTTGTCCACAGAGTCATTTGGCTAATTGCATGTTAGGTTGAATCCATGTAGGATCAACATGAAGCTTCTTCCTAGTTATGTATAAAATAAGTTAATTAACTTTTTGCTGTGTGAGGCTGATGCAGATTGCATTGTTATAATCATAAGATAATGAATGTGGTTTAGGAGTTAGTGATTAATTAAAGATATAAAGCTAAAGGAATATAAAATTCATAAAGCTTATACCTTTTGAAACCTCAAGTGGTCAAATAAAAAGTTAGTTGGATTGGATAAGACTCTCAGGTCATAGTTATTTAGATTCTGAAGTAACCTTCTTTGTCTTATGGCTAAAATGCTCACTTTCTAGCTACTCCTTTATTGAATCAACTAAGCCCGCACAATTCTGCAGATGTGGAGGTGCCTGTGGTCTGCGCCATACTGATACTCTTGTTCTCACTACAACACTATGGAACACATCGTTTAGGGTTTGTATTTGCTCCCATTGTGCTGACATGGCTTCTCTGCATAAGCACCATTGGTGTATACAACATCTTCCATTGGAATCCTCATGTTTACAAAGCATTGTCTCCTTATTACATCTACAAGTTCCTTAAGAAAACCCGAGGACGCGGCTGGATGTCTCTTGGTGGAATCCTTTTATGCATAACAGGTATAAAAAAAAAGAGAGAAAGAGTCTATGATTTTGAGTTGCAAGCCTTTTTCTCATAACTTTGTTTGATGTGTTTTTTTTCCAGGCTCGGAAGCTATGTTTGCTGATCTAGGACACTTCACTCAGTTGTCAATACAGGTAGAGCAGGGATCATATGTAAACTTAGAATCTTTTTGTGTTCTCTTATTAGCTAGCTTTTTCTGAAACTTTTTGGGTATACCTGGCTGCAGATTGCATTCACATTCGCTGTTTACCCGTCGTTAATCCTCGCATACATGGGTCAAGCCGCGTATCTATCTAAGCACCATGTCCTAGAGAGTGATTACCGGATTGGATTTTATGTTTCTGTGCCTGGTAAATCGACTCATCATCTTGTTAACCAGCTAAAATGCAATTCTTTGTTTGGCATAGTTTTCACTAGTTTGTTTTGTTGTGTACAGAGCAAATAAGATGGCCAGTTTTGGCAATTGCTATTTTGGCGGCTGTTGTTGGAAGCCAGGCGATAATCACAGGAACATTCTCTATCATCAAGCAATGTACTTCTCTAGGCTGCTTCCCAAAAGTCAAAATCGTACACACATCGTCTAGAATGCATGGTCAGATATATATCCCTGAGATCAATTGGACTCTCATGCTCTTGTGCTTAGCCGTCACCGTTGGGTTCCGCGATACCAAACACATAAGCAACGCTTCAGGTACAGTATTCATACACCATCGACCCCGCCTATGTATGAAAACCAAGAAACCCTCCAGTTCTGAAACTTTTCTTCTCTGTAATCTGAATGCAGGTTTGGCGGTTATTACCGTTATGCTGGTAACAACCTGCTTGATGTCACTGGTAATCATCTTATGCTGGCGCAAAAGCTACATCTACGCGTTAGCCTTTATTTTCTTCTTTGGAACAATAGAAGCTCTTTATTTCTCAGCTTCACTCATCAAATTCCTCGAAGGAGCTTGGGTTCCAGTCGCCCTCTCCTTCATATTTCTCCTCATCATGTACGTTTGGCACTACGGAACTCTTAAGCGTTACGAATTCGACGTCCAAAACAAAGTCTCAATCACTTGGCTCCTCACACTCTTCGGTTCCTCAAACCTTGGAATCGTCAGAGTCCGTGGAATCGGCGTGATCAACACCGAGCTAGTATCTGGCATACCAGCTATCTTCTCTCATTTCATCACTAACCTCCCGGCATTCCATCAAGTTGTCGTCTTCCTCTGCGTGAAATCTGTCCCCGTCCCGCATGTGAAACCGGAAGAACGGTTTCTGGTTGGAAGGGTCGGACCAAAAGAGTACAGATTATATCGATGTATAGCTAGGTATGGATATCGCGACGTACACAGAGACGACGTCGAGTTTGAGAACGACCTCATCTGCAGTATCGCGGAGTTCATCCGTTCGGATAAACCATTAAATTACTCCCCGGACCTGGAAAACGAAACCGGAACCAATGAGAGGCTAACTGTCGTTGCTGCTTCCTCATCCAATCTTGAAGGCGTACAAATCTTTGAAGATGATGGCTCGGACAAACAAGAACCATCATCTTCTTCGGAGGTAACCGTGGTGGCTCCTTCACCGAGAATCAAGAAAAGGGTACGGTTTGTGTTACCGGAAAGTGCGAGGATCGATAGATCTGCGGAGGATGAGCTAACAGAGCTTACTGAGGCGCGTGAGGCAGGAATGGCGTTTATAATGGGACATTCGTATGTGAAAGCAAAATCGGGATCAAGTGTGATGAAGAAGATAGCTATCAACTTTGGCTACGATTTTCTAAGAAGAAACTCGAGAGGGCCTTGTTATGGTCTCTCTACTCCTCACGCTTCTACTTTAGAAGTTGGTATGGTTTATATCGTTTGACTCTACTTTCTTTCTTTTTTTATAATAAATATCAATTTTGTAAATTATGATAAGATAAATTCGTCAGAATACCTTTTGTTGTTGTTGTAATTGTTGTGTAGAGATGTTAGAGTTGCTTGTGGCATAAGTAAGATATGCTTTTTGTGTTTTGTAATGATTTGTCCCTACTGATTAATAAGATCCAAAGAGAAAAGATTGACGAATAAGCAGACAAGACTCAAGAGCATATGATTCTTGTCTCTTTATGTTTCTTTAACTGCAAATCTTCTCTTTTGTCGGTTTAGCTCATCATATATATAGGTGCATTATACAAGTGCATATTTATGTACATCTCCTCTCTAAACTTGTGAGCAGCTCTTGCTCTGTTTTCCTTAATGATAACAAAAATGAGGATAAATGCAAATTTGTTGGTTTTGTCTCTATTTTTCATGTTTTTCTTTTGTGAGTTATCCTCAGTTTCAGCTAAACCTCCTCCTGTTAGTGAGTTCTTAATTACCCTATATTGAATTTTTTTGAATATGTAATCATCGTTTTACATGTTTTGATTTTTATTATGATATATGTCTGAAAATGATCGTGTTTTCCTCTACTTTGGGAACAGAGATTGTAAGTGGACTTGTGACAAATGTAGCATCAATGCTCTGGAAATGGTTGTGGACTCTTCAAACATCAACAACAACAACGACCACCACAAAATCTGGTAAATAAACTGACGTCCCAATACAATATCATAAGTTATGATCATGATGTCAAAATTTCAGTTAAAGTAAGAAGAAAATGATATACTGTGACAGGTGTTTCTAGTCGTTCGATGGTGAAATATGAAAGTGGATATAACATAGAGACAGTGTTTGATGGAAGTAAGCTTGGGATTGATCCCTATGCAATTGAAGTTTCCCCAAATGGAGGAGAGCTTATTGTCTTGGACTCTGAGAACAGTAACATCCACAAAATATCCATGCCTCTTTCTAGATGTAAGTTCATAATGTTCTTCTTGAAGTAGGTATGATGCATGACAAAGCAATCTTAAGAACCGTTTCTTCCATACACATGTGCAATTATACACTAATAATTCCATTTTTGTCGGAATACTATATCTCTATGCCTAGCCCCTAATATATGACCCACCAAAAATGTTGAATCATGTATGTGTATAGTTATGCTTTGCTTCGAGACGGGGATTCGTTATCTTTTGCTTTTTCTTAAGTTCAGTATTTAAAAGTGAGTTTCTTCATTTTAGATTCCAAAGTTTCTTTCTTTGACAACCAAAGACTTTTATAGATTACTTAAAACTTTTGCACTTTAGTCTACAACACGACTCATTTAGCTTTAATCCATGTTCTGTTTTGTTCTCTGTTTTTCAGGTTTATTCTTTCTGTTGTTTCTTGTTCTTCAAGTTAACAAAGTTTTGTCGGATTAAATCACCAAACTTTCTCTTTTAAATAGACTCTAATTAAATAGATTTAGATTCTGAGGTTGTGCTTCTCGCGTTCTTACTCATGGTTCTTTAAAACTGACCTCACAATCTGTGTTCTGAATCTGTTTGAAGATGGTAAACCAAAGCTAGTCTCTGGTTCACAAGAAGGCTACACTGGACACGTCGATGGGAAGCCCAAAGAAGCAAAAATGAATCGTCCTCGAGGATTAGCTATCGACGACAGTGGAAACATCTACGTCGCAGATACTAACAATATGGCTATACGCAAGATCAGCGACGACGGTAACTACAATTCTTTTGCAAGCATTTCCACTTTTAAAAACGCAATTTCAAAGCGTTTTTTGTTTAAATTATTTTTCAGGAGTCTCAACCATCGCCTCGGGAGGAAGATGGAGCGGTGGATCTAAAGAGGAGTCAATGAGATTCTCCGATGACTTTGATTTGATCTACGTCTCTTCAAGCTGCTCTCTTCTAGTCATTGATCGAGGAAATCAAATGATTAGAGAGATTCAGCTTCACGATCACGACTGCTCTCATCAAGAACCCGACACTGATACTGATAGTCTCCATCTTGGTAATGACACTATTGGTTTTTCTTCTTGGTGTTGTGCGTTGCTTGAATACATTGTCATTGCCGTTTTGATTTGTATCTATGCAGGAACCGCTTTGCTCGTAGCTGCTATGTTCTTTGGATATATGTTTGCATTATTAGTACGTAGAGTACGATCGTTGTTCTCCTCGTCTCCTCCTCATGTGAGTGAATCTGGTTTGAGTTGGTTCGATTTTGAAATCAGAATAGAAATACCAATAAGCCTCATTGCTCTGTTTTTAAATTTCAGGATAGTATAAAATATGTAGCAAAACAGAACATGACAATGGCTCCATATCAACGTTATCCAAGACCGGTTCGACAGCCCTTAATCCCACCTCAACACGAACCGGAAAAAGAAGAAGGATTTCTCGGTTCTCTTGGAAAACTAGTGGTGAAAACCGGTTCTTCGGTTTCCGAGATGATGTCCGGTTCTAGAAATGTAATCCCTCCAAACTTTCATCAGTACCACCACCATCAGCAAGAACCGAATCAATGGCCGGTACAAGAGAGCTTCGCTATACCGGAGGACGATGGACCGCCGGCTTTAGAACCACGATCAGGTACGAATCCGGATAAACCCTACCTTAGAGCACAAGCAGCCAACCAAAACCGGTCTTATTACCAAGAATATGACCAATACCAAAACCAGCAGAAACGAAACGCGAACGATGCGGCGTCGTTCGAAGACAACCGAGAGAAGAACGAGATCGTGTTCGGGGCAGTTCAGGAGCAGGACGGTCGCCGAGAAGCAATGGTGATCAAGGCCGTTGATTTCAACGAAGCCATGAACGATCAGCGAAATCTACGGCCCAGGATTAATTACATGGGATATTCTTCTCAAGTTTACTGATCACGCAATATCAAATTTTCGTAATTCACTATTTCACTTTTAGAGAGTGTGCGTAATATATTATTGCCTGATGTTTGATTGGTCCTACTAAACTTCTTACGTTAATGTAGTATGTATATCAAATATACTTTTAAATCATACAATATGCTTAATCATATTTTTCTAGTTGGGACAGAATAGTATAGAGAACCGAATCAATGGTCGGTGGAATAAGTTAATTTTAAAAAAAAACCCGGCCGGTTTGGATTTTGTGAAGATTCTATCAATGAATCTGTCAATAAAATAAAATCCATTCACAGTTCGCCACGTCAGCGACATATTCAACAGTAAAAAAAATTACCGGCAAAAACGGTTTATAGCACCGACTAATCTCAACTGCGCAGGTTCAGTTTCGGTTAATATTAGAAAATATAAAACCGAAGAGGAGATTCCTCAAAACCGGTTTGGAAGTTACGCAATTCCAGATTTGTCTTTTTTAGTTTGCCATCTATTATTTTCCGTTCCTCTCCCCTTAAGAAACGCATTGGTTTATACAGAGAAAGAAGAAGAAGAAGAAGGAGGTTTCTTGCGAAAGAGAGAGAGAGAGAGAGAAAATTAGGGTTAGGGTTGCAGAGAAACAGAGAGGAAGGAGGAAATCCAAATCCCAACTCTGTATTCATCTCTCTTCCCTCTCCTCTCAATCTTCTCCATCTTTCTCATTGCTCACATGGGGATTCAATCTTATCCGATCTCTGAAATGGACGCAACAGATGAATTGCACGAAGCCATGTTCGCCAAACGAGGTTGTTGTTTCCTCCTCCCTTGTCTCGGATCATCTCAGCCGTCTGGTCCCAACGGATCCGTGTGGTGGCAACGGATCAGAACCGTAGATAAATTGGAGCCTGATGACCGTTGGTGGGTCTCCGGGTGGATGAAGATGAGGGAATGGTCTGAGCTCGTCGCTGGTCCCAAATGGAAAACTTTTATCCGACGCTTCGGACGTAACCACTGCTGCGGCGGCTTAGACAGCGGTTGTAACCGGCCGGCTCCTGTTAGTTTCCGGTACGATTCGTGGAGCTATTCGTTGAATTTCGACGACGGGAAACAGACTGGTCATTTCGAAGACGAGTTTCCTTACCGCGATTACTCCATGAGGTTCACCGCGCCGTCTCTGCCGGTTTCCACTAAATGCTCCATTGATTTCGACAATGATAACCACGCGCCGTCGCTGTTTAAGTGAAATGGCACGCGCCTCTCTGTTTTCTACATAGGCTGGCGTCTAACGTGCGCCGCACTGATGAACGGGGAGAGACGTTTAGAAGAAAGATGAGATTGGATTTTTTTTTTTCTTTTTTCTTTTTCCTTGCAAAGAAACATTATTTTTACACATCTTTCATTTGTTTTCTTTGTGTTTTATTTTTGTAATTCTTTTACTTCAAATGAAATTATTTATTTGATCATTATATTTTCTCCCCTGTAAACGCCAGGCACATAGAGAGTAAATTTTTAGAGAAAGATATGATGAAAGAAACATATAGTTATAATTTAAGCAAAATACAAAACACATAGTCCAGCAAGAAATTGGAGAAAGGTAGTTTTTAATGGGTTGGAGTTTAGAGAAGGTGTTGCAATTGCAGAGGAATATAGCAGCGGAGACAGCAAGAGACTGTCTTTGGTGCATGTCTCTACTTCAGACTAGTTTATGGAACTGGCTATTTGGGAACCTTACGAAAAGCTCAGATTCCCATAATGGTTTGCTATTTCACTTTACCTCTGCTGATTTCCTAGAGTTTGCCACAAAAATTAAACACAAATTATGTTCTTTGTCGTGTAAATTAAGGAACATTACTCACTTAAACATTTCTTATATCGCTGGTAGACCTTGGATCTGTGAATAAGGACCATCTTTGTCAAAAAAAAGCATAATTCTAAATCTTGAGGATGGTAATGCTTCAAAGCTATCAGACATGGAATGATTTAAATTGACTGTATACTTATGGATCTTATTTACTTCTGCAGAGATACTAATTATGATGATCATTATGTTTGCAGAATAAGTGTTCATAGCTTAGTGATTCGGAACAGTATTACCGTGAATCAATGAATGGAAATAAAATCCTATTCAGTTAATTAGGCAGTGATTTGAAAGTTGAGCTCTGCGTTTTGCTGCAGTCGCTGGCTTGTCATTGGTTTAGCTTACATCAAACACAAACAAAAAAAATAACATAACTAAAAAAAAAATCACTCTCTTTTAAAAATTGTTAGTGAAAAATCACTCAATTAACAACTCCTTTCTTCTGATAATCTTCTCTTCTTAAAGTGTCTCTGAAGGACTCGTTTAGCCTCTGAGTTGGGGAAGTTGGCAAGCTTATAGTAATGCGGTGCAACATCTACTAGCCATTCACCGCGAATATATGTGACAGTGCGGATGAAATTTCGTGTAGTGAAAACATATTCGTTGTAAATCACCCACTCTGCTTTGTGATCCAAGCAATTGGAAGGATGCAAGTGAACCACTTGGTCGTCCTTATCTCTAAAAGTCAAGTAGTGGCCAGTTCGTTCTAGGTGAGCCACTTGCATGAAATAACCAGAAAGCAAGGCCTTTCTTATGTTGACGTAGTAGTCCTTGCTGTTGAAATCAGGGCTGCACAACTTAATCTGAAACCTTAACATGATCCGGACCAGCTGCTCTCTTACACTAACTGCAGACTTCATTTTTCTGTAGTTGATGAAGTTTTCATAGCACCAATCTGGGTCTTGGTTGTTTTGCAAGAAAGCATGAAATACATTCAAGAGTGTGAGGTGATCTCCGTAAATGTGTGCAAAACTAGATTTAGCTTCATCTGCTGCTTTTTGAGCTTCTCCTCTTGGCCTGATAAAACAATTAGGTACTGAAAGCATTGCGGAAATTGAAAGAATCTCGTTTGAGCAATTGAACTGAGGACTTACTATGAGCATCTTTGCCATCTGTGGGTCTAATGGAAACTCACTCATCATCTCGCCCGTCTTTGTCAAGTTACATTCATCATCCAGTGCCTGCAAATGATACAAATCATCCAAGGCCCGAGCGAGGGTCTCAGGAGCAGGGGAATCCATAAGATCGAAGCGCAGCAAGTTTTCCACACCAAGTCTTTTCAAGTTCAGAACTGTATTTGCAAGGTTTGATCTCAATATCTCAGCATACGTCTGCTTCTCCAATTCATTGAAACTTTTCTCTGCGTAAAGCCTGAAACATTTTCCAGGCCGTGTTCTACCAGCACGACCTGCGCTCTGGTCAGCACTTGCCTGTGATATTGGAGACACCAACAAGGACTCAACGCGAGTGTCTGGGTGGTAGAGCTTCTGCTTGGAGAAACCAGGATCAACCACATAAACAATCCCGTCTATGGTTAAAGAAGTCTCTGCAATGTTGGTGGAGACAACAACCTTTCTCACTTGATCCGGTGTTGGTTCGAATATCTTCTGTTGCATAGCAGGCGAAAGAGTGGAATACAATGGCAAAACATTGACGTGATCACCAAGGTTACGGGTGATTCTTCTGCAAGCATCTTCAATCTCTTCTTCCCCGGTTAAGAAAACAAGAACATCACCAGGTGGCTCACACATGTGAATCTGGATAACAGTACTGATAGCAGCCTCGAGATAGTCCCTCTGGGGTTCTCGAGTATACAAAATCTCCACTGGATGAAGCCTACCAGGGACTTTGATAAGAGGCACACCAGTAAAATACTTATGGAACTTGTCTGCTTCTAGGGTTGCACTCATCACAACCAGCTTAAGATCAGGTCTCCTAACCAAGGTTTGTTTAAGAAGACCAAAAAGCAAATACGTCGCTAAAGTTCTCTCATGCGCCTCATCGAGAACAATCACTTTGTATCTCCCTAAGAGCGGATCCGCCATTGCTTCTCGCAGAAGCATACCATCTGTCAAATACTTGAGCACCGTTTTGGAGCTGGTGCAATCCTCGAAACGGACCGTGTAACCAACTTCTTCACCGATCTCTACATCCATCTCCTCAGCTACACGACGGGACACGGACATGGCTGCAACTCTACGAGGCTGCGTGCATCCAACCAACCACTTCTTCCCATAATTAGGATCAGAGGTGTGTTTTCATTGAGCACTGCTTCTAAAACAAACTGTGGGATCTGCGTTGTTTTACCACTTCCGGTCTCACCCACCAATAACACGATCTGATTCTCTTTTAAAGTTTTGAGAAACTCCTCTTTGTGCACCCACACTGGTAACTTCTTCCATTTCTCAAGTATTTCAACATACCTTGCAGAATAGGTCTTCTTCGTCGTTTCAATTCTTATCTTTCTTTTTGGATAAGGATTCATCGATCGATCACTTCGTTCGCTTCTCGATTCTATTCAACAAAACATTAACCAACCACACTTTTTGTATTTATAATAATTTAATTTCCTTTCTTAATAAACATATTCTACATATGCTTTGTAATTTCCTTTTAGTTTACATGGGAGAAAAGGAAAAGGATTGGTAATTATCCCTTTTTACTTTTTTCTCCAAGGACATCTTGTAGGAATTAATTAAGGGTAATAGTTTCGAATATCTAAAATGAAATTGTGATTGTGCTATAACATAAAGTCAAGATCCTCACCAAAAAAATAAAATAACATAAAGTCAAGATTATAGTCATGATACATTGAAAATCCTTTCAAACTCAAATTACACATAACATATAGAGAAGTGAAATAATAACCAAATCATGTAAAATAATATCATATCATTGGATGAGTTAAGAACCTTCTGTCTGAAAGAGAGTTTACTGAGGGTATTTGTGTCTTCTCCAAGTATCTTCGAGTGGATAATGTGAGTTAGGAGAAAAAGAACTCGAAAGAGAAAAGAAAAAAAACCCCTTGTTTCTCTTCTTTACTCACAAACCTTATCGAGTGAATAAGATTGGGTTAGTACCGAGAAAATGGCGTCGATGGTAGCTTCTTCTACGTTTCACTCGTTTTGCAGAACTAAAAGCCCGAATCTTTCTTCGACCCATCTTCTCCCTTTGTCGAAAAACCTCAGCTTTCGGACCAGAGCTATCGGAAATAGCCGAGATTGCAGCTTTGCTGGGTTTCTGAAACAGAATCGCCTTGGATTGAGGAAGCTTTCGTCAGTTGGAGAAGGAGGAGAAGGTGTCGCAGTCGCTGAGGAGCAACCGCAAGAGACCGTCTCTGTGCCTGTGTCTCCTTCTGACATGCTCACCATGTTTTTTCAGGTGCATTACTCTCTCTTTTGGATTAATTGGCCTGTTGAATTTGTGTGATTACCATCCTCATTATCCATTTACGTATTGGTATTAGGTACAATAGGTTAGTTGGATTGATTTATGGTTATGTCGTCTTAGAAATGAGCATTGCAAAATGTTCTATGAACTGTCTTGAAGTTCCTATGAGCATTACTCTGTTGCAATTTCATTTGTGGTCTCAAATTGAGTCTGATCATTGTTGGATTTATGGCTTGATTTTGTAGGCTGATGGAACTTTGAACGAAGCAGCTATACCTAATGTGACAAGGGCCTTGCAGGTAATACTTTGCTTTGGGATCTCCTCTTGAACTAGCAAATCTGAGTATAGTTTGACGAGAATGCATTTGTATCTTTTCGGTTTCTTTGCGCCTTTTGGTTTGGTTTCTTGTTTAGATTCAATCCATTCTCTATGGTTGTGTTAAACTCTTAAGTTTCGGTGCCCACTTAGTAACACAATTTAGATCTTCCTTCTCAATTACCTTTTAGCTTTCAAAAACAATTAATAAAAGCAAAATCCAAACTTGTTCTGTTCTTTCAGGATATTGATGGTGTTTCCAATTTGAAGGTCCAAGTTTCTGAAGGTGTTGCCGTCGTTGAGGTATATTTAAATCCAACATTGTCTTGATACATAGCCTTTCTATGCCTCTTCACACACACACACATATATATATGTTAATATATAGATAAGGACAGATACTGAATATGTGATTAGAGATACTATGGCCGGCACAGCCTTAAAAGGACTGGACCAGTCAAGTATGTCATTTTTGTGTTACATTTTGGCGGCCAAACGCAGGCAGAACAAAAGCTGAATTAGTTAAGGCCTTTATAGAAACGGTTCTGTACTGTTACGGCTGGATACTATCTCTCTGTTTAATGTTTGATTGAATCTTGATAATGTTATGTTCAATGTGTGTGAAGCTTTCAAAGCAAACGACTGTTCAAGCAACAGGAGTGGCATCAAGCTTGGTTGAGACTATACAAGGAGCTGGATTTAAGTTGCAGACTTTGAATTTGAGCTTTGAAGATGAAGATGAGGCTCTATCTAGTTAAATCATCATTCTCCTCTGCATTTTGTGATTAAAGGACACACTATGTTCAACTTTAGGCTCCTTTCTTTCTCGCAAGAAAACAATGTGGTAAATTACAAAAAAAAAAAAAAAAAAAAAAAGTGGAAATGAATGTTTTATTTGTTGAAAAAGGAGAAAATTAATTAATGGGTCATATGGGTTCCCCACGAAGCATGGAGGTCGAGAAATTTATAGACTTTTTTTGGGTTTCCATGCTTTGGACAATGCACTTAGGACTTTTTATATGATTGTCTCACAAGTCACAATGTAATGGTATATATGGGATGCATGTACGGTATAGTATATGGGATGCATGTATTGTACGATGTGGACATTGTGGAGATGGTGATGTGAAAACTGAAAAAGTATGTATATGGTGAATCACAGCTCATGCATTGCTGTACTTGTGTTACACAAATCTTTTACGTTTTAGACCAACATATCTGAAACAAAACCTCTGTTTTTTTTTTTTTTTGGTTTTAAACTAATAAGTAGAAGCAAAAACATTCATTCGTAATAAAATGTTTATCCTATGTTAGTGTGTGTAGTGTACTCACGACATCTGTAGAATGAGATAAGTACTCGTTGGCGAGTTCGCTTTAATGAAGGCACTGTTGACCTCTTTTTCTCGAAATATCAGAACTGAATTATTTATAATAATAATCACCGCCACCATTTAAAGAACTCATGTGCTATTGTCCATCTCTGATTTGATAACACATTTTGAGATTTTTCTTCTTTTTGCTTTTGTAAGAATATATAACTTGGATATTCCAAAACACACAGTATTATGGTAATATCGTAGGCCATCTAGTTTTTTAACATAACAAAGCTCCGTAAACGACAAACCCTTTTTATTCACTGGTGCAATAATCGAAGTGAGAGGGTCTCTATTTAATGTTTTAATATATGAAAATAAATATTAAGTCGACACAGCCTTATGGGTAAATCGAATGCTATATAGTTTGATAATAAGATTATTAATGTCAATTTCTCACCCACTAGTTTCTTGGGGTACTCAAACATATCACCTAAAAAGTTCATTTAAATATTTTTGATAATTACTGCAAAAAAAAAAGTATTCCAAGTTGATGATGTACGAATAATAAAGGTGGCAAAATTCATGGAGTTATTATCTTTCTATAGTGATCCATTTTGGGAATCTGATATTTTTGTTCCTCGAGCTCTGAGAAATGAATGATGCAGTGACGGGTTCAAAGCTGGCATGCATATAAAATAACTGCTCTGGACCTAATATTACTTACCACGCATTTAATTAATTAAATAGTTTTATTTTATGGATAATAATGCTACTACTATATGATAAAATAAAACAATTTTTTTAATAAATACAAGGAACTTCTATTTATAGCAGAAAAGGCCATTGGTCTTCTTCATCGTGTGACTGACTTCACCACTTCCTCATCTCCCACCAAAAAAATGGCTCTCTCACTTCTCTCAGTCTTTATCTTTCTCCATGTCTTTACCAATGTAAGTTCTTTCACAAGTACGTTCTTTCTTGCACATTACTACAGTATATGTTAAGTTGTGTTAACTAACTAATAGTATAATTTGATTAATCACCGAGCAGGCTGTTTTTGCTGCTTCAAACGAGGAATCCAATGCATTGGTATGTTTTAAAGTCTTTTATTTTTACAACGTTCGCGGTTTAACTATTCATTATTTGGGGTTTTAAATATTTAATTAACATGTTAAATTATGGTGTTATGTTTGTAAATTAATAGGTTTCTTTACCAACACCAACTCCTCCGATAACTAAAGGTACACCGCCAACTCCGGCAATCAAACCGCCGTCGTACAAGCCCCCCACGCTTCCAACTACACCGATCAAACCACCCACCGTAACACCTCCGCTCAAACCTCCCACCACTCCGGTTACACCAACCAAACCTCCAGTTCCAACTCCTCCTATCAAACCACCGCCGGTCCAACCACCTACGTACAAACCCCCAACTCCATCCGTTAAACCACCCACGACACAACCAGTTAAACCACCGCCGGTACAACCCCCTACGTACAAACCCCCAACGTCACCGGTTAAACCACCCACCACAACTCCACCGGTCCAACCACCTACGTACAAACCCCCAACGTCGCCAGTTAAACCACCCACCACGACGCCACCGGTCCAACCACCTACGTACAAACCCCCAACGCCACCAGTTAAACCACCCACGACACCACCAGTCAAACCACCGACACCACCGGTCAAACCTCCGACACCACCTCCCGTAAGAACTCGGATAGGTAAATCGATATTTATTTATTTTAAAGATGTAGTTATATTATATATCATCGGTCGTTGATTATGTTAGATGTATCACTGAACTAATAATAATAATGGACGGTATAGATTGCGTGCCGTTATGTGGGACGAGGTGTGGGCAACACTCGAGGAAGAACGTATGTATGAGAGCGTGCGTCACGTGCTGCTACCGCTGCAACTGCGTGCCCCCTGGTACGTACGGTAATAAGGAGAAGTGTGGATCTTGTTACGTCAACATGAAGACCCATGGCGGCCAACCCAAATGTCCTTGAAAGCTTTATGAATTATGACGACGATGGTCGTCTATGTGAAAGGACATAACTATATCTATGAGCTTTTCTTTATTATTATATGTCTGCAATGCGTTTATTTTTGTTTTAGTAATTTTGAGTTTGGATGTTTGTTTACGGAATGTAGAATATATATATAAAAAAGAAAAAAACCTTTTTTCTTTGAATCAATGATTTTCTGAATTTGTTTCGTATTGAATCTATAAATTAGAGTTTCAAAAATCATATGATAATATTCTTAAAGATTACTAGGAGTAGTTTATTTATATGATTAGGAGTTTCTTGGGAGTATAAAAAACTCTTGTATCGGAATATGAAACTGAAGAAGCTTATGCATAAGATGAATGTGTTTTGCAGGCAGTCATATTATAGTTGGGTCAAGCTGTAGTCTAGTTGCAGATCTTATATGGGCCTTATTCGAGCCTGCATATGTCTGGGCTTGTTGGAAAATCATTGAGGAAAGGTTTTAAACAGCAAGAAGATTCAGGGTACTATAACAAATACATTGCAGCATAGTCTAAAGTCTATGGGGGTACATTTAGTATTTGTCTTCATGAGGTTTTTTGAGCCAGCACAAAACAAATCGTTAATGAGATTTTACTTCTTTTATCGTTCTAATGTAAACATCGTCACATTCGTAACGCTAAAATGCAACCGTGTTTCCTTATTAGTATTTAGTAAGCTTTAAAACCGCAAAAAAAAGAAAGAAGTTGCCACTTTTCTGTGTTTCGTTTTCACACTTGTTTTTCAACTAAAATATTGTCGGAATCTTATTATGCTGAACGGAACAAGTCTTTGCTTTTACGATCCTTCGTGGCAAAGAAAGAAAGAAGAACCATTGACGATTAATTTTATTTGACTTTTTTCATGAATACATTTTATATCATTATTCATGAATATAATAAGAGTTTGTCAAAATTGATGGAGGAGTGCTCTCATTTTCTGACATAATTTGTCTCATTTTTTCAAGAAATATATAGTAATCATTTTTCTTTGGTATAAAGGCCTTTTTGCATACAAAAATTTCGAATAGATACCATTTTTAGCTATAAGTCTTTGGCTTCTCTCCCACAGATCTGTTCCAGCTCATGCTATGGATTCTTCATCATTGTAAGTACTTACTACGATTACTCTATTATCTTTCATTTTGTTCTCAATCATTTCTTTGTTTTTTTCTTGTCCTTAGTTGTTTTTCCTGTTTGTTATTTTGTCTTTATTTTTCTTCTTCTTTTTTAGCTCTCTTTGCATTGTTCAATTATTTTCTTGAAAATCTTGATTTTTTTTGGAAGTTGACCAAAAAAAAAAAAAAAAACTATTCTCAGAAAACGTTTGGAGCTTGGGAAGCTTGTGTTGAGCTCCGGTCTCCTACAAAGCGCATGGAGTAAGATCTCGGAGATACATGAGTCACCTTATTCGAATCGAGATTCAGGTCTAGGAATCAAGATTTACCAAGAAGCCAAATTCACATTTGTGGTTTTTGGGGCACCACCGATACGCAGCAATAGCTATCATCTTACTCGTCTTTTTGGGTCAGATTTTGAAACAAATCCGTTTCATTTCCTCTGCTCCGAGAAGATCTCCTCCTTCTCTGTTCACACTCCTTCTTTTGAGCTTTTTGCCTCTGCCTGTTATCAAAATCTCCCTGAACTCAAATCTAAGGTAATCTTTTCTTCTTCTTTACTTCCCTGCTCAATTGTTTTTCTGATACTCTCTCTTCTGAATTTGTCTACAACTGTTTGGGTTTCCTTAAGTCAACAACTTTATGAAAAGGTGTAGACAAATTTAAAATCTTGCAAAAGTTAGTGTGTTTCCAATAACATATATGATGTCTTGCAATTTCTTAATCTACTTTTTGGGCACACCCTTCTTTAGAAATTGTCCTGAGTTATCAGAAATCCATTAGAAAACAGAATCTTGAAAAGTTATATATGGTGTTGTGTAGTTGCTCAATTCTAAGAAACCGGTGATCATCACTGGAGCTGCGTTGGGAGGATCTGTGGCATCTCTCTTTACGTTGTGGCTTCTTGAAACTATCGATCCAAAACTAAGACGCCCTTTATGCATCACATTCGGCTCTCCTCTAATCGGAGACGCTTTGCTGCAACAGATACTGGAGAATTCCCTGAGGAATTCATGTTTCCTTCATGTGGCTGAGGCTGCACAAACTCCCATCAAGGCCGGTTTTTTCAAGCCTTTTGGAACGTTCTTGATCTGTTTTGATTCCGAATGTATTTGCATCGACGACCCTGAGGCGGTCGCAGAGTTGCTTGTCGGTTCTAATACTGATGATCTAGTAGGCTGGAGAGACTACGGCGAAATCCTAGAGCGCCTGGACCAATCCTTAGTGACAGATTCAAGACTGATGATCGACGATGTTATCGATCGAATGGAGGTACGTGCAATGAGGAAGAAGCTGCGTTTTGATCAGCTTAAGAAACTAAACGACATGAAGATATCATTGATGCATATAGAGTGGTACAAAAAGAAAAGCAAGATAAACAAGATTGGTTACTACGATCGGTTCAAGGCTAGAGTGGTTTCACAGGTTGATATAGATGTTGAGAACCGGAAAACACAGTTAAATGGTTTCTGGAAATCAATGGTTGAAGAAGTGGAGAAGAAGCCTCAGAGTGAAAAATCGATTCTCAAGACACGGTGTCTCTTTGCTGGGAACAACTACAGACGAATGATCGAACCGCTAGACATTGCTGAATATTACCTCGATGGTAAAAGAAGCTATCGAACCTTAGGAAGGTCCCACCACTATGTTTTGCTAGAGAAATGGTTCAAGGAGGAAAATATCAAAACGAATAGGTGCAAAAAGAGAGATTTGAGTGATCTTTTAACGTTTGATTCTTGTTTTTGGGCTGAAGTTGAGGAATCGTTGTTTGATACCAATCAGCTAAAAACACAAGTGGGGATGACAAGTGAGGAGAAAGCAGTATTACTCGAAAGACTCGAGAGGTTTGAGGCATACATGTGGGGAATGATCGTAAAACGTGAGGTTTCGCCGGAGATTTTCTTGGAGGGCAGCAGTTTCATGAAGTGGTGGAAAGATTACAAAGCGATCAAAGGCTTTCATTCTCCAACTTCACACTTCACCGAGTTTATGAACACTTGCAAGTATGAGAGTTATGGTCAGCCACAATAATGTTTAGTAATTGTATTTTACATTTGAGGTTATAATTCTTATTGTTATTGTTCATTTACAACCAAGAGTTTCTTGGAAATTTTGCTACCAATTTCTTCCCGTCTACAAAAAAAAAAAAAGACATTATTGCAAGAAAGCAAAAGTAAAAAAAAAAAGAAAAACAAAAGCAGAATTTTGTTGATATGTCATTGTGAGAGTGACAAATTAAAGCGAAATAAAAATAAAAGTGTAACGATAAGTTCTTGTAAGAGTAGTAGTGTATGATGAAATTCAAACAAAAACATTGAAAAGATATAACTTGGGTGTGTATGTAATATAGTCGAAAGAAAAACCCCACAAAAACCCTAAAGAACTATCAAAAGAAGAAGAGAGGAAAATTATGAATTTTATGAAAACATAACACTCTCTACAAAATCTATAAAACAAACTACCCCAGCAAATCCTACAGACTTATATGAGTTTACAATAATGTCAACAACTTTAAAAACATTCGTGTCACGGTCGTGAATGATTAAATAAAAATTATCCAGGTAAAGTGATGCATATATAACCTCACCCGTGTGAGCAATGCCTCTAAGGTCTATAGGACTATACCGTTTGGTTGTATTAGGACTAGCAGATAAATTTACCTTGATCCATTGCTGTTTCTTGAAATCCTCCAAAAGCCACAGATCATATGAATAGTGCGACCTTGAAGTGGCTGAGGCTACGTTCCCTTTGTAGCTGATCAAGTTTGAAGATTTAAGACTGTTTTGAATCTCCACAGGTAATTTAGTGAGAAATTCAAAAGTTTCAGATCTCACGTCGAATCTCACTAAGCTTGGTTCCATAAATTCTTTACCCATGTGAGCATAATAATACAAAACCCCATTGGTACAAAGACCTTCAGATTGAGGCCGGTGAGGAATGCTACACTTTATTTGTCTCCACAAGTTTTTAAGAGATGACTCCAGTGTAAGCACTTGACATTGACCACTAGCTGCAACTCGCGTACCGCTACCAAACATTGGTTCGGTCAAGCACAATACTTTATGTTGGCCATCAACAGGATCGTATCCAAAGAACCTTTTGAGAACTTTTCTTCTGGATTTGACTGAGCGTAGGGTTATGTATTTACCATTGCTTGGATTAATTATGATTTGTTCTTCACCGTAGACAAAACTTAACAAACCATGGACGCAACTAACTCTAGGTGGAGTGTAACGACTAAGTTCAGGTGCGTGAAGGCAAGCCATACGAGATAGCATAACTGGTGATGATGATTTCTCTGATGAGGAGATGAAGAACCAATTCTTGTCTACTTTCTCTTCATCTACTCCATCGTAAGCTAAAAGAAGACATTGTTTCTGCTTCGAAGATCGTAACGAGAACGATTTCATGAAACCTTGACTGCGGATGATACTTGCAAATAGATTTGATACGCTGATGAATCTTGTCACGGACTTCACAGGCAATCTCAATAGTATCTCGAACAGCAAGTCATGAGGAATTGAGTCAGAGGTTTTCATCACTTTATTTTCACGCTGATTCTTCTCCATCTTTGTCCTTCTTCTGCTATGCCTTCCCCTCGCAGCTCTTTGTTTATGAAACCCTAATTTTTTGTTCACTCTCGTCTTAAACCCTAAATATATTAAATATTAAATAAATAGGCTTTTTTTTTTTCTAAAGCATAAAACAGAGTAATAAAACAGAGCACACAGCACTCTTGTACCTAAAACAACTGCTTTTTTCTTTTTATTATAATGGTTATTTATTATGATCGTAAACTAGTTTTGAGAAAGAGCTGTTTCTTTTAGTTTGTTAACAGTGTTCATCACATTGATCATCATCACTTCTACTCTTAAAATGCTTGCAAATAACGAGATACATCAAGAAGCTAATAGCACTAGTGAAAGCCAAAAGCCAATAATAGTTATCAAGTCGAGCTTCCGACATATCATCTGCGAACCAGTTGTGTTTTCCACCTTCTGAGCTCGTGTAACTCTCGATGACCGAAATCAATGCAGCACTCACAAAGCTCCCCACTCCAAAAACGCTTGTGTACAAAGCAAATCCCATTGTCCTCATGCTAACGGGGACCTCGCTGTAGAAGAACTCTTGCATTCCAACAACTGTGAAAATGTCTGATATTCCCAATAGAATGTATTGAGGTAAAAGCCACAATATGTTCAAGGGATCCAAATCCGGCGAAATCTTCATCATTTTGCTTATTTTGAGTCTTTTTCTCTCGACTAAGGCAGCGATAACAATGGCAATGATGGATAGGAACATCCCAATCCCCATTCTCTCCATAACCGAGATGCCCTTTTCGTTCTTCGTCAGTTTTTTGGCTATCGGTATCAAGATTTTGTCGTAAAAGGGCATAAGAAGAATTATGGATAAAGTGATTGTGCTTTGTAGTGTTGCCGGTGGGATTTTGAAGTTTGGTCCTATGTTTCTCTTCATAGTCATACCTTGCTTTGTGAAAAAGGTCGCGGGTTGTTGGAATATGACTGCAAACATTAGAAGCATCGTCCATATAGGTAAAAGCCGAAGCAATAGCTTGGCGATTCCAAGGCCTGAGAAACCGGGTTTGCAGCTTTTTTCATCATGTGAGCTCTTGGTAGTAGTGTGAGCTTCGGTGTTACTACAGTTACATAGAGGCTTCTGATCTTGCAGCCTATATATATAGAAAACAATAGCAATAAATTTAGTGGTGTTCATCTAACAAAAATAGTATTGTGCACATTATTGAATGTAATATAAATATGTGATGACTTACTCGAGCTCCATGGCATTCAAATCGTGGTTGTTTACAAGAGTGATTTTATTTTTTCCCCACACTTTTTCTCTGACAGTGTCTAAAATTCTTTGAAACGGTTTGGCTTTGAGGTCTTGACTTGGATCAGCATAGACATAAACCCCGCAGCCACACAAGAACAAGAAGATCAACAACAGCATGGAAGCGGTTGGGATTGCAAAACCGAGAACCCAACCAAACGTGTCTTGGATATAAGCCATGACGGTGACTCCTAGAAGACTACCGGCGCAGACACCAAAGTACCACCATTGGAAAAACTGAGTCTTGCGGTTCGATTTGACTTCTTTGTCCTCTGAGGGTGACGGCTCGTGGTCTTGGTCGTGGTCAAGGTCGTGGTCGAGCTGGTCAGCACCAAAGGCTTGAAGAGATGGATTTAAGACGCCAAGGCCAAGAGCGACGAGGCTAAGTGAAGTGTAGAGGAAGTAGAGAGAAATGGTTTTACTAGTGGACCGTGACCTAGCATATGCCGTAAATGTCAGTCCTACTAGGCCCTGTTTTTAATACCCAACAAAATGCTAAAACATTAGTAACTTGCATAACTAACAAATACATGAATTTAAAATAATATTCTCTAGATCTTTATATGACAATATTAAATACAATCAAATACACTTTTTTTCTTGAAAGAAAAGAGGTTACAGTAAATGGATTTATTTTATTACTCCTAACAATGCAACAGAGTAAGATTTACTAATGGGGAATATATGATTAAAGATTTTTAGTGAGGAATGATTCGAGTTCCATTATCATAGTTGATTATCCACTAGGATTAGCTATTTCTGATAAGATCCCCATTATTACATTATGGAACCAAACTATACCAGCAATATGTGACCAATTCCAATAACGTCTCATACTCTAAAAGGGAAGTTTAGAAAACAGTCGGTGAGAAAGATTTATTTTTATTGGGAAAATCCATCGAAATGTTCACATGCTTAGTACCGAACCACCTCAAGAAACGTTTTGATTATGTCCTAAAGGTTCCATTTTTCAAGCAAATAGACCTCATGAAAGTGCACAAAGAAGAGGCCGTCACATGATCAATTAGCACAACATAAACAAATAAATTCGAGAGAATAAAATTTCAACTCTAATTCTAGGATATGAGTCAGAAAGACTCGTTCGAAACTTGGTATAGAGATTAATTATTACCAAAAAGTAGACACAAGAAGAAGCGAGGATGGTGAAGAATCTGTCCCAACAAGAATCAGCGAAAGGAGCAGAGAAGAGAGGCAACATGAAAGTGAAGCCACTCCAAGTGTTAACAGTCGTGGCTGCTCTCGAATTGCTCATCTTCACCACATCAGTTAGATATGTCACCAAGTTTGATGCAACTCCTTTGAATGCATACCTCTCTATCCCAGCAATCACTATGAGAAGGACACAAGATTTGCTAAGCCCTTTTCTTTTCTCTCCTCCAGCCATCAAAGAGAGTATATAATAAGCTTGTGTTTGTGTGTGTGTGTGTGTTGCGCGTGTCGAGAGAGAAAAAGAGAGAGAAAGAAGAAGAAAGTAAGGTTATGCTTTGTGTGAGGAACTATATTTATAAAGCTTTTAGACCCCCAAAATCTGGTTTTTATTTGATAAGTTCTATTAATGTATACATATTTGGGTGGCTGCACACGCCTCTCTACGTATACAAATGATGAATACTTTTATAAAAATACTTGATCTAAATAGAATTATATTTCTAAAAGAAATAAAAAACTTAAGTTCCTAGATAACAAACTACATTTCCTTTTTTCGTTTTTTCCACAAGCAACAAGCGACCCTTTTAAAAACAGAGTGCATCTTAGAACTCGTTCTATTTACGTTTCTTCTATATAAATCTTGTTTGTTAAATATTAAATCCTCAACTACTTTTTATCTATACTTTATTTGTTGATGAGATATATTCAATATTAAAAAAAAAGATACCATGCATGTAGAAACTAATAACAGATACTTTGTTTCTCTCTTTTTAGGGATTTGTCTTGTACTCCTTTACCTTGAAAAGAGATTGGGACAAGCATATTATTGCAAAATATAAAAGGAGTTTGTATATATATAGTTACGTGAAAAATAATAGAATACTATTGGCAATATTTAATTTTGGTCCATATATAGCATTTTGATTTTCCATCTAATGTATTCCTTGATCTTCTTTTAGAAAATACTAATAATACTCAGAATTGTCTAGATGTTGGAAAATCAAAAATCACATCATTCGTTATATATGTGTTACGTTAGGAATCAAATATTCATGCATGGGAGACTAACAAGTTCTCGTTAGAAATTTCTTTTTTTCAACATTAGGGAAATGATCTTCCATACAAGAAGTGTTCATGTCATCCAAAAAACTCACGTCACTACAAAATCATTAGCAAAAGATGTAAACACAAATAACAAACTGTGTTTCTTTGAGGATTTTAAAAATTCATGTTTCTAGGAGTCTTTCTGACTTAATTAAAATATAGAACGAGAATTAATGTTTTTTAATGTTAGTGTAACACAAATAAGAAAAAAAAAAAGACAAAAAAAAAAGAGAGAAGATATATAGGTACAAATATTAAAGTTCACTTTAGATTTTGGCTTTGGAGAAAGGTGCAGTGAGTGGCAATATATCGACTTGCACCAACTTAAAATTGTCAGCTTACGTGCGTAACACTTTCTTTTATTTTTCTTTGTCTTTGTTACATAACATCATCATTAACATGGCCTCCCCATCCACATGGTGAAACACTATATACCACCACCATGAATCGATCAAAGACCTTAAGGTAACATAGTCAATTTAACACTTAGTATATATATACAATATAAGAATATACAAGTATTAATTGTGATAATAGAATTTCTCGAATATATAGTTTACAGTATTAATATTTAACAGCATTATGGCTCTAGAATATGTTCTTTGATTTGAAGCATCAAATCTTGATGATATCCTGAATATTCATATATTTTTGAAGACTCAAGGAAAAAGAGAAGTTTGGTGACTCGTTTTCTAAAAGGCTCAAGGATTGTATGTGTGGTGGTTTTGTTGTGTCTTGGTTACTTTGATGATAATATGTAATGTTGTAGCACCAAAGTTATATCGAGTTTTGTAGTTTAATTATGGTTTTTGTGGTTATGAAGTAATCTTTTTTGATAACCAAAACAAACAAACTATAATGAAACCATTATGTGTGGTCTCGCACGGTCAACTTATCTCACATATTAGATATCTTTTTTGTTTGACAAAAGCATTCATCTTTTGAAACAACAATAACACTGATTTAATTAAACATGCATATTGTATTTTGGCTGCCTATATCTGGCCACATGTAGTATATGGTTTCAATTAGGATCCACCTCTACTTTAACACTCTACTCAATTCCACTTGAACAAATTGTTTTCTTCCCAATTCCACCTAAACTATAAAATTCTACATAATTAACCAAAATCAATTGATTTGTGTTGTTAGAAATTTATGCGAATCCTAAAAATTGAAATTGGGACTTTTGTGTTTTTGGAAATTTCTCCAAATCGATTTTAGAAGTTTTGATTCGGATTTGAGTTTTATTGACTAGAATTCGGGTCAAAAAATATTCATTCGGGTTCAGTTAATCGTGTATTGTAACGCGAATTAAGATACACAAAATCCCATTTTAACAGCTTAATTGATATTTTTTTGACCCAAATTCTAGTTAGTAAAACCAAAATCCGAATCAAAACCTTTAAAATCGATTTGGGTAAATTCTAAGAACAAAAACGTCACAATTTCGATTTTCGAATTCACAGACATTTCTAAGAACTCAAAATTAATTGATTTTGGTCAATTATGTAGAAATTATGTAGTTTAGGTGGAATTGGGAAGAAAAAATTTGTTTAGGTAGAATTGGATAGAGTGTGAAAGTAGAGGTGAATCCTAGTTGAAACCATATTCTACAGGTGGCCATATATAGGCAGCCCTATTGTATTTTTGTTTCTACTTCAAACGTAATGTATACAAATTTATGCCTGGATATCTTAATCCACATATGTATATAATTTTAATCTAAAGTGTTTTTCCTATCAATGGTACTAAATATATCATCTTATTGTATAAAAGAAGTTAGGAATTAGTCAGTTAACTATTGTAACGATTCCATTTGATCCATTAATATTCTATCTTATTGCTACTTTTTTTTTGCTTTAAGAAGAAAAAGAGTGGCCATGAACTTTTCACGCCTAATTTTGGATACAATAAAACTTAAATGACGATTTTACAAACTAATCAAGATTATTAGTGATAGAGAGTTTATATGCAGGTGACGGGCACGCCGATGACACACGCTTTGGTCCGTATATATATGTATAGTTTTGGACTCTTTAACAAAAGAAATGTATAGTTTTTTTTGTTTTCTTTTTCTGTTTGTTGTCTGCTACATTATTATCATAGATATTTTTTAAAGAAATAGTTTTGGATTTAAATCAAAGATGCATTGATTTAAAAAAAAATATGAGTGGTAGAGCACGTGAACTGAGACTAATTAATGGCTATGATTTGTCTTCTTTACTATAATTCACATATGACCATGAGTTATTAGTTATAATAACCTTTCTTCTTTTTGTTTCCTTTTATACACAAAGAAAGTTATAATACTTTTAGTTTTATTTTTGTGGACTATATAAATACTAAACTCGTAGCTTACGTACATCGAGTATGCACACAGACACTGTAGGTTTCATGCGCAAATATCATATCTATATATAATTCAGTTCAAAAGCTCTTTGGCCTTTTCTTTCGTCTTTGACTCTTTGTTGTATAAAAACGTACTTAAGACATAAGATTAAGCTTCATAAATCATAACGGAATTTGAAGTCAAGAGAATACAAGAGACATCTGAGTGAGAGAGAGAGAGAGAGAGAGAGAGCTTTCTCGTCTGATTTTTGTTTCAACAATATGTTCATAATAGGATAAATACATTATTACTGTCTCAAATGTGTATAATATGGTTTATATAATATACACACAACATATATTAATCCCAGTCAAACAAAAATGGTAACACTAATTAAGAGTATATATATCACTTTGTCTGAAAACAGAAAACATAAAAACAAAAAATAGAGCTAATGTCTTACAGTAGTTTTACATGGACACACAGAGGCTCCAGCTTCTTCTACTCTCTCTCTCTTTTTGACAGTTCACGTTCCCGGCAAAGCTTTAAACAAGAAGCCCATCTCTGAGCTCAGCCTCTTCTTAGTCAACCATCTTGTGAGGCCTTACCAGCCAATTAAATAGTCAACGATCAGTTGTATGGTGTGTCTTTTCTTCACTTGTGAGGTCGTAGCTCAAGCTTGTAAGCTCTTATTTCCATGGGAGAGATCGAGACTCGTCCTTCCTTCTGCGATGATGAACCATCTCGAGGCGGCTCTTGATCGTCGTACCCTAGAATCTCCATGTCTTCTTGCAAGAGATTCAAAGAAGTTGGTTTTACGTTTGTAGCTGCAAGATCTTTGAACATGTCTGAGAAGTTCACCGGTTCATTAGCCACGCTTGTGCAGTTTTCTCTTCTTCCTTTATGGCAATAAGCAGAGTCCCAAGCTCGTCTGTTGAGGATAAGAGCAAACCTCGGCTTGTCTTCTTCCACTTGCTGAGAGTATTTGGATGGACGCGGAACCTTGAAATTCACTATGTGGAGGTCACACGGTAATGGTTTGGCTAGAGGTGCAAAGGAACCATATTGCGGACCACGCACAGATATGTCTTGCGGTTTCTTGGCAATGAATGTGTTTATGGGATAGTTCAAGTGAGCACCTACGAGGTGAGAGAGAAGTGAAGGGTTCCTCGGGTTAGGGTTGGAAGAATGGTCTGACTGAGAAATGTTGGATTCAGCAAGAAGATGAAAAACCACAGTCATTGCACGGTTATCCATAACACCTTGTCCGAGACCACGTCCGTCATCACGGACCAACCGTCTGTCCAGCATTATTTCCAACCAACCATCTTTGAGGCTTGCAACACCAAGAGATTGGCGAGAGTGCACAGAGAATCTCTGTCCATTGGATCCTTGGATAAATGCGAGAGATGGCATTGGGTAGTAGTTTCCTTGAAGAGGAATCTTATCATAAGTTTCTCTCCTACTCATCTGGAAACCATTGAGATCTGAATAGAAGACCTTCTTGTTGTCAACATCAGTCTTGTACCGGACAATCAATTCATTGTCATCGAAATCCTTACCTAGAAGCTCAGCATGATATTCTATCTCGACCACTAGATCCTGAAGCGTATTACCTCCAGTGTAAAGACGAGTCTTGTGCGAGAGGGGTGATTTCTCCCATCTGGTTTTAGGGTAAGAGAAGACTTCTTGAACCAGCAGACCTTCAGAGGTGACTATATGTCCACCTGGTTGAACAATTGGCTGAGCTTCGCCATTTGGTTTGAACAAGTAAGCTCCACTTTCTGGACTGGAGTACATACCTATCTCTTCTCCCACGACAGTCTCTGATCCATTTCTATGGATTATCTTCCGCAGTAATCCGTTTTTCACATCGAACACAAGAGTCTGATGTTCATTTCGGATCTCAGTAACGTCGCTGTCCAGTTTGGAGCAGGAATATGGAGGAGGACAAGGAAATGGGTCAAACTCAGAAGCGTATTTAAGTTTAGACAGTGTAGCTTTCTCACATTCTACATTCCCATTAGCAATGTAATATGTTCTCAGACCAAGAGCTGGGATGGAAGCTTTCCAGTAAAGGCGATGTCTGCCGGTGAATAGTTTGGTATTGTCATGCTGCACTTCAGGAGAAATTTGGCTAGGGACACAAGTCCAGTTTGAGTCCAGTACCGAGATTTCAGCGCGGTTAACAACGACAGTCACTACCTCCTCCCTCGTCTGTTCCGATGGATTGAAGAGTATAACTGTGTGTGAATTTCCTTCCCGTGCAGCAATTGGCTTGTGAACCGGCCGAGCATCATACTTTGATCTCACTTGCTCTGCCTCAAAAAATGACGGGGATTGATCAGATTTTTCTTTCTCATGGCGGATCCCAAGAAGAACTTCTATTGCCTTAGACATAAAGATCTGAAGGTCTTGCAATGAAGTATGCATCCGGGTGCCATAATCTTGTACCACATAATCCTTAGCAGTTCCAGTTACCCCATCATGGTGCTGGAAAAGAGCTAGATTTCTTCTGGCAGCAGTTAACTTATACGCAAAGCTAGTTGGAAATTTCTCACACTGAATTCGATGGCAATAACCTAAAAGAAATGACATCATGATCTCAGCTCCACGAAGAGTATGCTCAAGCACACGATCAACAGCTTTGAAGAAAGGCCTTGAAACATAATAACCACTCCAATAGTCTTGTTGCCTATCTGCATATGTAAAGAAGTCACCTGACAGAGAAGGGAAACCAACAACCTGACCAGAGCCAACCTCACCAGGAAGAGAATAGTTAACTCTGTCAGCTTCTTCTCGGACTGTTCTGAAATAATCCTCTAAAGTACCAAACTTTGCCTCTGCATTTAGACTAGGATTAGAGTTGATGTAATCAAACAACATTTGGTAGTTACGAAACTGAGCTTCGGCTTCATCAATACTGATGTACCTAAAATCATCTCCAAGAGGTATCAGAAGGGTATTTGTTCGATACAGGGATGATTTTTTCCTGTATTGATCCAGAAGCTTTAATGCCCTCTCCTGCACATTTTCTTGTGTGGTCTCCACTGGGTGCTTTCCCCATGGACAAAGTTCATACTTAAATCCCCGCATCCGAGCAAAATCAAACTGACAGCAAACTGCAGGCTCTGGCCCACAGGTGTGTGGGATATCGTATGAATAAAAAGGCATCATATGAACAAAAATATCAGTTGTTTCCATAGCATCCCAACTCTGACGCCAAATATATTCCAGATTCTTATGCAGTGCAAGGTCTTTCTTAAGCTCGTAATGAGTCCTCTGAATAAGCATGTTTTCAAAACCCATACGGCGGAGGAGATAAGCCATGGTTGATGAATAGCCAAATGGATCTATGGCCCAAGAATTCTTAGGAATAACCCCAATTGTGTCATTCAGCCACATATTACCCTCTGCGATCTGCAGAAGAAGTGGTCAAGACAAAATTAGATACAAAGAGCACAGCCAGTAAAAGAATAAAATATGGTTTACACTTGGAAAACCTGGAATCCTAACTCCTGCAAGATGCTTTACCCAAAAAGGAAAAGAAAAAAACACATGATAGGAACACAATGCAACAAGCGGCTGATTAACTAGCATTATCTCTAGCCAATTGACATTCTAACATCACACGTTCTTATAGGCATAACCAAAAAAGAGAGGGTTTCCAGCTCAAAGGAAGCATTAGGTAATGACAAACTATAACCAACCATATGTTACATAATAAATACACACTAAATGGATTAACATTAAGTGAAAATGCAGTAATCATGTTTGTTTCAGTCGTCAATCATCATCTCTGATTCATCAAGTGTTATACTTTTAAAAACAAACATGAGCAGACAAATAAGTGCAGAAAACAGTAATCATCTTTGTTTCAGTCGTCAATCATCATCTCTGTTTCATTAAGTGTTATATTTTTTTAAAAACAAACATGAGCAGACAATTAAATGCATAAAACTGGAAAGTCACATGATGCTGTACATACCTGTTCAATTATGGCAAAATAATGTGAATTAGCCTGCAGGTAACATTAAGAAGAAACTCAGTAACATACATATTGATCAAGACAATCAGCATAGGAATGGCATGGAACTAAACAACCATTCCTTCTTTTTAAAACCAAACAAGTCAGAAACATACCTCATCATTCATTACCCAGCCACCTCCAACGATCTCTAGCTGCCCATTCTTGACCAAGTTAGTCAAAGCTTCCTGTTTATTGGGTGAAGCATCTCTCCACCATCTCTCCAGATATGACATCTCCTCCCATATAAACTTTCTTCTGGAATCCTATTGAACAGATTCAAAACAAACCCCACTCAAATCAGATTCTAGCTAAATGGGGAAAAAATATATGCAAGAGTGAAAGACAAATCCAATTCAAACCAAGAACAAGATCAATAAAACACTCATATCCTACTATTACAAAAACTATGAATATCTGGCTGCAATACTTAAAAGTATCCTCCACTTTCAAAAGCCACAACTAAAAAAATTCTAGCTTTAGCTCCAGACACTACAGTTTTTAAAAGAATGGGCTTAAAAATTCAAGCTTTGGACCAAGCTTAAAACTCTGTTTCAACACGAAAATACAGAAACAGAATGCAGCAAAGAAGTTGGTTAAGAGTTTAATGACGTCATGAGAAATTTTAGGCACACAAAGATTGATCACGGGATAATCGTGGTGTTGATGGGAGAGAATAAAACTTAATAAGGAAACAAAAAGCAAAAAACTTTGGGCATACCTTAGATAAAGTCTCAACAATGGTGTCAAGAATATGCCTGGATTGTCTCTGATAATACTCCTCCACAGTCAATTTCCAACCAGGGTCGTTGTGAGAGTGAGGCACAACAAAGATTTTGAGCTTCTCTTTGTCCCACTCATCGCCTTTATACGTAACCCTCCAACCTTGTTTCCAAGGACCACCATCTTCATCAAGGAACTCAATCCTATCGTATAGATCTTTAGTAGTGATATCAACGACGGCGGCGGAATTGGAATCGTTCAAGGGTCGTCGAGAGATATTCTTCCGTAGCTTCACGATCCGACTGGATCTGGTGGGAAGGAACCGTGAGGAGATCGGTCCAGGTACGCCGAAGTGGAAGAGTGTGAGGAAGAAGAAGAGGAGCGAGACCACGAGTGCGATGACGAAGAAGTTTGCGAATAAGAAATTCATTAGGACTGTTCGTTTTCGTGGCTTTCGATTCATGGCTAGTTTCGACTTCGATAAGGCTGTAGGGAGGAGTGAGTGACCCCATCCTCCGCCGGTGGAGCTACGGCGGGTGTTGCCGATGTAGGAGGAGAACGGCATGATCTTGTTCTCTCCTCCTCGGAATGTCCAAAGGCTTTTCCTTTTTCTTTTTCCTATCTAACGAATGAAACTACGTCGTTTCTAAGTGGTCGGTCTTTTTGGCTTGTTTGGGTCTGAGTTCATCATATATATGTGTAAAGCGGATGGTCCGTCTTCTTTTTAGATTCGATGGACTTTTCTACTAAATTGTGTTTGGTCTTTTGTAAATTCGAGTTATTGGTCATGGTGTTTTTTGTCTTTTACTCGTAAGGTTAATTTCGCTCTTCTTTTTTTTCGTGATCAGAAATTTTGTACCACTTTCTTTTTTTTATTACTGTATGTAGTAATGCATATCACTTAATGCAGATCATCACTGAAATTTAAACACTTTATTTATTAATGACGATGAAAGTGACAATGACGCAAAAGTATGAATATTTCTGCTAATTCTTAATATGCATTTTTTTAATACAAAATGTATATTTCCTTTTTGTTCATATGACATAGACATGTATTTAAGATTACATAATATCGTTTTAAAATAAAATACAATAAATGTGCTTCTAAGAGCACATGAAAATGAAATACTAGACCACGAATGATAAAAAAGAAAATCTTGACTTTGAAGAAGAAACTTTGACATATTTACAATATACATATATATAAAGACCATATAAAACCAACATTTTAGCCATAAAAATTATACATATACTATACTTTCACAAATAGTAAAAATCAAATTAAATGTAGCATATGTATATCGTCCGCGAAATTATTTAATAAAAAGATAAATCAATATTTGTATTTTGCGTGCGAAACTACTTAACCGAAAAAGTAAAAAATAAGAATAAACTGTAAAATTATACAATATTTTTATGTATGATATTTTTGAAAAATAAAAATAAATTTGTTTTATCTAAAACTCTAGTTATCTAATAAAAAAAGGTATATCTTATTAGAAATTAGGTATAAACATATACTAACTTAAAATCAAACTAAATGTAACATCCACATATTGCGTGCGAAATTATTTAATCGAAAGAAATTAAAAAATTTCTAAAAACCCCCAAAGAAAAACTAGAAAGTTGTACAATACTTTTTAGGGTCTCTACTTTTTTATACAATTTTTTTTTTGTAAATTAACAATAAATGTGCTTCATCTAAAACTCTAACTAGGTAGATACATATAATAAATTTTCTCAAAAATTAAAATCTAGTTAAAATTACTATCTTCAAATTACTTAACGAAAAAAAAGTAAAACAATTAAAAGAAAAAAAACTCTAAAGTTAGGCAATGCATTAAACCGGTAAAAGTATTTCCTAATTTGAAAAGAACCCGCCTATTACATAAAAGTGGTTTTGTTTTTTGAGGTCACAACAAAGCTCAGATCCAAACACAGCTCTTGTGTTACCCTCTCGCTTTCGCCTATATAAATCTCGTCTTCTCATTCAGAAAACATCTTTTTGTTGTCTTTGTCTCAGGAAAATGGATTCTCTCGGTCTCCAGCCTTACTGCCGCAAGGAGAAATCTCTCGGAGTTCTAGTCTCCAAGTATTATTCATCACTCATCTCTCTCTCTTACGGATTCTGATCAGATTTTTAGTTTCCTTTGGTTTTTCACGTTTCCGTTGAAATTGTTATCTCTACTCTATTTATATTTTCCCATTTATTTCAGTTTCCTGAGACTGTATAATCGCGACGTTGGTGATTTGATTGGGCTCGATGAAGCCGCCGGATATTTAGGTGATTGTTTTTTTTTTTTTTTTAATTCTTCCCTATAATTTCGTGTTCGATTGGGTTTTGGATATAATATATTATGCATATTTCAATTGATTAAAATAAAATGAAAAAATTCAGGCTTTGTGAGAGTTGATTTCAATAGATGAGACTAATTGATTTTTGTTGATACATCTCGAATTGTAGGAGTTGAACGTCGGCGTATATATGATGTGGTCAACATACTTGAGAGTATTGGGGTAAAACATTTGATGTTGATGATGTTTGATGCTGTCTGATTGAGGATTTGATTTTATTTGAGCTGATTAGGATTTTGTGTGGTGTGTTTCGTTTTCTTTACGCAGCTTGTTGCGAGAAGAGGGAAGAATCAGTATTCGTGGAGAGGTTTTGGAGAAGTTCCTCGTGCTCTCACTGAACTCAAAGTACTTTAAAAACAACGAATCAATCTTATATGGCTTTTATTTTTTGTCTTTCTTTAGGTTTTGGGTGATTGTTTTGTTTTGAAAATGGTTTGTGTTTTACAGAGGCAAGGAATGGGAGAGAAGTTTGGGATCATCCCTTATGTGACCAAATCTGAGATGGTAACTTCATATTTCAGACTCTGTTGCTGTTGATACTTTCTGTTGGATGGTTTACTGAAGTTGTGTTTCTGATTATGTCAAACCATCAATGAAGTGGATTACATTAGATTCTTATTTGAACAGGTCTTGTATGAGAAAGAAAGAGAAGAATCTCTCGAGTTCACTCCTGAGGATCAAGAGAACTCACCATCCCCTAAACTTGGTAATGATCTTATGTTATAACATCATTGATTCGTGAAGGCTTTAGTAGTATTACTCTATGCTTTTTCCTATTTTGTCCATTCATTTACTTTCGATCTAGATTCCTTTACGAATGGAAACATGTCCTTGATAGTAGTGAATTTTGCATAAGAATGCTCTATCAAGTGAAACGTTTCCAGCATAAGATTCGTGTTGGAAGCCTAACCTTTTCTGTTTGCCAATGTTTTAGACAGCAAGAAGGAGAGATCTCTCTGGCACCTTTC
This sequence comes from Capsella rubella, assembly GCF_000375325.1. Lineage (NCBI taxonomy): Eukaryota > Viridiplantae > Streptophyta > Magnoliopsida > Brassicales > Brassicaceae > Capsella > Capsella rubella. Next base: position 4,871,409 of record NW_006238918.1, read on the forward strand.
ACAGAACTTTGTGAAGCTTTTCTTATGCTCTGATGTAAGTGAATAAGTATTATTATATCTCTCTATACAACTTGTGACCAATCAGCAATTAGTTGACACCTCTCTTGTTCCTACTTTGCCATCAGGATGATCTAATAACTCTCGATGAGGCTACAAAAGCATTGCTGCATGACTCACAGGACCCCTTGAATATGAGAAGTAATCCTAATTCCTTCTCTTAACCTTTTTTTGATCTCTGATTATTATATACAGAAGCAATGACCAAACCCCATTTCTGTAAACTCTCTGCAGCTAAAGTTAGACGCCTTTACGACATTGCAAATGTGTTTTCCTCAATGAATCTGATTGAGAAGGTACCAAATACTAGCTTGTTTCTGTGCAGATATAATAGGAATCTTGAATATTCTAATCTCACATCTTATTGTACTTTTAATTTAACTTTTCTTATGTTCATACTATACATGCAGACTCATACTCCAGAGAAGAAGACAGCATATAGGTGGTTGGGAGCCAGAGCCATATCTGTAAACAGATTCCTTACCGCTTCTGCAAGCTTATGTGATCGTAGTGAGCCTAAGAAGCGAGCGTTTGGGACTGAACTGACAAACTTTAACGCAAAGAGAAACAAAGCGGAGTGTTCTAAAGACAGGAAGCATTACGGGAATCAAAACACAAGCAGTGTTATCAAGGAAGAACCATATGACGAGAACCCTGACGTGAAGAACTTTGCCTTTGGATCATCCACTCCCGCAGGTACTTCTGGGATGAACAACATAGGGAACAACATTAGGCTAAGACTTGGATTTATCGAGACCATTTCTTCTCTGTACCAACCGCAGTACTGCAATCCTGGTAAAATAACTACTCTCTTCTTTGAGTTATCCTTATATCATGTGGGGACTTCTTACAAATGAAAGTTTGTTTCATGAACAGCGTTGTTTGGTCTTCTTGCGCATTACAAAGAGACTTTTGAGGCATGCCAAGAAGAGTTTCGTCGGAAATGACTTAATAAGGTAAATAAACTTGCGGCGTTACTTCAGTACTCTGATCAAAAGCCAAAATTTAGTGCTCTTTTGCGTTAAAAACTACAGGAAAAAAACTCGTACAGTTGAGATTATTTTTACTTGCAAATCAGAGCGTTATCTTTTTGGTTTTTGTAGAATATTTTACAAAAATAACTTTAAAGTAGCTGACCGTTTAGTTTTCTAGCGTTACTTATTTGTTGCTAATTTATGGAAAACCAATTGTGTAATCCATTTTATACAATTGCTCAAAACAGTTTTCGTCTTTTCGATGCTATTATCTATGTTGAAAGGAATTCTGAAACGTGCAGACGTACCAAATTACAAAAAAGCGATTGAAGTTTGCACCTTTTTTTTTGTTTTAATTGAATGTGAAAATTGTATTCAACATAAAAAAGATCTCCAATGATTCCATCTGGTTTTTCATTTTTTGAATGTGTAAAACAGATGGATTCATTAGAAATCTGTTTTTAGATTCACTCAATGTTACATTCAGTTCAAAACAAAAATGTGCAAATTTTAATTAGCTTTTATAGTTTGGTATGGTTCGATTTTTATGGTAACTGCTGCTGAATTGGATTGAAGAAAGGCTAACCTTTCTAAACTTGAAGAAGCAAGTCAAATTGTCCGGAAATATAATTCCACTAGAGAATTCGTCATTACCATGTAAAAATGGTATATTGTGTACTAGTTGGCTTCGATGGGATTCTAGAAACTTCTACTAGTAGTGGTCTGAGTAAAAATATTCTTACAAGGGCTCGTGACCGTGAGTCTCCGTTTTAAGAGATGATTGTGTCTGTGTCTATCTAATTAATATTTAACTCTGACCAAACACGAGAAAAGACCAAAATCTAGGCTTAGTGGGCCTCTCAGATCACTAAAATGAACGAAGGAAGATTTTTCTAAACAAAAAAATAATTATACATAAAACAAAAATAAATCCTAATTATCAAAAAAATATTTAAGGAAACAATTGAAAAAAAAAAAAAAAAAGATTCTTCCAATACCCAACGCATATCACGCAGCCACACAGCTCTGAGAGAGAGAGAAACAGAAGAAGAAAACAGAGCTCGAGACGCTCAATATTAATGGCGGCCGCATCAGCACGAGCCTTTTTCATGCTCTCTCCTGTTACGGACTTATCAAAGAAGAAGCTAATCCTTCACCAACCTCCACCATCGTCTCCTCGCCGGTTACCTTGTGCTCCGAATCGTGCGGTGTCGTCTTCCTCTGCTGTAATCAGCTGTCTCAGCGGTGGTGGAGTTTCCTCCGACGATTCGTATGTGTCTACTCGTCGTTCTAAGCTGGATCGAGGTTTCGCTGTGATCGCGAATTTGGTGAATCGGATCCAGCCGCTTGATACGTCTGTTATCTCCAAAGGCTTATCCGATTCAGCTAAGGATTCTATGAAGCAGACGATTTCTTCTATGCTTGGGCTCCTTCCTTCCGATCAATTCGCCGTTTCCGTTACCATCTCCGAGCAGCCTCTTTATCGTCTCCTCATTTCTTCCATCATCACCGGGTATATATTTTTCAAATTTTAATCTCTCTGATGCGAATTTTGTTAAATATATGTTTTGCAACTAGTGTGGATTTAGCGATTTTGCTTCGTGTGTGGTTTTAGGTATACGTTGTGGAATGCGGAGTATCGTGTATCACTAAGGAGGAATTTTGATATACCGACTGATCCTAGAAAGGAGGAGGATCAATCTTTGAAAGACGATGTAAGATTTGGTTCCGAGAAGGGAGTGAGTGAGGATTTAGGGAATTGTGTTGAGGAATTAGAGAGATTGAGTCCTCAGGTCTTTGGAGACTTGTCAACCGAAGCGTTGAGTTATATTCAGCATTTGCAGTCTGAGTTATCTACCATGAAAGAGGTAATTGAGTGTGTATCTCTCCTTTCTGTGTCTTTATTTTGCTCTAGTTTAGTTGCGGAGAACTAAATTGAATTTTGGTCGTAATCGAACTAGTGTCTGTTATCGGATTAGCTGTGCTGGCTTGTGAAGGTCTTTGTCTTCCTCATGTTTGAATTATTTGTCTACATTGGTCAAGTCTGATTCTGTTTCCATGAAACATTAAGCCGTAATACTTATTTTACTCTATTTCAGGAGCTAGATTCACAAAAGAAGAAGGCTTTACAAATAGAATGTGAGAAAGGAAACAAGAATGATTTGTTGGATTATTTGCGTTCCCTCGATCCCAAGATGGTACTAAACTTTGAGGTTTCCTCTTTGATTCTTATTCTCTATCTCAATATCCTCTCTCTCTCATAAAAAGAATTCATACATATTGACAGGTGACTGAGTTATCTCAACTGTCTTCACCGGAAGTGGAAGAGATCGTGAACCAACTTGTCCAAAATGTATTCGAGAGAATCTTTGAAGACCAGACTACTTCAAATTTCATGCAAAATTCTGGCATAAGGACGACAGAAGGTGGTGATGGAACTGGTAGAAAAGTAGACACCTCCAGGGATTACCTTGCAAAGCTCCTTTTCTGGTAAAGTCAAACTCCTCTTACGACTGTAAATAACTAAAACAGAGCTTGTTGATCTCATTCACGATTCGTTTCGTTTCAGGTGCATGCTATTGGGACATCATTTAAGAGGTTTGGAGAATAGGTTACATCTCAGCTGTGTTGTTGGATTGCTGTAAAATCAGAAAAAGGAGACAGAAAAAAAAAGAAACACCAATGTATATTCTTCTCCCCCATTTTGATTTCTTTAATCTAAGCGTTAAGTTATTACCTATCAACGTCCCCTGCAATTTTCCATCTCTTTAAGTTTTTCTAGTTAGGTTTAAATGCCCAGATAGTTTTCCACCTCCTTGAGCTCTTCTAATTAGGTATAGTTTTCCAGATGGCACATAGTGTTAGGCTGTTAGCTAAGCAAAAAAAATAAGGATCACTAGAAAGGTAGATAAATTCCATCATTCTTATTGGCTAGATAGATGTCTTCAAATGCTATTTGTGTATCCTTGTTATTTTATTCATTAATCTGTTTTAATAAACTTATTTGACTGGTACTAATATGTTCTTCAAGTAGGTGGTTGAGTAATTTAGGTGAATTTCTCACGTGTACCCACTTCACCAAACCCATCATGGTAGTTACATTAACGGTGTTCAAATTTTTTAATTCTATTTAGAAGAATAGTGATTGCTGATTTTCAAAAGTATATTATACAGATTGGTTTGACACGGGGTTTCGTTAAAACTTGATTCTCTTTTTGGATCAAATATTGTTATAAATATGAAAATTCCAAGTATTGAGTCGTTTTGATATAGTATACTGGTAGGATTTAGTTATGTATGATGTATCAACCCCGATTGCTTCATGCAGCCAAACATGTTATCCGTATGGTTAATTTGGACAGAACATATGATAAAGACATGGTAGATGAGTTTTGTTTGATTTATTGAATAAATTGGTACAATAATTAACTCTTAGAACATGTTAAACAAAAAGAGGAAATTCATATGAAGACGCAACCAACCGAAAAAGCAGCAGTAGGTTAGTAACTTAGTATGTCACACAAGAAGCATTGGATTCTTTTTTATATTTTTTTTTGCTTCAAATATACAAATTTAACCATTAACGGTCCCAAAAAAAAGATGGGACTCCATCCAGTCTCAGAGGCCAACACCTCAAGCCCCTTCGGCTCTCTCTCCGCTGCAGAATTCTACTCTCGCCACTCAGTCGCCCACTCCTCCGCCTACTTCACCAACCCTTCCGGTCTCAAACTCTTCACACAATGGTGGACTCCACTCAACCGTCCACCACTCGGCCTCATTGCCGTCGTCCACGGCTTCACAGGTGAATCGAGCTGGTTCCTTCAACTAACCTCAGTCCTCTTTGCCAAATCCGGATACCTCACTTGCGCCATCGACCACCGAGGCCACGGCTTCTCAGACGGTTTAACAGCTCACATCCCAAACATCAACCTAATCGTCGACGACTGCATCTCCTTCTTTGATGACTTCCGTAAGCGTCACGCGACCTCCTCCGCTCTCCCTTCCTTCCTCTACTCCGAGTCCCTCGGTGGTGCAATCGCTCTCTACATTACCCTCCGCCAGAAACACCAATGGAACGGTCTTATCCTCAGCGGCGCCATGTGTTCCATAAGCCACAAATTCAAACCTCCGTGGCCGTTACAACACCTCTTAACCATTGCTGCTACACTCATCCCCACTTGGCGTGTCGTCCCCACTCGCGGCTCCATTGCCGGCGTCTCTTTCAAGGAGCCCTGGAAACGTAAGCTCGCCTTCTCTAACCCAAACAGAACCGCCGGTAAGCCACGAGCCGCAACGGCATACGAGCTCGTACGAGTCTGCGAGGATCTTCAAAGCAGATTCGAAGAAGTTGAAGTCCCGTTGATGATCGTACACGGTGGAGAAGACGTCGTCTGTGATCCCGCCTCCGTCGAGGAGCTTTACCGGAGATGCAGTAGCAAAGACAAGACGTTAAAGGTTTACTCTGGGATGTGGCATCAGCTGATTGGAGAGTCGGAAGAGAACGTCGATTTGGTTTTCGGAGATGTTTTGGATTGGATTAAGAAACGAGCTTACATCTCCACCGTGAACGGTGGTAGCAAAGCTTAAAGACTCCGGTTAAAATGCTCCAAGATCTTTGTTTTTATTTTATTTTTGGTTTAATGTTAAGATTAAGATCCTTTAGTTTTCATATATAGAGAATAAATAATCAAATTTTATATTAGTAAACAAATCCGAGAATTTTGTATTTTGAGATCCTCAAGAATAGGTCAACTGAAATCTCCAATTCTTGTTAGCAAAAGATGAGAAGAGTAAAGAATTTTATAAGTTTGGTCTCTCCATTGTAGAAAGATGAAAGATGTAATGAAGGAAGTGGAAGGGAAAGTGAAGTTTTCAATGGCTGATTCCACAATGATGTTACTTGTTCAAGAAGCCATGGACAAAGCTCATGAAAAGATTAAAACCAAACATGGTCTTCTCCTCCGTCTCAACGCCATTTCCATTTTCTACGAGCTCGCTGTGTTACAGCTCGAGAGCTGTCTTAGTTTCGTCAGACAAGAGACCGATAAACTCGAGACTAACCACGAGGAAGTGGTTCGCGATCTGAGAGAGATCAAAGACAGACTTCACCACCGTCTCTTAGAGACCGAGTTAGCGATTCTTGAGAAAGACAGGCAGTTGTTGGAGATGTCTGAGAACCAAGAGAGTCTAAGAAACGTGTTGGAGAGTAAAGAAACAGAGTTGGTTCATTTGCAAGATCTTGAGAGGAAGAGATTTCATAATAAGATTGGAGATTTTATCAAAGAAGATGAGTTTTCAGAGCTGAAGAGCTCTGTTGATCAGCAAGTGATGAATCTTAGACAGAAGCTTGAAACAGAGTACAATGAATTAGGGGGAGAAACAGAGGATCCTTCAGGGGTTGATATCGATGTTTTGAAAGGGACAATGGATCTTGCTTTCAACAAGATGCATCATGCTATATTCTTGTCCGAATTAGGTCCGATTGAGCAGAGTTGGAGATGGTCTATAGAGAGAGATTCAATGGCGTTACTGATAAAAGGTTATATGAATGGTTTAGAGGAGAAAATGGAGAAGGTAATGATGGTTGTGAGAGATTATGAATCGGGTTTTAAAAATCGGGTTTGTTCGATTCGTAGAGAGGTAGAGTGTTTAGAATCTCAGATTGATCAGATCATCATCAATAAATCATCATCTCCTAGATCATGTGTAGCAACAATATCATCATCAGCTTCAGTAAATTTTGAATTTGGTGATGATAAAGAAGCAAAGGACGATGAAGAAGAAGAAGGAAAAGATTCGAGTAATTTTCCTGTTTCGAAGTTGATAAAGAGTCATGAATCAATCATTAGAAGGAAGAGCGAAGAGCTTGTTCCTCCCAAAATCGAGTCTGTTAAACGTCAGAAGAGCTACAACAGCTCTAGCTCGAAGCGAGCTATTGATGATATCGTGGCAGGTCTTGATAGCTTGACGAGTCTTAACGCTAAGCTGTTCGAAAATATGTTTGATAGGTATGATCATGAGCGTGAAGTGGTGGTAACGGATGACAATTTGGATGATGTTTGGATGAAAATGCAGAAGAATAGATCAGTGTTTTCAGACAATGAAAAAGAGGAGAAAGAAGATGCAGAGATGAAATTGTTAATATTAGAAGATACTTACTTGGCTTTGCTCAAGGGTCTAATAACAGATGGGAACACAAACAGTAGAAAAGCGAGCGAAGATGAAGAAGTAGAGATCAAGAGTGAAAAGATCGAATCCGGGCTTAAGTGTATGGATTGTTTAGAGAACCTGAATTGGGAGAAAAATTTTGAGATTCTTCGTGATGATGAAGAATTCAAACAAGAACTCAATTGGATGGTTGTAACAGAGTTGCTAAGAGAAGTTTCAGAGACTGTGGAGAATCATGAAAAGATTGAAGCAAACAATAAAAGAATGATTGAGGAAGAAGGAAAGAGAGCCTACTTGGAAATGTCTCTAGTCTATGATAAATTTGGTTTGAAGATTCAAGAGAAGTTAAAGATGGTAACATTCAGGTGAGTAGAGAGAAAGGGTTCCTGGAATAAACAATGCAAAACTTCTTAAGTAATGAACTTTTTGTTTCATTTTCGAGGTTACAAGACTTGGAGATAAAGATTGATTCAAAGATAGATTGTATAGCAACGTTGAGACGAAAAGAATCAGTCTATAGGACAGCTTTTGTTCTTATGTCTGAGAATCTCACAAAGGCAGAAACTGAGGTAGTACAGTTTGTGTGAATTCATTCTTAATTGTGAGAATTCTTATGTAATCCAATATGAAACCGCGAAAAAAGTGCAGGTTGATCTTCTTGGAGATCAAGTCGATTCTCTGGTGAAACTTCTTCAGAAAACACTTTGGACATTACATCAACACCCACAGCTTCTCTGCAAAAACTCAGATGTAAGCTAAACTCTCTATTTTGAAAATAGATTGTGTCACAAGTAATCTCTATATTTTGTTTCAGATATTGGAGATCTCGAAGATGATCAAGAAAGAGTTGTCATCTGAAGATTCATGAAACCAATTCTACTACACCATTCTTTTTCCCATAAAAATTTTCAATATAAATTTATGAAAGTCAACTTCAATTTATGAGATTTCTAAAAAATCTAGTTGTATTACTAAAATAACATGACTAATAAAAATTAAAGACTCACCAAAACTTTCATATGTAGTCTTCAAAATCAACCATTTTCTATAATAAGCCTAAAAACTCCTTTCACCACTTCTTAGAGATCACAACAATATCTATTAAAAAAACCTGTCCAATTCTAGATAAAAACAAAAAATATGGAAACGAAACAGATGAAAGAGATGTTCTTCTTTTCAACTCTGATGGTGGCATTGCTTTGTAGTCATCAATCCGAAGCTCAACCGCCGGTACCAAGTCCAGATGAGTGCTTCTCCCCCATCAAGAAGGTGAAAGGTTGTCTCGATGCCGTGAAAGCTGTCACTGAAGGAGACTTTAAAGGTTTGGGTAAAGATTGTTGCCATGCCATCAATGGCCTCGCCGACGATTGTTTATCGATCCTTTCCCCGGGGAAACCCTACATTGGCCATTGCATTACTCGTTAGGGCTGCATCTGATATTAGTTAATTTAATTAGTTGACCAAATCATTGTCTCCTTGTATCGCAAGACACTCTGAGTGTCCCCTTTTTTCCTAAGAAGATTTACTAAATCAATAAATTTATGAATTTATGAAAAGTCTTACATCAATTAATCTGATTCTAACAAAATCTGCAGATTTTCAAATAATGTCACAAAAGAAACTTTTAAATATTTTTGTAATAAAAAAAAAAATTATAAAGTTATACAATCTCATCATGGTAATATATTCATAACTAGTGAACATATACTAAAAACTAAATGACTCACCAAACTTCTCATATATTTAGTGTAGAGAATAGAGAACTGTATTGTTGTGTATTGATTATGAAGAAGATACAACACATATATATATACATAGAGAGTGATAAGACGAGATCTAGCCTACGAATATACACAAGAGATATTCTGAGGAATATACTAGAATACAATCTTAACGAGAAATATACACTTATCACCTATACGCCCCCGCAAGATGAGCGACCAGAGGAGAGCCCAATCTTGTAATTCAAAAATTCATGTTGCGGTCTTGGTAACGGCTTTGTGAGAGCGTCTGCAAGTTGGTCTTCAGCTGGGACATGAGTGACACGAAGAAACTTAGACTCAACAAGTTGACGAACAAAGTGATAATCAATTGCAACATGCTTCATACGGGAATGAAAAACGGGATTTGCAGCGAGATAAGTTGCACCAATGTTGTCACAGTATATCACTGGTTGTGTAGACGGAGTAAGACCAATCTCCTTCATCAAGTAAACCACCCAACAGAGTTCAGACGCTGTGTCTGCAACAGATTTATACTCAGCCTCCGTTGATGAACGAGCAACTGTTTTCTGCTTTTTAGAGGACCAGACAATCGGATGAGAGCCGAGGTAGACAATGTAGGCGCCTGTAGACACATAAGTATCTTGATCTTTCCCCCCAAGAAGCATCGGAGAAAGCATGTAGATTCAGGTTGTTGTTGCGGCGAAGAAAAATTCCCTGATCACGAGTACCGGATAAGTAACGCAGAACACGTTTAGCAGCCTGCCAGTGTATATCAGTGGGACGATGCATGAACTGCGATAACTTATTCACAGCAAAGGCAACGTCGGGTCTTGTAAAGTGAAGGTACTGCAGACTGCCGACAACAGTCCGATATTGACTACCATCAGGGAGAGGCGTGCCGGAGTGAAGGTGCAGAGCACAGTTTTCGGACAGAGGAGTTGGAGCAGGGTTAGCATCCAACATGTTGGTGCGAGCAAGGAGATCCGTGATGTACTTGCGCTGCGTGAGGAGAAGACCTTTGGAAGATCGAGTGGCCTCAATACCCAAGAAGTAGCTGAGAGCGCCCATGTCTTTGAGGGAGAAATGACTACCCAATAGAGAGATGAAACGATCAATAGCTGAGGAGTTATTACCTGTGACCACAATGTCAACAACATAAACGAGAACCAGAAGTATTGTGCCAGGACGGAGCAAAATAAAGAGCGAGGCATCACACAGTGAGTTGGTGAAGCCGGTCTTGAGAAGGAATGTGCGTAGCTCCGTGTACCAGGCGCGGGGAGCCTGTTTCAGACCGTAAAGGGCTTTATTAAGCTTGCAGACATGATTCGCTTTGTCTCGATCAACAAAACCAGAAGGCTGTGCTATGTAAACATCTTCAGTGAGCTTGCCCTGTAGGAATGCATTGTTGACATCAAGCTGCCGTAGATCCCAACCACGATCCACCGCCTGACCGAGAACGAGACGAACAGTGGCCGCTTTTATTACCGGACTGAAGGTTTCGGTGTAGTCAACTCCCGGTCGTTGATGAAAACCCTTGGCGACGAAGCGAGCTTTGAACTTGTCAATTTCACCAGACAGTAGGCGTTTGATCCGGAAAACCCATTTTGTGCCAACCAATTTTTGCGACGAGTGAGGAGGGACAGGATCCCAAGTTTGAAACTTCACTTGTGCATCAAATTCAGACCGCATTGCCTTCCGCCACCGATCATCTTTCAACGCCTGAGCCACGGATGTTGGTTCAGTCTCACGAGCAGAGGTAGCAACCATCGCAAATTTGGGATTCGGTTTGACAATGTTGTTTTTGGCTCGTGTGACCATCGAGTGTTGATTGCACGGCGGAGAAGAAGATGAGTCAGTCGGAGGAGTGGGCGCTGGTGTTGGGCTGCCAGTAATGACCTGAGAGCTTGATGGGCCTGGAACAAGCCCAAAGGAAGAGGTTCGGGTATTTCCACAATCGGGCCCAGTGGTTGATGTTTCTGTCACGGAGCTGTCTGGAGCAGCGTTTGCGGACGGAGGTGGATTCGCCGGTGGTGAAGGATCGGAGCCTAGGGGCGACTGATCAGCTGACGACGGTGGATTCGAGTGGCCAGGAAGTTGGAATAGCGAAGGAAACCAGAGAGTGGAGGGAAGGTTAGGTGTTTGGCTGGAAGGAAGATTTTGAAAAGGAAAAGAAGTCTCATGAAATTGGACGTGACGAGAGATAAAAATTCGTTTGGTTGATGGATTGAGGCAGAGATAGGCACTTTGGGTTTGAGAGTAACCGAGAAAAACGCACGGAGATGAGCGAGCTTCAAGTTTGTGACTGGTGTATGGCCGGAGCCAGGGGTAGCAGAGGCAGCCAAAGACTTTTAGTTTGGTGTAATTAGGAGTGATCCCAAAGAGACATTCAAAAGGAGAGGAGTTGGCAAGAGTGGAAGTGGGCATTCGATTTATGAGATAGGCTGCAGCGGTTAAGGCATAACTCCAATAGGAGATCGGAATGGAAGCATGAGAAAGAAGGGCTAGGCCTGTTTCGACAAGATGACGATGCCGTCGTTCAGAGAAGCCATTGTGTTGTGGTGTGTGAGGTGGGGAAGTGAGATGGGTGATACCGTTTTGGGCAAGGTAGGTGGCTAAAGCAAGATATTCTCCGCCATTGTCAGAGTAAAGAGTGGTGAGCTTGGTTTGAAGTTTGTTTTCAGCAAGATTTTTGTAGCGGGTGAAGGTCTCGAGAACATCAGATTTTCGGCGAAGAGGATATAACCAAATATAGTGTGTGAAGTGATCGACAAAAATAACATAATATTTGTAGTTGTCGATAGAGTGAACGGGGGAGGTCCAAACATCGGAGTAGACGAGTTCAATGGGTTTGCTAGAGGTGAGAGTGGAGGAGAAGAAGGGGAGTTTGTGACTTTTGGAGATTGAACAAGCATTGCATAAAAGAGATGGATCTTTATTAGAAACAGGCAAAGAGTAATGAGAAACAATTGTTTTAAGAGTAGATAAAGAAGGGTGTCCAAGACGAGAATGCCAAAGAGGCAGAGGACATTTTATTGAAATTGTAAAAGCAGAAGCAGAGGATCCATCCAATTGAAATTCTGGCCATTCATATCCACCATTAGTCGTCCTTCCTGTGGTTAATTGCGCCCCCGAGCTTAGATCCTTCACCTGAAACAAATCAGGAAAGAATTCCACCGAGACAGAGTTATCAACACATAGTTTACGTACTGAGATCAAGTTGCGAGCAATATCTGGGGCACGTAAAACATTATTAAGGGAGATACGACGATGAGAGTGTGGTAAAGAGAGGGAACCAGTGTGTGTGATTGGTAGGCTCTCGCCGTTGCCGACAATCACTTCATCGGAGCCGGTGTAGGGAGAGTGAGTAGCGAGGTTGGCGAGATCAGAGGTGAGGTGGTGTGTTGCTCCGGTGTCCAGAAGCCATGCCGAGGGGTCTGGCGGAAGCACAGACGCATTGTATGCGCGTGGAGTCCAGGTGCTTGCTCCCTTGGAGTGAGACGGTTGTGACGTCTGAGTTATCAGCTTGAATTGGGGGCAGTACTTGGCAATGTGACCTTGAGTACCACAAGCCTGACACTTTCCAAGATATGGGCGCCGAGAAGACTGCTGCTGCTGCGGAGAACGAGACACGTTGGCCTGCTGCTCAGAGGTGGAGTTATTGTTGCGCCAGTTGCGAGACTTGTTCTGCACGTAATTAGCGGTGACGGGGAAGGATGACTGTTGTGACTGGACAGCAGTGAGAGCAGTTTCCCGGTTCAGTAGCTTCTCATGCAGCTCAGCGAATGAGATGGGAATGTCACGACTGTGAACCGACTCAATGACGTGTTTGTAGTCATCACCGAGACCATCAAGAACGATGTCAGTGAGATCTTCACTGTCAACAGGGCTGCCGAGGAGTGTGAGAGCATCGGCTTTGGTTTTGATGAGTTGCATGTACCCATCAATGTCCTTTGTGCCCTTAACACAAAGCTTGAGCTGTTGCTTGAGTTGTTTGATGTGTCCCCGCGACGGCTTCCCGTACGTTCCGGCGAGGGTGGTCCAGGCTTGACGAGTGGTCTCACAGGTGGCGATGAGCGGCTGCAGGGGTGTGTCAATGGTACCCATGAGAGCACTGTAGAGGAGACTATCCTGTCGCTGCCAAGTGAGGAAGGATGGATTTGGCACATCGACGTTGTTCTCCTTGGTCGTTGGTGAGGGAGGCGTGGTGTCCTCAATGAATCGAACGAGATCATGGCCCTTTAGTAAGGACTTGATCTGAATGCTCCAGGTGAGGTAGTTGGTTGGTCCCAACTTAGTGATGTTGATCATGTTGAGGGCAGTGAGCGAAGACTGCGGATCGGTGGGATTAACGAGACTAGAAGAGGCAGCGGGAGGTAGGTTTGCCATTGGAGAGAAAAAAAAAAGAGAATCTGTTGTTGTTTAACAAGAGAGCTCTGATACCATGTAGAGAATAGAGAACTATATTGTTGTGTATTGATTATGAAGAAGATACAACACATATATATATATACATAGAGAGTGATAAGACGAGATCTAGCCTACGAATATACACAAGAGATATTCTGAGGAATATAGTAGAATACAATCTTAACGAGAAATATACACTTATCACCTATATTTAGTCCAAACTAATTCACTATTTTCTATAAGAACCGCAAACCCTAATCCTATCTCTTAATTAGTCAGACAACAAGAAGACCGAGAAAAAGAAATGGGCTCGACACAGATCAAAGTGATGTTCTTCTTTTAATTTATTATCATTGTTTCCTTGTATCGCAAGACACTCTGCGTGTGTGAGAAAAATTAATAAATTGAGATACGCTAATGGGGTTACAATTAGGGGGTTTGTAGACATTGTTCCGTTACAAAAGAGTATAAATGGGCCAAATAAAGTAAATAGGTTAAGGCAACTTAATGGGCCAAAAGGAAGCCCAAATATGTAAAAGCACGCGCCTATCTCTTCTCACTCTCATTCCTGATTCTTCTGTTACAGTCTCTTCTTCAGCTTAAAGCGGTGATATTCTTCAAGTTTAGGAACTTGTCGGATTCAATAATCTGTATGTGGTTGATTCCATATAAATCATCGATTGGGTATTTCAAAACCTGGCTAAAGTGAATGACTTTGGTCTGTAGAATCACAAAAGACCTGTGATTCCTTTGCAAGGTTTAACTTGTGCTGCCACTGTTCTTTCGCGGAATGAGAGGAACCTTTCTGATTAGGTCAAGGCTATCGATCTTCAGGGCTCCTGCAGTTAATTGCTTAAGATGTAGTAATGTTGTTTTGCTTAATCCGAGCGATAAATGTATTGTTAGACCGCATTTGGATTCTCCCGTAGCTTGTGTGCTTCCTTTGGGTCTCTGTTCTCTGTTCTCTACTTCCAAAGTTGATTCGGAGCAAGTAGGATTCAATCAGAGTAATAATGACAAGGATGATGAAAGTGAGGAAGAGATTGACCTCGATTTTGGTTGTATCATAAGTGATAAGGTTGTTTCAGAGGATGTTGGAAAGATTTCGAAGCTGTTGAAAGATTGTGGGAGTGACCGGAAGGAACTGAGGGACAAGCTTGAGGGATGTGATGTGAAGCCATCGAATGAGTTGGTGGTGGAGATTCTTTCTCAAGCTCGTAATGATTGGGAAGCTGCTTTTACTTTCTTTGTTTGGGCAGGGAAGCAGCAAGGTTATGTTCGTTCGGTTCGTGAGTATCACTCTATGATCTCGATTCTCGGTAAAATGAGGAAGTTTGATACAGCTTGGGCATTGATTGATGAGATGAGAAAGTTCAGCCCTTCTCTTGTTAACTCACAGACACTTTTGATCATGATTAGGAAGTACTGTGCGGTACATGATGTTGGGAAAGCCATTAACACGTTCCACGCCTACAAAAGGTTCAAACTTGAAATGGGGATTGATGATTTTCAGAGTTTGCTTTCTGCTCTTTGCAGATACAAGAATGTTTCAGATGCGGAGCATTTGATCTTCTGTAATAAGACTACCTATCCGTTTGACGCCAAAAGTTTCAACATTGTTCTTAATGGATGGTGTAACGTGATTGGTAGCCCACGGGAGTCTGAACGAGTCTGGTTGGAGATGGGAAATGTCGGAGTCAAACACGATGTTGTGTCTTATTCATGCATGATGTCTTGCTATTCGAAAGGTGGTAGCTTGAATAAGGTTCTCAGACTTTTCGATCGGATGAAGAAAGAGGGTATAGAGCCAGACAGAAAAGTGTACAATGCGGTGGTTCACGCTCTTGCTAAAGCTAGCTTTGTCTCTGAGGCGAGGAATTTGATGAAGACAATGGAGGAGGAGAAAGGGATAAAGCCAAATGTTGTTACTTACAACTCTATCATCAAGCCTCTATGCAAGGCTAGAAAAACCGAAGAGGCTAAACAAGTTTTCGATGAGATGTTAGGGAAAGGACTCTTCCCAACTATCCGAACATACCATGCGTTTATGCGGATTCTAAGAACAGGAGAAGAGGTTTTTGAGCTATTAGCTAAAATGAGAAAGATGGGTTGTGAACCGACTGTGGATACATACATAATGTTGATCCGTAAATTATGTAGGTGGCGCGATTTCAATAATGTGTTATTGTTGTGGGATGAGATGAAGGAGAAGGGTGTTGGTCCGGACCTTAGTTCATACATTGTGATGATACATGGGCTGTTCTTGAATGGTAAAATAGAAGAAGCGTATGAGTACTATAAAGAGATGAAGGAAAGGGGTATGAGACCAAATGGGAGTGTTGAAGATATGATTCAAAGCTGGTTTTCGGGAAAACTGTATGCAGAGCAGCGGATAATAGATCCAAAAGGGAATGTTTCGGGTCTCGGTAGAGGAGATATTGTGAAGAAACCTGAAAGAGAAGAGAACTTTCTAAAGCAGCCTGAGGTGAGAAGGGTTGTGAGAGGACATGGATATTCGTACTGGGATGAATAAAAAGCTAGAGAGGGGGAGAGATCTCGAAGCAACGTTTAGAGTCAAGAAGAATCATAGCTAGGAAAACCATCTTGGATAGCTTTGACAAAGTTAGCTAGTTCTGGTTAAGTTTGATCATAACAGGTTAATTCTGCGTTGCGAAGAAACATAGTTTGTGACATTGTGTTCCTCAGGAATTAATTCTGAAGAGAAGTGATTACATAGTTAAAGAAATTATATTTTATATAAGAAGAATCATCTCTCCTTTGAATCTGTCTATGTAGATACAAACCAAGACCATAACCATGTATGTGGCTCGAATATTTACAGCCATACATCTTTTTTTAACTAAATCAAGATAAAAATTAGGAAATACACACTACTGTGCAAGGAACGAGAAAATATTGACACATATTTTGTTCTCCGGGAAAGTTGCAGAGTGAAATTGGTCCGACTCTAACCTTCCCTGTGTGTTGAAGTAAATAGAAAAGATGAAAGTTTTGCTGTTCTTGTTGTTGTCATCTTGAAGCTGCTAGAAATTTGTGGAATCTTTCTATTCTTTTCTGTGACAAGTTCTTGCTCTTCTTCTGCTTCTTCTTCCTGTGGAAGAAATCCTGTGTGTCCAAAACATACGAAATCTACAACACAAGATGTTACGAATAACATAAGAGCTAGATTTTGAAAACACAAAAACTCAGTTGTTTGGTTGAAGACCAGTATCTATTGTTACCTTGTAGGACGAGCAAGACATCTTGCACTCAAGGCCATTGATTACTTGTACACCTTCCATGGCCTTGCAAGCTACTGCAAGATCATCCAGACCAGTGTACCCAAGCATGTTCCTGCACACACACACAAAAAACACAATAAAGGCTTTGAATTAAATATGATTAGAGAAAGGTGTGAAAGCTACTGAAACCCAATATACCTCTGTAATACAATGTCTTGTAGTACTTTCTTCCCTGATGCGTAGGAGAGAAACTCATTTTGCAAATAACTTGCAAACGTGGGATCCATGGAAACTGCATAAGCCTCGGGCTTTTCGGTTATCTTCTCCATAAGCTGGATTGACAAACAAGGTGGAGAGGAAGACTGCGTATATGAATAACACAGAAAATCAAGTTTCCAGGTCAATGAATCATTCATTATTCCTCAATAACGAAGAGATGGAGAAAGGTGAGAAATGGTTTAGGGTTCTTACACATTCCAACCGATAAATAGTATCCTCATGAAGGAGGATCCTGGCGTTTTCATAATATACCGAGTCAACTACACTCCCATGTTTACGGGAATTCTCATACTCATACAACTGAAGAAGCTTATTGTCCATATCGTCAGCTACAACAGCTTGAAGCTGCAGCAGATAAAATGAAGTTAGAATTTATAAAGGAATATATTGCTGAAAAGTAAAAATTATCAGCCTAAATACAATAACATCATGTGTATATTACCTGTTTAACCAATTTGTATATCAATTTTTCCAGGGTGAATAAAACATATGACTGGTTTCCAATAATAGCTCGGCATTCATCCTCAAACTTGGAATTATCAGCTGAGCCATTAAGCAGACTAAACAGCGCATTCATAAACCTGCAGAACATACAAATACGAGTTTTTGAGTTCTTTTTACTGAACTGAATAAATAACTTGCATAGTCGACATAAAAGTAGTGGACCAGTTCTATATCCACATCCATTAGGTTAAAATATCTACCTTGCATAAGGATCTGGTGAACTTGTATCTTTCGTGTTTCGCAGTTTCATTTCACTTCCTGTACAATATGTTTTTGCAGACAAAATTCTCTCGTACAGGATCTGGAAAATTCAAAATAATTAGAAAAAAATTTCAAGGTAGAACATATGTTGTCAGACTTCAATCTGATAAATCAAATAATAAGAAACGATTGCACTCACTCGATGAAGCCTGAAAAGAACATAAAAGTCTTCATTCCCGTAGAAAACTCTGCATTCTTTATTTCTCTCGTCAAGCAAAGCCGCTGCAGCCACATGCTTTGAAAGAGGCTTAACTGATAATAGAAGTCGTTCTGATGATGGAAACAACCCTTTGTCTTCTTCTATAAGATGTGACTCTATTCCCTCTGCCTCTCCTTCACTTTCAGCTTTGCCATCAATCTCGTCATGCTCACCCTCTTCCTCCACGCCATTATCTTCCTGTGAACATTCGTCACCAATAGATTCCGTCCCCGACGCATCCTCACCAGCTTCTGAAGCATCATCACCATCCTCATCATCATTTTGTCCTTCAGCTTCAACTGAATGTTCTGATTTGGCAGTAGTATTCACACCATGATCTTCATAAACAACAAAGTTGTCTTCGCAATCACCAATAGGTGATAATTCACCTTCCTCCTTCTCAATTTTGGCTGGACCACCAGAGTCATTATAATCACTCTTAGCTTTACAATCACCTGACTGCAGTCCATTTGCTGAAACTATAGTTCTGGCAATATCACCTCCCTAGAGAAATGGCCAGGAACAAAGAGAATGATCAGAAGAACTAAAACAAGCAGAATAGATAATTAAGAAGATATAATTAAAGTGCGAAACTGCATACCTGCGTACGTTGAATGGTATCAACTTTATCTATAGCTTCACTTGGTGTGGATAAAACGCCTCGTGAACCTTGACAACAGAAGTAAAGCGCTGACACGTTAAGGTAGATATTGCAAACAGTATGAAGAAAAAAAGTTCAAGTTCAATCCTGAAAATACCTGACAAATCACCGCTTCTTACTTTGTCATTACTGTTTTCTACCCCACTTGGGAAAGTTTCACATGACGTGACCACTCTTTCATCAACATCTCCAGATCTTTTATCAGCTCCAATTCCAATTTCTCGATCTTTTTGGGGTTTTTCAGCACAGGTGGCAACATCTTTATTAGCAGGATCACCATCCTTACAATTTTCTTTCCCTGAAGAATCCTTATTCAACAAACCAGTCCCGCCATGTTTGGAGACCCCAGAAGAAGCGTGCTCATCTCCATTAGCAGCCAATTTTCGTTGCCTGGAAACCATACTTATCGCGTCAGAACTCACATTAGCCTCCCTGCTGGTAAATGCACTGTGATGCTTGGTTTCTACAACTACGTCAACAGAATCTGTCCCCTTAGACCTGGGTGGAACACCAAGCATCAGCTCCAGGAAATTAACCCAGAGCCTCAGGACTTTACTGATCTGCTCTTTTGAAGAACATATCTCCTCACACGAAAATTGGACTAGATTGAACAGATCATCATGAATAGTTCTGTCGATATATTCATACTTGAGTTGAGGAATTATTGATTGTCTGTAACCAGCAGATATAGACAGAAGAATATCATCTTCTTTTTGAGACTTCTCTTTCAAGTCCTTGATTTCAGACACCAGCGCTGAAATTCATTAAGGATCAGATATAATTTATGAGAACATTAAGTAAATGTAAGAATAGAATGATTGCAAGCAATAAGAAGATTCGTAATGGTTACTTATATACACTGAACACGTTCTAAGAGTTTACTTACCTTTTGCACTCAAGTTCTTGGAATCTTGCTGCTTAAAATAGAAGCTCCGATGATCAAGTGATTTGTAATGGTTTTTCGCATACACATCCGCCCAGACCACATTAAAACCTTCCCGGCATTTTGTCCATTCTTCTTGTTTCTGCTTCAATCGAGTCAGGATTACAGGAAGTGCAGAGGCTGGATTCTTACGTATTATGTCTGTCACGTCAAGACCATGGTCACCATAAAGCCTCTCTATGCACCTTAAATTTAGGGCTGTAGTAAGTCCATAAGAAAATGGAAAGTGTAAGACAAAAAGATGAGGGCTCAAAAATAAGGGAAGATAGATGGAAAAGGAGAGAACCATAATTATATATATCCCAGGGAAATAAGCGCCTACAGACCTGTGAAGTGGTCTTCAATCCGGAAGGAGCCCTCGAAACTTAATTTCTTCTCAATGATGATATTTAACAATTCTTCTGTACTTTTGGCAGCAGATCCCACAGATTCCAACAACATATCTAACTCAAATCTGTATCAAGAAGCAAGTAAATAACAATCATAACATACAAATTACTTTACACTACAAAAGCTATCATATGAGTAATACTTCTTATAAACGTACCTATCATCTTCACATCTAAACAAGCTCTCTTCATACTGGTTTCTGCGCATGTGTTTAAAAGAGTAGTCTTCACTTCCTGAAGTGACAGAAACCCAGTGATCATTTAACACAGCAGCTCCTGACTTTTGTCTGTGGCGCACCGACGGTGTTGGATACTGCAAATAAGGTATAATAGTAAGTACATTTCAAATGAAACAGATACAATATAGAACTCTGAAAATCTTATTACATCGGGAGGGAGGAGCCGGTAGCTAGGAGTGCAACGCTCACAATCAGATAGATCAAGCTCTTGAATAGATTTCCCCATGTACTTGTCCTTGGATCGCTCCTTTTCCTTAGCAGCCTCAAGGTCACGTTTGTGTTCTCTTTCTTTTTCCTCCCCCTTCATTGACCTAGATAAATGTTCTTCACTGCTAAGTGATTCTGCAGCAAGTGTACCAAGCAGTATTAGTAATATTCCTATAACGTAGAAAGCCAAGAGATATGCATACATATAGACAAGAAGGTAAGACACAGTTGCATACTTTTGCTCATAATACCAGCAAGGTGCTGGAAACCATCTGCGAAAAGGATAATGATTAGAAACAGCTAGACAACATATTTAGTAAAAAGAATGTAGGTAATCATAAATACCAATACTCTCACAACGTTCGAAGAACTGATTGAACTCATCTAGCACTTGTAATTAATAAAATTTATTGTATTCTAACATATTATAACCCCAAACAACATTAGACAAGCCATTTAGTGGTTCAACGCAATGTTTCCAAATTCTTAGCATATTCTGAACCCAATTTCAACAAGTCTTTCTCCACACTTCTAAACACTCTTCATGCATCTCTATTAATCATCTTGGCTGCATAAACTCTCCTTAACTTTCTCACAAAACACAAATGCTTGATTGTACATGCCTAACACAGTTAAAGTACATACCAAAAAAAAAAAAAGTGTCAGCAAACAGAAGAAAACTAGCTGCACCAGAACATACCTGTTGACCAAAAAATTAGAAAATCAACATTTTACTTTCAAATAATTTAAATATCTAACAATCCATCAGCTTATATATTGGACATGATGGTAACGTAGAGATGTTGTAGCATGTGCATGTCATTTAAATTCCTTTATAGAGCACTGAAATTTTGGAGCCCTGGAAACAGAAGAGTTATTGGTTCTCCATATTTCATAACTAAAAATTCGCTTACTCTTTAGATTGTTTTTCTCAGAATTCGAAGCAGGACCAGAATAAGCTTCAAAACCCTCAGTTCTTCTAGATGACTTTCTTTTTTCTGAAATATGGTGCAAGTTATCTTGCTCTGCTTCTCCATCTTCCAAATCACGGCTTCTCCTTTCTCTATTATCCTTATCAACACGTTTCCTCTGATCTCTGTGCATCTTAACCATTGCTTTATCATCATTAAGGTCAGAACGGTCAACACTATGATCACGGTCACCCCGAGAAGCAACAGACCTTTCTCGTCGACGATCCTGATGATGGAAAACGTATCAGCGCAGAAAAGAGAGACATGACAACAATTATAGAGCCCGGAACATATGTAAACAATACCATACCTTCTCTACAAACATTCTACGCACAAGAGGAGGGCCAGATCCTTGGTCATCATACCGTTGGGCCTGACTCCGGAGTAACTGGGCTGCTGTATGAGGGGCCAACGAGTCTGGCAAAAACCTAGTAAATTCTTCGAGCAAATCCGAGTGGTCCTCAAAAAGAGTTGAAACCTAACAAACAGATATAAGAGCAATAAAATATTGAGAAACTTCAATGTGAAAGTATAGGAAAGATATAGTCACTTCAGCGTGATATTACCTCACTGTAAACCTCAGTGATGTCCTTATTATCCTTCCGATACATATTTAAGATATCCAGGAAAGACTTATAGACAAATTCATCGTGCTGGAACCGTTTCTGCAGTGATGAGAAAGACAAGGATATAGTGAGACACTAGGTGTGAGGGCACTTTAAATGATAAAAAATATACGAGAAAATTTCCCTTTGACCTTAATTTTATTTACAAAACTTATGGCTTCTTCAAATTCAACAGTTTTCTTTGGTGGAGCTTCTTCTTCTTCTTCATCAAGTGTTATTTCAAACCCCTTTGGCAAAAAGGTATTAAAGCCGAAAATCAAATTGTTATGCCCCTTAAACAACTCCTTCACTCGTGCAATCACACCAGATGTATCGGTCCTGTAAATGCAAGATGAAGAATGTTTCAAGATGCATCATCAGGCTAAAAAAAAGCAATTGATAGAAAAGAAAGTTCTAACCTTTGCGCCTTGAAGTCTTTCATAACCTCAAGGAACATATCATATTTGTCCCTTTGATCTTGAAACATCTCCTTTACTTCTTTTAAGTACGTCAAAGCATCGTCGGTTGTCAGTTTCTGAGCATTAATTTCCCCGTCGTCAATGATCCCTCCTCCAGTCCCACCATTTCCAGGTATTGGAGGTTGCCCATATCTGCGAAAAACAAGCTCTAATCATTTACGTTCAAACAACAAGTTGGTTAACCACTTAACCCAGAAATCAATAAAGACAATAAGAGCTAGTTCCCTGCACATTCTCTACACAGAAATCAATAGTCTTGAACAAAAATTAGACTTGCCAGATATAAATGTCAGAACATTGCATGGGCTTAAATAAACACGCAACAAGAAGATCCAGCCTATGACCACCAACTAAATCTAATAATTCACAAAACTGGGAAATGAAGACTAGTAAGCTGACCAGTTCAAGTAGAAATCCAAAGAATTTTTGAAAGGAATCAAACATCACAAACACTGAAAACCACATACATGATAGCTCTCATTAGTAAGAGATTTGAAATTCCAAGTCAGGGAAAAGGGAACTCACGATTCGCCACGAGAAGACCCCAAAGGACGTTTAAACTGAGACCCGGTTGCGTAAATATCATCCCTAATCCGCTTCATTGCTGTCCAGGAGTGAAGAACACAGAAAAAAAACACAAAAGATCATCAATTAGGTACAAAACAAAAATTGAAAACCTCAAGTTAATAGAAACCGAGAAGGTAAACGCAAAAATCCCAAATTAGAAACTCCATTACTAATAATAATTATAATAAGAAGAAGAAGAAGAAAGAAAAAGGAAAATTCAGATGAAGTTGAAGAAACCTACTTAGTTCCGCTCCAGATTTCCCAGAGATAAGACTCCAGGAAGAGATTAATCAATTAACTTAGATCTCTCTCTCTCTCTTAAGTAAGAGTAGAATCGAGAAGAAACAGTGCCGATCAAATTCCGGCGAAACTCTAAAATCCCCAGATTGTGTCAACCACGAAAGAAGAATTCCGATGAACAAAAACAGAGTGAAATTAGAAGCAATGAAGAGAGAAAGTGTTTTTTATGCAACGACTGAGAAAAAGAGAGAGAGGAAATTTCGAATAATGAAGAAGACAATGACGGAATAAAAATCGGGACTCCCGGCAGCACCCTTTCTTCTTCAGTTGTTTGTTTGTAATTAGCAGCAGCACCCAAAACAAATAATGTGTTTTTTCCTTTTTTTTGTTTGGGCCTTCAAAATTATAACGAGTTTACTAAAAAGGCCGAGATTAGGCCCATTAAGTATATTCGGTTGTGTAATTAGGGCTTATCCGCCGACAAAGATATATAAAGAGGAGATAACACTAGAGCTTCACAGACATCACCGTTCTTTAGGTTACATTCATCTTCTTCTTTCTTTTGTGTGTGTTTTCAGTTCTTTGATTCGGTGTTTTCTTTTGTTTTGTAAGATCAGTTGATGAGTTAATACTGCAACAATATGATGGAGATAATCTATATGATTCTTAGTATTTAAGTCTCTGATGATCTTGTAGTGTTTTTCCTGGACTCTCTTATAGATTTGGTTTTTGTGGTTATAGGATGATAGAGATGTGATGAGCAACTTATTGGTCCGTGTTTCAGATTAACCGTGACCGAGAATTCTTAACCAACTCTGATCTCTTTAGTTTTGTCCCCAAGTTTTTGTTTTGTTTTTTTTTGGCTCTGTGATTACTTTGCCTAATTGGCAGTATACGCTATTCTGATATTTATGAAGGATAAATCATTTTTGACTTAATGAGAGCCTAATCTTTATTTGTTTTCAAAACAATTTTTGGTACTTGTTTGTATTGGAAACTTCTGCTATGATGATCTTTTTGAATCAAATTCACATGTCAGACTTCAGAGATTATTTTAGTATAATCTATGAGAATAAATATTCATACAAACTGAGCAGAAGTAACATATGTTCTTTTGGATTGTTACACTAATTACTGAACCCTCCTGATTTGAGAATTGTAAGGATATGACCAGGATGATCATGGTAAAGAGGCAAAAAGGTTATCAAAGAATTAAAAAACTTGGGGAGGCAAAATGTTATGAAAGAATAAAAACTTAAAAGTTTCACCATATTATTTTGAGCTCCATTAATGATGCAAGGACCTGTCGGTGATTATACTATCAAAATTTTCATTATGTTGTTACTAATAGTATGTAACTTCTGTACTCGCCAGTCCATTCTTGTAAAACCCTGTACCCTTGGTAAGTGCACAGATACCATTTTTTCAGTGTCTTATTCTAATTCAAGAGTCTGTCCCGTGTGGTGTGAGTTGCTTTTAGCTTCTTTTTCCTCGTCATCAAGAGTTTCTTCTTCAAATTAAGGTGGCAAAAATGCTGATTAACGATAGAAATGAAAATAGTGATGTCCCTTTAGAATGAATTTAGGGCTGAATTAAGAACGTTTTCAGGTCCTTAAAGAACTTATCATATTTATCCTTTTCATTCTTGAAACGTATATTCTATTCCTTTTATCAATATAGGGATAAATGATGATTAAACGATATGAAACAAATCAGAGTCTTATTGAATCCAAACGATTTGAAACAAATCACTCGGTTCTTCGTATTTAGAGGGCTGAAACAAGAAGAAACACTCCCGTCACTGAAAATTCTAAGCGGATTCAATGTGATGACGAACGATTAGAGCAAATTCAAAACAAAATAACGAACCAACGAAACTTTTGCTATGACGATATTTTGGATTAACCAACATTATCAAACTTTAGAGTTTTGTTTTTCATTAAGACTTACGAAATGAGTTAAGTAGTAATATGTATCACCTAAATAAATAAATAAGTTATGTAAGGATAAGTTAATAATGGTTTTACTATTCATGAGACTAATTTTTTTTTTTTTTGTAGTAAGAGGGACAAAGTCAAACTTTATTGTAGTCAAAGGTTTCCTCATGTGGGTTATAATTTGTAAAGCAACACGCTCTATAAGACCATCAAGAACTGATGCATAGAGCGGGTGACTACTAATGTGATTTTGATGTCACCATTTGAATAAAAGCATGTGCCCTTCATGACAAGAAATTTCAATAACCTCTTGCGGTGGAGCTACATGATCCTTCTTCCCCATCGTCTTCAGTAGTTATTTTATAATCAGTTGGCAAAAATGTGTTAAATCCGATGATCAAGTTGCTTCGTCCATCAAACAACTCCTTCCCTCGAGCAACCGCAGTAGAATTATGAATCCAATTATTGTTTCTTTCTACAGTCAACCTCAACAAAGATGATGAGAATCAGGATCTCACCTTTGTTCCCACAAATCTGCCATATTGCGAAGGAACATAACATATTTGTCCCTTTGATCATGAAACGTATCTTCCACTTCCGCAAGAAATGCAGCAGCAGCATCCCTTCTTTCTTCTCTACGACTGCACCAAACGAGGTGCCCATTACATGTTAACATCTACACAGTACACTCTCCAAAGAAAAAGAATTTGTCTTATGATCAACTAAATGAAAGGTATATATATCAAGCTTATTGTTGATTATTTATTTGTTACAATATTAATAGATGATTTTATGCCATTGTAAACGTTTATATACAATTGTGCCATTTTTACTTTTTATACATTTGATAAGGATTTAACTTCCGCAGTTGTTATATTAATTCATTTAACATGTTCTTCAGAGCATAAGTAATATATATATATATATATATAATCTTGAAAAATAGTATAACAACTAAACAATATCTGCGCATAATTAATGAAAAATATATACTGTATCATGTTTATAAAGATCAATTAACTAATTATTCCATTTCCTATTCGTAAAGATGTTTATTAAAGTCATGCATGGCAAAATTTAAATAGCCGTATAGAAAAAAAAAAAAAAGATCCACCTTTATTGTAGTAATGTTTGCTCATGGTTACAAAGCAATATACTCGATACATCCATCAAGAACT
This sequence comes from Capsella rubella, assembly GCF_000375325.1. Lineage (NCBI taxonomy): Eukaryota > Viridiplantae > Streptophyta > Magnoliopsida > Brassicales > Brassicaceae > Capsella > Capsella rubella. The sequence continues at coordinate 4,897,640 of NW_006238918.1, forward strand.
GAATAGAGAGAGACTAATGTGAAGATTTTGATGTACTTTTTTAAAAATAACCATGTATGCATGTGTCCTTCATGACAAGATATTTCAATAGTCTCTTGCAGTTGATATAAATGAGGTTTCTTCCTCATCTTCATCCTCAAGAGGTCTTTCTTTCTCTTCATCAAGTGGTATTTTTGGCTCATCTTCAAGAGGTATTTTATGCTCAGGTGGCAAAAAATTGTTAAATCCAGTGATTAAGTTGTTATATCCTTTAAACAACTCCTTCACTTGAGCAACCGTCTCGGAAGTATCACTGTTAATGAAAAGAGGTAGAATATGTTACTTTCGATATAAGCCAAGCTCACCATGATTAGTTGGTTATAAACCTTTGATTTTAACAAAAAATACAATCCCGATTTCAATTTATAATAAAAAAGGGTAATAAAAAAAAAATCAGGATCATACCGACGTTGTTCCCAGTCATCTTTCAAAATCTTAAGAAACATGTCATGTTTGTAGGTTTGATCATAAAACGTCTCTCTCACTTCCCGAAGATATGACAAAGCTTTACTCATCAATGCGCTGCTTCCATGCCTGTAGCAAACAAGCTCATGTTACCAAATCAATTACTATCAATTAATCCATAACCCAAAGACCAGTAGAGACTAACGTATTCCGGTACATGCATGCAATACATCAAGAAAACAACAATTCGCCACAAGCCAAAAGAAGAACTAGTTTAGAGAGAGTTACATGCATGTTCAAACCATGAACAATGAAAAGAGAACTCACAATACGTTTGAAGCCACACTTGAATCACCAGTCCGACTCATTGCTGCCGAAACAAACAAATAAAAATTAGAGAAGATAAGGGAAACGAAATACAGCGATGAAGCGTTGCGACTTGCGATGATGATAAAGAGCACGGTCGGTCTCAACGGACGACGAACAAAATATAAATAAAAAGCGCCAAACGGTGCCGTCTCTTCGTAACTTCTTTGGGCCTATAATAATTCTAATGGGCTTTTTAAACCGATGTTAAGCCTAATTTATCGTGAGACCCAGCTAGAACCATTGTTTCTGGAATATACAAACAGATGAAAGGTTAGGTGGGAAACGAGATATTGCAAGCAAATGATGTTGGCCAAACTTAGAGTTTTATTGAGTATTCATTTGAAATTTTTTCAGACTTTGATTGTAGGTTTTCGAATTATAAAGCAATGCTACAAGTTTGGTCTCTGGCTCTGTGAGTGAGTTTTGGAACATAAATAATTATGTACTTATATACTGACAACCAAATCATATCTAATATGTTTCTTTTGAAACTTTTAAGCTACGATGATGCCGTGACCGATGAATGAGATGATAAAAAAAAGCTACGATGATTTTTTGAATAAAATCCACATGTTAGATTTTAGAGATTTGTTTTCCATTGAAAATTAAATACAGTAATCAAAATTTAAGTAGTAATTAATATGTATCACCTAAATTATACAAGGATCAGTTGGTGCTTTTCTATTTCTAACGAAATCAAAATTCATGTCAAAATTTTAAATGGACGTAAGATTATCAAAATTTATTGTATCCAAACGTTTCCTCATGGATTACGTACAAAAGCAACATACTCGTTAGAATATCAAGAACTGATCAATAGAGAGGGAGAGAGAGACTAAAGTAGAGATTTTAATGTCACCGTTTGTTTTGAAACCATATGTTTACATGACAAGAAATTTCAATAGTCTCTTACGGTGGAGATACATCATTCTTCTTCCTCGTCGTCTTCAATATTCTTATTTTATAATCAGGTGGCGAAAATGTGTTAAATCCGATGATCAAGTTGCTGCGTACGTCCACTAAAGAACTCCTTCCCTCGAGCAACCTCAGTAGAATTATCAATCCTGTTAACGCAAATTAAGAGATACAATTATTGTTAAAGCAACCATAGCAGCAGCTGGCTTGCTTAGTTTTAGATCTTTGATGCTATACAAGATAATAAAAATCAAGATCTCACCTTTGTTCCCACAACTGCCATAAAATGCCATGGAACATAACATATATATATCCCTTTGATCATGAGAAGTATCTTCCACTTCCGCAAGAAACGCAGCAGCAACATGCCTTCTCTCTTCTCTACGTCTGCGCCAATATTTGTCATCGATCCCATAACCTAATTAAAGACCATTAAATTAAGACATACTTTAACAGTTCCTATATGGAACATGTTTTTCTTTCTTTGTTTTTCTTTTTTCATAGTTTTTTTCTTTGTTTTAAGTCTTCAACTATATAGCAAACCGCAACCATATATATATATGCAGGACTAAACGATTTGGATAAAATCTATCATAGGTGAAATATTATATGGATCTAAGATCTGGACCATCTGGTTGCATAAAAACTATTATAGTTACAGTGTTTTTTTTTTTGTGTTATTCAAACTTGCGTTGCGTTTATTTCGTTGTATTATCTATGGTTATATGTTTTCATCGTGATTTTAAAATTCAAATGAATTTCTTTAATCCTCTATCGAGTTATTAGAACAATTTAGCATGTCTTTTTACGAAAAGACCGCAATCACAAAAACACCGAAATTATATGCCTCATTACATGATTACATGTGAACACTGGGAAACTAGTATTTGTCTTGTGATCAACTAAATGAAAAAATACATGTCAAACTTAATTATTATGAATTAATTCTTTATCTGTTACAGAATTAGCTGATGAGCAAAAATATACTGCAACGATATGCCATTTGTGTATACCATTTGATAAGTATCTATAACTTCTGCTATGATTGTTCTTTTAATAATCTTGAACAATAGTATAACAACTAAACGATATTAATTATCTTAATTATCTGAGCAGAAGTATATATAATATATACTATATATATCACGCAAACTGTATAAGGATCAGTAAGCTAATTTATGCTTTAACTATTTGAAACGATGTTAATTAAACATGACCTAATTTAAGTGGCCGTACGTAAAGAAGATAGAAAAAAAAAAATCAAAGCTGTATTATAGTCAATCATTTTCTCTTCGCTCATCGATTACAAAGCAACATACTTGATACATCCATCAAGAACTGAATAGAGAGAGAGAGAGAGAGAGAGAGAGAGAGAGAGAGAGAGAGAGAGAGAGAGAGAGATTTTGATGTCCCTATTTGGTGTCCTCGATGAATGCTGCAGTGGATACAAATGACTCTTCTCCCTCATTATCATCACCCTGAAGACGTATGTAATGATGAGGTGGCAAAAATTTGTTAATTCCGACGATTAAGTTGTGATATCCATGAAACAACTCCTTCAATCGAGCAACCGCAGTAGCGATATCACTGTTAAGGAAAAGAGGTATAGAATATGCTTGATTAGTTTTAAACAGTCGAGGCTAAGAAACAATACAATCACGATCGATTTCAGTGCAAAAAAAAGAGGAGATGGTAAAAATCAGGATCTTACCGACGTGCCTTCCCCTCCTTCATAATCGTAAGGAACATAGCATATCTACTTTTATCATCATGAAACGTCTCTTTCACTTCCCGAACGTATGCCCTAGCGTGAACTATTGTTATGATTTCATGCCTGCAGCAAAACAAGCTCAAGTTACCAAGTCTATTGCATTCAATCTATAACCCAAAGACCAGTACTAGAGACTAACGTATCCTGGCCTGTACATGCAATGCATCAAGAAAACCGCAATTCGCCACACAAAGCCAGAAGAAGAACTAGTACTTAAGAGAGTGTCACATGAATCTTCTGAGAACGTTATCAAATTCTCTCTAAACTAAATTAGATCAAAATATATCCATCGTTACGACTTACGATTCAAAACAACCCACGATAACCAACATAAGTCATGAACCCTAGGAAACTAACCAACAAGTTGAAGGAAACCCATATAATTTAGAAGACTCAAAAGAGAAATAGAACAATAAAGTTACGATGAACATCGAAAATTGAACTCACTCGTTTGAAGCCACACTTGAATCAACAGACCGACTCATTGCTAGCTGCCGAAATAAACAAAAGATTAATAGTTAGAGAGATTACATGCATGCATGGAAAGAGAATTGAAACAAAATCAGTGAAATGAGAGAAGAATCGAGAAGAAGCACTTCGTTCATACACAAGAAAAATCTAGGCAGATCCGATGAAGCGTTGTGACTTTGCGATGAGGATAAAGAGCATGGTCACAACGTATGACAAATAAGACAATAAATAAAGGCGCCCAAACGGTGTCGTCTCCTCGTAACTTATTTGGGCCTATAATAATACCCTAATGGGCTTTTCTAAGACTGTAGTTAGGCCTTATTTTAAGTATTCATTCATCTGTCTCTTTTTTCTTTGTGTTAAAAATTAAATTTTAGATTTTTTAATTTTTTTTTTGGTTACGGTATTAGTTGATGAGAAAAAATACGCCATTGTAATCGTTTATACACTTTTTACTAGTATAAATCTACTTCCAAAACATTTGATAAAGTGAAATTTAAACCAAGTATTTGCTATTTGCCTCTACTTTCAGTCACATGGAACGAGTATTGACCATTAATAGGCCCTCGTGTAATTTGCCAATAGTCACATGGGTATAATCGTATATCTATTAAATTAAAACAGCAATATTAATGTGAATAATGTATCAAATTAATTAAATAGCAATAATATCAATGAACCAGCTATGTTTTAGTCTGGTGATTTCATCATGACAAATACTAATAACAAAGGACATGACTAATTTGTGACAAACCTATAAAATAGGGATAAGAGATGCCGGAAAAGATCCAACTTTAAGGCGGCAATAGAAAACAAATTCAATAATCAAATTTTCTTCATGAAAATTTCGTCACTTTCCCGGAAGTAAGAAATTACAAAAAGATCTATCTATACAACCATCAGAGTATTGGTTCATCATCACACACTTCATTTGTGTCAGAAAACCACGTAGCCAGACAAATTCTAATTTGCCATTACCTCCTGCATTGCCGTGGTCTGAAATTCTCTGTTGATAACAAATAGGTTACGAGTTTCTCGACCCGTTTAGCTCCAAGACCAGGTTTAATGACCGAAGTATCACCAATCTCCGCACACGGATCGCTCCCGTTTACCCTCGTACCAATACACCAACCACCCGGAGTGACCATCCCGTGACTCCGCGACAAGAGTTCCGAATCAATCTTATCGAGAACAGGCTCATCTCTACGGAATTTTCTAGCGAAAGGAGCGTTACTGTCCACCATTCTCTGGAAATCATCGAGTGTGAGATGGTGAGGATGTTGCTTCGGAGGATTGTCCCATGAGATGAAATGCAGGTCACTGTTTACTGTTGTGTTGGTAAACTCTCGAGCGTTGCAGATCACGGTGTGGAAGTAGCCTTCTGGTGAGGAGAGGAAGTTTGAATAGTACATTAACATGATTCGTGGAAGATTGTCCCATCCCCATATGAAATAATCGACAAATGGTCTAGACAACATCATCCACGCAGATCCTATTAAACCACATCAACGAACCATTAGCTCTGTTGTATTGTATCACATCAAATTTTACACAATAAAAAAGAGTGTAACAATGGTTCTTACAAAGATCCTAAATTTAAGGAAAAGCCACCTACACAATTAGACAATTTCCCAATATGTTCATTACCCAAAAACTTGGAAGGACTATGAAAAATGGAATCACCTGTGAAGAGTTTGAAAGCTGTAGGCATACTTCTCTTCTGTGAAACCCAGAAAACATCTGCTTTCTTTGACATATACAAACCAGGATCAATAATTATCGGCTTTGCTCGATGAGACCTGCAAGTTTTTGTAATTCCAAAATCTCAGAAACATACAAGTCAAAAACGAAATGTTGTGGTACATAGTTCGTAGCTACCTAACTACACTTACTCTTTCCAGCCAATGTTGCTCGTATGATCGATGAAATTGAGATCCCGAGGCAGATACGAAAACGTATGCAACAGATCTGGAGTTGAATTCAGGATAAACCCAACAAATGATTAAATCAAACAATATAAACAGAGTTCGAGAGATTTTTAAAGCTAAAGTTCTAAAATCTGTTACCATCTTGAGTTACGAGAGGATAATCAGAAGCACTGAGATTGATAAACCAATCCCAATCTCCACCTTCACGAAGCAAAATCGCCGCAGCGTGAAGCGTATTAGCCACCATAGTCGGACCACGATAAGTAACGAAATTAGCCTTAACAATCATTCGAACATTTTGAAATCTCTGAAACAGAGTTTGATTCGCCACAAAACCACTGAGATCCAATCGTTCCGCCGGTGAAGATTCCCGATCGAGATGAACAACGTACTGGTTGTTCGGGTGGTAAAGCGCCATTAAAGTCCGTTTGAGCATCTGGCCATCTCCGGAAGAACCGGAGATGAGGTAAGCGAGACGTGGCGGCGGCGGAGGAGAGACGGAGACGGAAACTGAAACGGATAATGGATTGATCTTGGATTCGACGAAGACGGAGGAGGATCTAAAGCCGTAGACAGAGAAAGGAATCAAACGAGTTTGACTAGAAGAAGAAGCTAAGTTCGTGAGCAATAAGAGAAAGAGAGAACAAATGGATCCAATCGCTAATGGAAGAATCCATCTCCGGTCTAGAGATTGTTGCTGGTGACGAACTTGCATATAATAGCTCTTTAACTTCTTCATCTTCGAAGCTATTTCATCAATTACAGAATCTCTCAAAGATCGATGGTTTCAGTGGTTGTGGTGGGTAGAGAGGGACTTGGGAGTGAAGTGTACGAATTACGAAATGGAGAAGATGAAGAATTGGTGTGTTTTTGTTTGTTTGTTGGTCTGTTCTTTTTGTATGTTCAATTCAATCTTTTTTTATAAAATTAACATTTTTGTTTCCACATCTGCCAAAAATAAAAATATATTATACATTTGTATCTCTCCTTGTAATCATGTCTCTAAATATTTTATCCTATTTATGTATGTGATTTTATTTTATTATTATATGATGATTTTATTTTCAATATATCTACAAAAATTTAATAACAATTGTGTTCTATATGTAAATATATCTGTTTTTATCTTATTTTTATTTTCTAAATTTTTTGCCAGTCAACTTTCTTCTTCTGAAAAATATATAATTGGAAAACAATTGACCATTTTTTAACATTCACCATTGACAATAATACCTGTGTGTATACTGGTTTGTTAAGTAGGAGTATGGAAAGGTTTTAAGTCAATGAATGAAGAGCATTTAATTGGTCTTTTGAAGTTGATTCTGTTTCCATTAAAGGTATTGACTCTTTTGATGACTAATTAGCTGACTAATCAGTGATGCTAATCCCTTAAACACGTAAGGCTTATGTAAATGGGCTTTAGATATATGAAAGCCCGTATTGAAAACATCGTAAAGTCGATGCCATTAAATAACAACGAAAGGGCTGAGTCAAGAACTGATAAACAAAAAAAAATCGATCGAGTAAATCAGATGCATCTGTTGCTTTAACATCCCAAATTATGAAATTGATTTTTTCGTAATTTATGCTATATTTGGAAGGTGTTCTGCGTTTACACTGAAACGGGGTTTTTTTTGGCTCGATAGATCGATCATACACGTAACAGAACTATGTAAAGTCCAATGCACCAAAGAAAAAATATTGAAACGAAAGTTGCATAAACTATCCAGGAAGTCTAAATCTTCTCTCTTTTCTTTTATTTTTTTACTTTTCGTATAGTAACAAAAATATTGTTAATTACACATATTGAGAAGGGGAGAAGAGCCTACAAGAGAATTAAGAGAACTCCTATAAGAGAGTTTAAACGTACAAAAGAAATGTTCTTCTCTGTTAAGACTGGTTCATCCCCAAAGTGGGAAAGATCTACTGAAATGGGAAGTCATCATCCTTGGTCAAAGATTGACCTGCACTGTTGATTGATAATTAAAAAGAAAAAAAAAACACAGCATTAGTACAAAAACACTATAATATGGTATTCGTCTATTTATAAATTCATATAATCTGGTTACATGCCATTTTAGTCTAAAAGTGTAGCTTCTTGGTCCCACGAATTCTTTCTTCTAATGCAATACTATATAGCTCTAATCAGATAATATATATGGTTTATTACTCTATCGACTAATCAAATAAATATTTACACTCTGGCAACTACCAACTGAAAAAGAAAAAAAAACTAAAAAACAGTAATCACTAATCAGACACTCCACATACAATACATTTTAATTTTTATACGATGCTCTTAATTTAATTGAATTTAGCCATCCCAAATAGTCATTATCGTTATCTATGAATTTAATATACATGCAATCCTAATTTCTATATAATTAGAGTATTATAGGCTATACATAACCACTGAATCAAGAAGAAAAATGGAGATGATATTTTTAAGAATAAAAACTATGTCATTGTACTTAATTCAAGTTTCAATCATTATAATTAAAAAGTTCTTGACGCAAACAAGAAAAAAAGAATCGTATAATTAATAAATAGTGGAAAAATAATAAAAATAGGGAATCGGAAAACGTACCACTTGTCGCCGGAATCTTCAATTCCGAAAAGAGCTCTTTCCGCATCAGTAAAGACATAATCAAACTCTATCTCGTTAGGAGGTGCAGCAGCCAGCGCTTCAAGATCAGCAACAAAATCAAAGTCACTCAGAGAGACGGCAAGATCGTTCGGATTGGGAATAATCTGTTGGACGTCGTTGTTGTTGTTCTTCTCAGGCTCAGTCACACACTCCTCGTATCTGATATTACGACCTTGCCCTCCGCCGGACAAGAAACCGATCGTGCCATCGCTAACATGACCTCCTCTCGCGACGTCGTGGTTGTTTGCCGTCGTCAGGTCTCGAGAAGGAGCACCACCGCGTTGTTCCGACGTTTCAAGAACGGCACCAAAATCAAAGTCATTTGCAGGGTTGGGGATCGAACCGAGATCGTTCGCATTGAGAAGAAACTGTTGGAGTTGGTCGACGCTGTTGTTAGTTCTCTCTAACGGCCTCGTCTCACGCTCCTCGTATGGGATATCACAATAAGGCCCTCCGCGGGACAAGAGATCGATCGTGCCATCGTTTACAGGAACTCCTCTCGCGAAGTCGTCGTTGTTTGTCGTGGCGGTGGGATCATAGGAGTCGACGGGGGCGGTGGGATTAACGAAGCTGACGGCGGCTGCGGAGAGTTGAGTACGGGTGGCAGCAAGTTCATCGGCGACGAGTTTGATTTGATATAGGAGATGGCGAATGACGTGGACACAGCCATGGGAGGGGAAGCGAGAGCGCACGTTGGATTGGTATACGATCGATTTCATTGCATCTCCTCGTAACTCCAGAGGCGTTTTTTTGAACAAATTTTTGACATTGCGGATGCCAAATAGACGGTGAACATTTAAGAAGTCTTGACGCCGATTCGACGGAAGATAGAGACGAAAGATACAGTCCGGTTTGCAACTACGGCGTTGATACCTGCAAGCGGGGCATGGTTCGATCTTATCGCCGTCTTTTACGCCGGAAGTGCCTTGCGATGTCATCAAGATGATGACTGATGTGAGAATCAAGAAGAGAACGAGTTTGTTAGTCGCCGTCATCGGAGGTTCTGGTTTAGTTTGTTTTCTTTTTTTTTTCTGTTTGTTTGTTGAGTGTGGGCAAAAAAATAATATTGAAACAGAGTATTTATAAGGAACAGAGTGAAGCAAGAAGGCGGAGAATGAAGAATGAGATATTTGAATCGCGGAATTTTTATTTCATTTATCATTGTTATTACTTTTAAAGCTTTTCAGGTAAAGCAATCTAAAAAACATATGATCAGTGATGGTATTAGTTACAATTTAGAATATGGTACGAGTTTACCATAAAGTGTAAATAATGTCAAAATAGTTAGGGAAACGGTTGATGATTTTTAAAAAATTGCTTGTCAACATATCAACTTATTTTTGTTGGTCTGAAGATATATGTATGCAAGTTTTTGCTAAGCGGAAAGCTTCATATGTGGGATGGTTAATAAAAGTTGAGTCGGTAAACAGAGATGGATTATACAATATTCTTCTTTTGAGCATCTCTTAATCAAAATTATTCTTTTGAGCATCTCCTATTTACAGTACTTAATAAACAACCATTTATGGGTTGCATACATATTCATTTCGCTTTCAATATTTTGTACTGTTATCATTTTGAAAACTAATAAAAATAATTACTGGACACTACTTCAGAATTTAGCTTCGGCCAACATACAGATGTCTCTAGCTTATATTAAAACACAAATATAATATGAACTCTTTATTGTGATATAACATTTGCTCTTTCTATGATATACTTTGTAAAAAAAAAAATATACACATGATAGGCTACATACATTGATACACATGGACCATTTCGATCACCTGAAAATTTAAAACGCGTTTTATTGACTTACTCATTATAGACATTGTGTATATTTTTACTAGCGACTTTATGAATTTAATAGTGGATACGTACATAACGATAAGGGTGTAATCACGATTAATAAACTTTCCTAAAACGAACCGTGTGGGATATTCATTATGTATCCACTAATTAAAATATTTTTTAATTACTTTCGTCTAGTGGTGTGGGTCGGTGACTAATTAAATTATTAATAACACTAGATTTTTATTTGTATTTTAAAAGGAAGCCAAAAACTATATTAATGAATAATGCTTAAAAATCAATTTTAATTTTATAATTCGATTCAAAAGGGAGAACGCCCCTGACGCCTGAATCTTCTCTCTCTGTCCTCGTGCCCATTACCGCACTATCGGCTAGCTAGCTAATCTGCTCTGCTTGTGTGTGAATTGTGATCATCGCTTCCCCCAGTAACGTCTCTCCTCGACTTGTTCTCCCTGTGTGAGAGATCTCGCATTGCTCTCTCATGTTATGCTCTACCTGTTTCTTCTTATCCCTCTCTGATCCTTTTTGTTAGTCGCGGCCATGATTCCCAGATTGCTCGAAACCCAAGCGATTTAGTCTCTGTTTCCTACTTTCTCCTTTGGTAGATTTTGAAACGATCGTTGTGTTTTTGTGAATCGTATGATTTCAGAAGGAGAGCGAGAGAGCGTCGTTGTGTAAAATCGAGGAACAAAACCGGAAAGAGGTACCGTACGTATCGGGAGAGAGGTGTATAGCGAGAGAAATGGGGATGGAAGAAGACGGAGCTGGCGCTGATAAGAAGATAACGATTGGAGTCTGCGTCATGGAAAAGAAGGTGAAATGCGGCCCCGAGGTTTTGTTTCCTTTCGTCGTGCTCGTATTTCGCGTTTTTCTTTGCTCCGACGAACAGATTGCGATGGTTTTGTTTGAATCTGTTACTCAGGCGAGGTTTTTTCTTATATTTCACTCTGTTGTCTCGCTTATAGTGGTTGCTCGTGTGGATTTGTAGGTTTTCTCAGCTCCCATGGGACAAATTATGGACAGGATACATTCGTTTGGCGAATTTGAGGTAGTGTTCGCTTTCTGGAATTTGTATTTTTTTTTCTCTCATGATTTGGTGATTTTGGACCTCTAATTTGTTCTCCACTTGGAGAAAAATATGCCTTTGATTAGACTTGCCTCTAATTTGTGATTTCAATTTGATTAAAAGGTGTTTTTTGCTGAGTAATCTTCCTCCAAGTTGTTGTCTCTGTGGATTCTATGGTCAATTCTTAATTATTTTTCTTTTTATTTATCATCTCATGGACCTTTTCTAATTACCCCTTTATGACTAGATCATACATTTTGGGGACAAGGTTATACTTGAAGACCCAATAGAAAGGTAAGTTTCTGAACAAATGTATGAATAGCGATTTCATTTTTGGGTTTTGCTTATGTTTCATCGTATTTAATTCACGTGATGCATGTATTTGTAACATTTTTCTCGATTAGTTTATTAGGTGAAAGTGTAGTTAATAATTATCAAGTACAGTTATATTCTTGGACCACAAAAATTCACCAGGGACTTTACCTGTTTCAGTTGGCCGATTTGTGATTGTTTGATTGCTTTCCATTCCTCTGGATATCCTTTAGAGAAAGTTCAAGCATATTCTTCTTTAAGAAAGTGAGTTCTACCTTTTTAACTTTTGTTGATAGTTCAGTTAATAAATTGAGTTTGGCTTTTGATGTAGCCTTTTCAAACTTCTATGATCCAGGCCCTTTTTAGTGAATGATCTGGATCCGCAATATCTTCTTCATGACCGCCGAAAAGTGTATGAGGTATGAATTTTAGACTGTATGAGAGTTGGCTTGTTCATTTTTTATCATCATGCCATTTATCTTTCATGTCTCGTACTCATTAATTTTCTACAGAATTCTGTGGCTCATTAAAAAGAAGAGCTACATACTTTCTCCTTAATAATATTTTTTTCCGTTTATGTGCATCTATAGCATCTTGAGATGTATGGTATCCCAGTTCCTAGATATGCCTGTGTCAATAGAAATGTACCAGATGAAGACCTTGATTATTTCGTTGAGGAAGAAGATTTTGTTGAGGTTAATGGTGAACGATTCTGGAAGCCATTTGTGGAAAAGCCAGTCAATGGTGAGCTTCTCTTTTCGAATCTTTAATCTCTCTTTCTTTGCTGTTTTGCCTGAAACAGTAAAATCTAAGCTTGATTCGGTGTCATTGAAATGTTCTTACTTTTAGGGTATTAGGTAAAATCTTTTTTCATATTTTGTCTAACTTTAGTGTAGTCTTCTCTCTGCATATGTATGTAGATAGTAAATGAATCTTAATTGGCTGAAGTGCTTGTTACACATTCAAGAAATGTGATTTAACTTGAATACATAGATTTTATTTGAGTTTTTATTCTTTCCTTGCTAGTTTTGGGCTATCAGCCTTGATCCCAATAGTTTTTGGATTTTTCTTTTTCTTATCTACTATTAATTGATATTCATTATGCTTGTAAAGGTGATGACCATAGTATAATGATATACTACCCTAGCTCAGCAGGTGGAGGCATGAAAGAATTATTTCGTAAGGTACTGCTTCTTTCTGCAGTTGACTTCCCTTGTTTTAAAATTGATCTAATACAATTAAACAATTGTAAAAAAACTTGGCGGATAACTGTAATTGGATCTGTCACTACCTAATGTCTTTCTGTAGAACTTCACTATTCTAGGATTGAGCTGTTTAGTTAAATTTTGTTGTTATGTGGCACATTCCTCTTGTTTAAAAATATTAATATCAATATCTCTCTGATCCAAGGTTTTTGTTTTAGGTTGGGAATCGATCTAGTGAATTTCATCCTGATGTCAGAAGAGTAAGGAGGGAAGGATCTTATATATATGAGGAGTTTATGCCTACTGGGGGAACTGATGTCAAGGTTGTGATTGTGTTGCCATCTAGATCAGCAAACGTTTTTTTAAATCTATGGTCAGGCTAATTAACATACTTTAAACATTGCAATGTGTTTTATGCTCCTGTTGGTTTCCAGGTCTCCTAAATTTAGAAAGTTGCTGTGTTAATGTCCATGTACTGTTCTGTTGACTTGTTTGTTCGTGTAATGATTATATTTCTAGATATATTCAATGTCGTAATGACAGCTGAAATAGCATATTTTGCTTGTTTTTGTTTCTGGATAACATTTTGGTTCAAGCTTGGCAGTAAAGAGTTTTCGATTGACAATCAACCTTGAAATACAGGTCTACACTGTGGGTCCCGAATATGCACATGCTGAAGCAAGAAAGTCACCTGTTGTTGATGGTGTAGTAATGAGGAATCCAGATGGGAAGGAAGTAAGTCTTCCGATCATGTCCAAACCATTCCACATATGAAATCTTACTGGGTACCAAAAGCTATTGATTGGTATAGAATGGTGATGTTCAAACTTTGACCAGGAATTGTTTCTGTATTGAACAGGTGAGGTATCCAGTTTTGCTTACACCTGCGGAGAAGCAAATGGCGAGAGAAGTTTGCATTGCATTTAGGCAAGCGGTATGTGGTGATTCCAGTTATCTGGCTCTCATTGTGGCTTGCAGAGTTCTATTGTCCCATAATTTTATCTGCGTAACAGTAATAAGGAGACGTGCCTGAGTTCTTTCCGTAATGCTTAGATTGAAGCTCATTGGGCTAAATTGTATACCATTGAAATGATTTTAATGCACTCTTTCATGTTCTCTTCCGCAATAGAATCAGTGTTAACGTCTAGCTCAGGTGTAATTAATTAGAAGGAATTATTACTTAGAGTGCTTGTAGATGCTCTTACTAATCACTCTATTCCTTATGCTTTGCTTCCGCCCAAATGCTTGGTATCGCAATATAACATATTCTCTTATAGAAAGACAAGCATACACAGATTTTATTTCCTGGCAAAATTGAAGATATTCTTGTATAATGTATTAACGGAGTTTTTCCATGTCTGCAGGTCTGTGGTTTCGATCTGCTACGATCTGAGGGAAGTTCATATGTTTGTGATGTAAATGGATGGAGTTTTGTGAAGAACTCTTATAAGTGAGACACTAATCTAAACTTCTATTTCCCTTCTGCGTTCTGACTCTTGACTCTTTGAGAGATTTGGAGCAGCATCTCTTGTCTTCTAAAAAACATACATTTTGGCTATAAGCTAGTGGAGGCAGAGCTCATTGTTATTATTTGATATAGACACGGTGTCGTCGATCATATACACTTATGGAACTCTCAGGTTGTATATATTTGGATTTTTAATCAGAAATGTCACCAGATTTCTTTCACTTGAAGGTATTACGATGATGCTGCTTGTGTGCTACGGAAAATGTTTTTGGATGCAAAGGCTCCTCATCTTTCTTCAACAATTCCTCCCATTCTGCCATGGAAAATCAACGAACCTGTCCAATCAAATGAAGGTCTAACTCGCCAAGGAAGTGGCATCATTGGAACTTTTGGGCAGTCAGAGGAGCTACGATGTGTCATTGCTGTTGTTCGGCAGTATGTTTTAGCATATGATAACCATCCTCTCTTAATTTCTCTCTGCTCACCTAGGCCCTGAGCTGTGCTTTACTTCTCTTGACAGTGGGGATAGAACACCCAAGCAGAAAGTGAAACTAAAAGTTACAGAGGAGAAACTGTTAAACCTGATGTTAAAGTACAATGGAGGAAAAGCAAGAGCTGAGGTGAGAGGGTCGGGCTTTTACCCTTTCAACTTCGTTCTGCCTATACTAATTTTCTTATGCTGTGTTTTGTTTTCAATTTTTTCAGACAAAACTTAAAAGTGCCATCCAATTGCAAGATCTATTGGATGCTACAAGGATGTTAATTCCTCGTACAAGGTAGACCCCTGATAATGGTCTTATGGCATAAGTTATGCTTATTGCTTACAGCCTAAGCCTTTCCTTGCCTGAGTGGTACTCTGGGATACATGTTTCTTTACTGATTAAGAGAACCATTGCATTCAAGGATTTCGTGGATAAATTGAAAGAAATTTAACTTAAATGAATGAGCTAATTTTATTTTGATATTCAATGATATATTTTCCAGCGAGGTGTGTCCCTAAGTAATTCAACAAATTAGCAGTAACCTAATACAGTGGCTTTCATATGTTACTTTCCTAGTTTTCACAATACCTTATTGTATTTATGTTTGATGTTTAGATCAGGTGAAAGTGATAGTGATGCAGAAGACCTTGAACATGCTGACAAGCTTCGGCAAGTTAAAGCTGTTCTTGAAGAGGTTGTGTGTTTTAACAATATTATTTTTCTGTTCTTTCCTCTGACATCTGCATCCTTTATGCAGTCCCATGTCGTTCCATTTTTTATAGACCTTGCAGTTAACTGTACAGGAACAGTTACAGCTATATTTATCGCTTTTGCAAGGATGTGGGAACTGAATTTTCGTTGCAAACTCAGTCTCATGTTGTAGATGTGTCAAACGTGCAGGGTGGACATTTCTCTGGCATATACAGGAAGGTTCAACTGAAGCCGTTGAAATGGGTTAATGTACCAAAAAGTGATGGTGAAGGTGAAGAGGAACGCCCAGTGGAAGCTCTTATGGTTCTGAAATATGGGGGTGTTCTAACTCATGCTGGTAGAAAGCAGGTAATACTATTATTTGGCAGCAGAAGATAATGGTAAATGCAGTGCAAAGTTCAGTAGTGGTATTTGTAATGAAGGCGTAGTTAATTAATGTAACGATATCTCCAGTGCAAGCGGTGGATAAGGTCTTCTCCAATTTCTTTGATGTTTGCTTATTTTTTTATCACAGGCTGAAGAACTTGGTCGATACTTTCGAAACCATATGTATCCAGGTGAGAAACTTGATCAACTTTTGTTTGTCCAATCATTTCATATTATACCTTCCATATGTCTCATTCAATTGTTTTTGAAAAGTGGATCAGTATATATTTGTTTTTGAGTGGTTTATAAAAAGGGATATGCTTTCAGGTGAAGGTACTGGTTTGCTCCGTCTCCACAGTACATACCGTCATGACCTTAAAATTTACAGCTCTGATGAGGGGCGTGTTCAGGTACAACTTCATGCTGATTTAGTAGTGACGTTAGCCATAGAGCATTCAGATATTCGCTATGTCTTCTGTATATTTCTCATTGGTTGC
Source organism: Capsella rubella (assembly GCF_000375325.1). Classification (NCBI taxonomy): domain Eukaryota; kingdom Viridiplantae; phylum Streptophyta; class Magnoliopsida; order Brassicales; family Brassicaceae; genus Capsella; species Capsella rubella. Next base: position 4,914,104 of record NW_006238918.1, read on the forward strand.
ACTGAGATATGATACGGTTCCCCAGATCAAAAGATGAATGTAATTGTACTGTTTGCAGATGTCTGCTGCTGCTTTTGCTAAAGGCTTGCTTGACCTAGAAGGACAGCTGACCCCAATCCTGGTTTGCCATTTTTGTTTACCAAGCTAGTATGGTACTTGTCAATGTCATAATCATTAAATGTCTTATCTTCTTCCTCTAGGTTTCTCTGGTTAGTAAGGACTCTTCCATGTTGGATGGCCTTGATAATGCGAGCAGTGAAATGGAAGCAGCTAAGGTTTGTCCCTCTCTCTATGATATTTTGATGAAAGTGGCTTCAGCAGATATGAGATGAAGGAAAGGATGTTTTGGTACTAGTAGAAGCATCAACCAATAATAAGTAGTGGCATGGATGAACTTCTGGATTGGATCTGTTTCTAAGACACCGAAATTTTCTTTCCAAAGGGGCTAAATAGAGGCCTTTCCAATGCACTTGCTCATCTGATGTTTGAAATTGTGGTTTTTTCATGCATGCGTAGATAGTTGAATTTCATTTTGGAATTTAGGGTGAATTATATACTCGTATGTACAGAACCAATCATGTGTAATTCTTTACAGTTTTGAATTGCTTTCCCAATTTGCCTGCAGGCTCAACTAAATGAGATCATAACCACTGGCACAAAGATGGCACGTGATTATGTCTCTTCTGATTTACCTTGGATGACTGATGGAGCTGGACTTCCTCCGCACGCTGATGAGCACCTACCTGAATTGGTATGCACATGTTTTTCCGACCTCATTTTCTAGCTGCATTTTTGTTCCTTTATTAAAAATGGAATGTTGAGTGTTTTGACACCTTGGCGAAATAATTTGTTTTTACTGGAGAGCACAAAATATTGACTCAACGTTACTTCTCTGTTTACTTTTTCGATAAATAGGTAAAATTAGCTAAAAGGGTGACTGAACAAGTGAGGCTACTTGCAAAAGATGAACACGAGAATCTCATTGAGCCTAGCGCTTATGATGTAGTCCCTCCATATGACCAAGCTAAGGCTCTTGGCAAGTCTAACATTGACGTTGGTCGGATTGCTGCTGGATTACCTTGTGGTAGTGAAGGGTTCCTTTTGATGTTTGCTCGGTGGAGAAAACTCGAAAGGGATCTCTACAACGAAAGAAGAGAGTAAGTGTATGGTCATATGCATATTAATTCTCTGTATGGATTTTATGAGTGGCACTGATCGTTAGAGTTAAATACAGACGGTTTGACATAACGCAGATTCCTGATGTTTACGATTCATGCAAGTAAGCTATATGTTTCATTCTATTATGTTGATATTTTACTATCTATCTGGATGGATTCCAGCTTTAATTGCTCCATTCTGAATATCGTACAATGTGTTGTCAAACACCAGGTATGACCTGTTACATAATTCTCATCTCGGTTTAAAAGGACTAGACGAACTCTTCAAAGTTGCGCAGGTATGAGCTGAATAAAAGGCTGTAGTTTCCCTTCCACTATTTGAAACTTTGAAATGTATTTCTCGATGTACAATTATCCAGTTGTCTTTCGGAGACAATTTTACCTTACTATTACTAGATATCCAAGATTTCCAGATTCAGACTGTGCTATTTCTGTTGTACATCTCTGTTTTGCATATCAATCTTGGACTGTATTGATTAAGGCCAGTTATGTGTTATGTGGTTGCAGTTACTTGCAGATGGAGTAATCCCAAATGAATATGGGATCAATCCACAGCAAAAACTGAAAATCGGTTCAAAGGTATGGGTTCCTTAAATTCGCCCTCTAACTTACACAATAACATATGAATGTTTGTTTTCCTCTTTTGAAAAATCCCTGAGGGTCCATGGTTTTCTCAGATGATGATATCACAGCTTAACATATGTGCTTTTTTTTTTGTTTTGTATACGAAATAAAGATTGCACGGCGCCTGCTGGGTAAGATCCTCATAGACTTAAGGAATACACGAGAAGAGGCCATGAGTGTTGCTGAATTGAAGAACAGCCAAGAACAAGTCTCTGTCTCATTGTATTCGTCGAGAAAGGAGGATCGATATAGTCAACCAAAACTTTTCATTAATAGCGATGAGTTGAGACGACCTAGCACTGGAGAGAATAAAGATGATGATGAGGATAAAGAACCCAAATACCGACTAGATCCAAAGTAAGTGGCATCTCTTTTACATTATAAGTGGCAACATATATCTTCATCATTTGTCTTAATTTCATCGATTTATTGTGTTCCCTTTTAGGTATGCAAATGTCATGACGCCTGAACGTCATGTGAGGACACGCCTTTACTTTACTTCTGTGAGTTCCTTAATCCTTTTGTTGTCTCTTTCTTTCAAGTTCCTTATCCCCTACTACATGCAACCATCCGGCTAGACAAAGCGGGGAAAATTATTTTGAAATTTTTTCATGCGACCTTAGAATTAGACTCTGATTTGTGACTAGATCACGCAACTAGCTTGACAATTGGTGGAACATGCGGTAATTGATGACTTTCTGCTCTGTAACTATTGACAGGAATCACATATTCATTCTCTGATGAACGTGCTACGGTATTGTAACCTCGATGAATCTCTTCAAGGAGAAGAAAGTCTGGTCTGCCAAAGCGCATTGGAACGTCTATGTAAAACCAAAGAACTTGATTACATGAGCTATGTAGTCCTAAGACTGTTTGAGAACACTGAGGTATACACGCATCCGTCTTTTCTCTCTCACTCTTGCCTTCAAGAGTTCAAGTTATTCACTTGTGTCTGAAACAAAAAATTTTTGTTGCCTGCAGATATCTCTAGAAGACCCGAAACGATTCAGAATCGAACTGACATTTAGCCGTGGCGCAGATTTGTCTCCCTTAGAGGTAAAAGAGCAAAGACAGACTCTTTAATTTATGGTTTGGCATGAGTCCCCTTTAGTAAAAACAAGTGCTAATAGTTTTTTCTTTGTTACATTATATCAGAAGAAGGACGAGGAAGCAGAATCGTTGCTCAGGGAACACACACTTCCGATAATGGGACCAGAGAGGCTTCAAGAGGTTGGTTCATGTTTGACCCTGGAGACAATGGAGAAGCTGATACGTCCATTTGCAATGCCAGCCGAGGATTTCCCTCCGCCGTCAACTCCAGCAGGCTTCTCCGGTTACTTCTCCAAAAGCGCCGCCGTTCTGGAGCGTCTTGTTAAACTTTGGCCCTTCAGCAAGAACACCGGCTCTAATGGCAAAAGCTAAACGCCAACAGAGTGGGTGACTAAACAAATGAATGATGATATTCCTATTTCCTAATCCATCCATTATTTTGGAACAAAATTTTGATTTTAGTTGTTTCTAATTGAGTAAAAACTATAATGTTCATTTCATTCTTTTTCTTTTTTTGTAGAATTGTTTTAAACAATTGGATTAGCGAAAATGAAAATTATGCAAGCTTTGATTAGTTGTTGCTTTTATGAATATTCCTCATAAAGAAAAACAAATAATGATTTAAAAACTGGGGTAGTCACGTAACCCGAAAAAGAAGAAAGAATTAAAAAAAAAAAAAGGAAATGGAATTTGATTCGTACCTTTTATTATTAATATTGTCCAAAAGAATAAACAAATGTTGATAATTGGTTCCAAGGAGACAAAAATAAAACACTCAGAACACAAATCCTGGAGAGGTTTGTAAACCAAGAACAACACCTTCTTAATAATGAAATAATCAATCAATTACAGTAATGAGAAAAACAAACCGGTGATTAACAAAAAGGTACGAAAATGTAGTTACTGTTGAAGCACATGTCAAAAACCAAAAAATCTCTCACTTTTTCTTTGCTCTTTGCTGGGTTCTCTCTCTCTCTCCATACTCTTAAGTCTTCTCTTCTGCTCATCTTCTCTTTCTCTCCTTCTCCGCAGACATCAATTCCCCTTTTTTGACTAAAATTCCGCGACTTGGGGTTTGATCCATTCCCAGTGAATCTCACCTCTCACTGCTTTTTTTCACCCCAGAAAAAATAAATCAATCCTTTTCCCTGCAAATCTTTGTTTTTCTCTCTCATTTCGTCTGGGTTTTTTATTTTGGGGGAAACTATGGTGGTTGTTCTGATCAAATAAATCAAAGTCTTTCTCTGTGTTTGTTGAGAGATGGGTTTGGAGGAACCTGATGCTCTTAAAAAAGCAGCTAAAGAGAATTCGAAATCGGATAAATCTAAAGAGACTGAGAATAAGAGGAAGAAGAAGAAGAAGAACATCAATGGTGATGATAGCAGTAGATATCACGAAGAAGAAGAAGAAGAAGAAGCAGCTAGTGGTTGTTGGGTTAAGTTTAGGTTTATGATTGGTTGCGTACCTTCAAAATCTGACCTTGATGCTTCTTCTTCCTCTATCTGTGGCACTACTAGCACTGGTAAATCAACTCTAAAAATTATCACTGCTTTTTCCATTTTTGGCTTTCCTTGTGTCTGTCTGAGAGGGAGAGGGATTTCTGACTGCTGTTTGTGTTACAAATGAGTGATAAAATGACAAATCTTGTTGTGTGGGTTTTAATTCTATAATTGTCTTCTTTCCATCTAGGGTTTTATATTTACAATTTGGTGCAAACTTCACGTGATGCTTGTTAGTTTACCCTTTTTGTAAGCTTCTTTGTTACCAATTATAGGGACATGGAGTTAAAGAGTCATTTTTTTTGAACTGAGCTTAAACTTGATTGTAGTTGGAGTAGTAATACCCATTTGGTTACATTTTACTTTCTCTCAATGAATCTGAGTTTTGTGGGTTGTGTTCGTTTTTTAGTTACTACAGTTGAAAGCAAGTCGGCAAATGAGAAATCAAATGATCAACCAGTTGGTCCACGTTCTTCCACAACAACTAGTAATGCAGAGAGCTCTTCATCAACTCCAGTGGTCAGTGAAGAACTTAATATTTCTTCTCACCTCAGGAAGTTTACTTTCAATGATCTTAAGCTATCCACTAGAAACTTCAGACCGGAAAGCCTTCTCGGAGAAGGTGGTTTTGGTTGTGTCTTTAAAGGATGGATTGAAGAAAACGGAACTGCTCCTGTCAAGCCTGGTACTGGCCTTACTGTTGCTGTCAAAACCTTAAATCCTGATGGACTTCAAGGTCACAAAGAATGGCTTGTAAGAAACCCTTTTTCTTCTGTTTCTTTCTCTTTTATCACTTTTCCCTTTTAATGTGTTCCTCTGCTTGTTGTAATTGCAGGCTGAGATTAATTTCCTTGGTAACCTTCTCCATCCAAATCTAGTTAAGCTGGTTGGTTATTGCATTGAAGATGATCAAAGGCTGCTTGTATATGAGTTTATGCCTCGAGGAAGTTTGGAGAATCACCTTTTCAGAAGTATGAATACCCACAACCTTATAAATTTGTCAGTGTGTAATTTGTTTGCCTTACTTGTGCTTTTATGTTTGAAGGGTCTTTGCCTCTTCCTTGGTCTATCCGGATGAAGATTGCATTAGGTGCTGCAAAAGGTCTCAGTTTCCTCCATGAAGAAGCTTTAAAGCCTGTTATATATAGAGATTTCAAAACATCAAACATTTTACTTGATGCAGTATGTATCTAACTCCTTACCATCAACATGTTATATTTGCTTTGCTTCTAACAACTGTAATCAATAATTCCCATTTTCAGGACTACAATGCAAAACTATCAGACTTTGGACTGGCCAAAGATGCTCCTGATGAAGGCAAAACCCATGTTTCTACTCGAGTTATGGGGACATATGGCTACGCTGCTCCAGAGTATGTAATGACCGGTGAGTCCTCTTTGGTTTCATGCATTTTCGTTGGTTTGAAATATTAGATGTTTGCATCTTTGTTGATTAGCTTCCTATTCAACTCCTTAAGGTCACTTGACATCAAAGAGCGATGTTTATAGTTTTGGGGTAGTTCTGCTTGAAATGCTGACTGGAAGACGATCTATGGACAAAAACCGCCCAAACGGTGAGCACAACTTGGTGGAGTGGGCAAGACCGCATCTCCTTGACAAAAGAAGGTTTTACCGGTTACTTGATCCGAGGCTAGAGGGTCATTTCTCGATTAAAGGTGCTCAAAAGGTGACTCAGCTGGCTGCACAATGTCTTAGCCGTGATCCCAAGATTAGGCCAAAGATGAGTGATGTTGTAGGAGCACTGAAACCACTTCCGCATCTCAAAGACATGGCAAGCTCTTCTTACTACTTTCAGACGATGCAAGCCGAGCGTTTGAAAAATGGGTCAGGTCGATCGCAGGGAGGAAGCGGATTTGGATCAAGAAACGGGCAACACCAACCCGTATTTCGAACACTATCTAGTCCTCATGGTCAACATGGTTCTTCGCCTTATCGACATCAGATTCCGTCTCCAAAGCCCAAAGGAGCAACTACATAGCTCATGCGTGGTGGACAAAGGCACAACAACAAAAAAAGCTAAAAAAGCTCAAGCTTTTATCGTTTTAAAGCGGCAAGGAGGTATTTTTAACCGATGTTACAGTAACTCTTAAATCGATTAATGTAAAAAACGATGGAGAACGGTGAATCCAATTGGGTTGTCTATGGAAATTTGATTTTGTCTTACAGAGAATTTCTCTGTGATTCGAGCTTTTACATTGCCTGCTGAAAGCTTAATCTATTGAAACGTGGTAAAAATGTATTGAAATTGCATCTTCGACCCCTCGTATCATAAAAACCACTTTGTGTCTTGCTGAGGATAATGAGTTTGTGAGGCCGATGATCGAAATATTGTTGCTTTTTTTTACAGGCTTAGTCTTCTTGCTATTCAAAAGCCTCATCACTAAAACAATTTTCTTGATACAATTTTTCCGTAAACCATAGCTCTGGATTTGACAAGTTCGAATTAGACTTTGATCCACGCACAACTAAAATTTTCAATTACTAATTGTTTTTTTTTTTTTTTTTTTAATCCTATCAAAAACATGGAAGCGACCACGAGTTTTGCTTGAATATTATTTGATATATCCGGATAATTAATTTTGGACCCATTGGCATTATGCATAAGCCAAACAAAGCATTATAAAAAACAAATTGGACTGAAACAAATCGGACAAAATCAAGTCTCTTGCGGACGAATGCTTATGAAACAATAAAAATCTGACCAACAAGACAAAATGCTTATAAAAATGAATCAGACCTGTAAGAATCTCTTAGAAAAATCCACTAAATAACTCGGAATTAGTGGAACAAAGAGTATTTTTTAGCAGACAAAAATAATTAGAGAGAGAACCAAGTAAAAGGATCTTAATGGTTCCATCTTCTTGAGAAGATCCTTTCAATAGTTTTTTTCTTTTTTCTTCTTATTTTCTACAAATCCAAACACCGAAAACCAAAAACCAAAAAAAAAAAAACAAATGAACGATTGTTTTAGAAAGCCAGGCAGATTTGTCCAAAGACTTGAAGACGAAAACGAAATAACTATTCTACCCCTTCATTCAGGGCCCCCATTTGAAGTTGGCTTTCTCTTCTCTCTCAAGGCTTGAGAGCGAGAGCAATCCCAACCTTAGCACTCTTCTCGATCGCCCTAGAGTCAACCTCCCCAGAAACCGTGAAGAACGACTTTGGACGCCACTCATGTTGAATCAGTGCGTTGGCTATACCAGCATTGTTCACTCTTGCCTTCACTGTGGTCAATGGGTCAATCGCGTGTTGAGTTCCAACAGTGATGGCGTTCTCTTTGGTTGTGAAGTTGTGGCTAACCTCAGCTCCAACCACGGTGTTGCTCAACGGGTTCACAATGTGGTAGTACGATGCATTCAGTTTCTCACCTTTGTCATTCCTGCAAAAACAGTTTTAGGAAAAAGAAACTTTGTTTTAAACCAGCAGAGCATTAAAACGCTCAATTCAATGAATTTCTTATGGTGGAGGCACTTACAAAGTGAGGGAAGCAATCAAATCGTCCTTGGTGAAGCTCACACCAGCATTGAAATGTTTGAAGTTGCCGGATTCAGTTTCGAATGAAACGTCAGTACCAAGAGCCACAACATTGGTTCCAACCACACCGGAGAAATTGACAATTGGGCTGCCTGTCAAGCTCAAGCTGGTGGCGATACCGGCGTAATCGTTCAAATACTGCAGCTCAAACTGTTTAAAAGAGAACATTATTATACATGTTCCAACATATCAAACAAACTGTTGCAATCTAGACAAACAGGGTAGTTAATTAGTTATATACCTTGCCAGATTTCTGATCAGGTAACTTGGCACTAAATATTGCCTTAACTCCAGGGGTAGGCTCATCAAGGGTAAAAGTGGTCAGAAGCTGCAAAATATTTATAGTATACACACAAACTGTCAAGTGAATACTTAAGCAGCAATCAAAAGGCTAAAACAAAGGTAATAGCACATAAGTCAACAGGATGGTTACTGGATTCAGATATGCTTACAGAAGAATCAGTTGAAACTTTGATGTCAGCAGTGAAGTTCTTGTTCTTCACTTGGGTAGCAACATCACCCAAAAACACGCTTCCTTTGTTTGTTCCAGTTGTAGTGATCGCCTGAAAAATCATAAAAAGGTAACACACAAGAAAGAGTCAAGTTCATGATAAACAATGAAACCAAATTACACAAAAGAAACTTCAAAATATCCTGAGTTTCAACCACAATTGCTGGTAACTGAACTTAACCGGAAGAGAATTAAAATCTAAACAGAAAGTTAATAAAAAACACAAACCTCAACTCAAGAAATCTGCCAACACATTACACATCTCACCAACAAAGAGGCAAACAAAGTAGAAAGAACAGACTCAGGAAAAAATAAAGGAAACTTACAACACCAGTGGAAGAGTAAGTGGTAACACTGAATTTCTGGTCGCCTTGGTAGTCCTTGTAGAGCAAATCTACAAAAAAAATTAACATTCAAATATCTTTTAAGATTCAAAACTCATCCACAAACAACAATCTCAAAAGAGACTCAAAACAGATATAGAAAAGCTCAACTGTACATTGATAGACATTTTCCAGATCCGCGACGAAATTTCAAATACAGCTATCACAAACGAGAGACCCAAACATTGAAACCCAGAGAAACTACTCTTATCAAATAGCATGAAATCGACGGAAACGAACACAGGAACCATCAATCAGCTCATCAACACAGGAATCCACAAAAAATTTCAACGACCTAAGCACAACCGATACATAAAACCTAAACGGATTCTCAAAAATCTCAACCCAAAACCTAAGATTCGTATAAAAAAAAAACACCTCAATGTTGACGAAATCTCAAGAACAGAGTCGCATTCGCGTCAAAAGAGATAAGAAAATGGATCGAAACGAGCTGAGTAGTACCTCTGGCTTTTTTGCCGATTTCGGTGTAGAGTCCTGGACCTTTAACCATGATTGCTTCTGGAAAAAATCGAACAAGTTGAGAAGATTCCGAAGTTGAGGAGGAGAGAGCTGTGAAAGAGAATTAGTGAAGAAAAAATATTGGTGATGTGTTGATGTGTATATAAGGGGAAGAAGAAAACCCTAATTATTTTTATTATTTTTGCCCTGCTAATCAAGCAAAAATACCTCAGCCGTTAGATCAATATTACTTGAGTCGGTGTTACCTCTTTTACAGCCGTCGATATATTTATTCCCCACTGTCCAAGGCATTTTTATTATTATTTGTTTCTTATTTTATATTTAGTTTGGCCTTTTCCATTTTCTTTTGCGTGGCAAGCAGGCGGAGAGCCGTTGGATTATTATAATAAAAATTCCTCCAATTTTTTTTTTTATAAAATTATTTCTGCTTTTGAGTATTTGACTCTGTCTATATCTAATTTTAAAAATTTAAAATTTCTGCTTTTGAGTTTGAAAATTTAAAATTTAATTTTAGTCTTGTGGTATTTTTGTTCTAAAAACAAAAATGATGGTATTTTAGAGAATGATCCATCTATATACATATATATATTTTTCTTAGAATTACATAACCATCTAAAATTGTGGATTAGATTTTACATTCTATGCTATATATATGTTTTGGTTAATGTGTTATAGGATTTCTTTAAATGGTGTTCTATTAGATTTACTTCTATAAATATATTTTTATTAGTTTGTTGCAAAATTTTCTCTCAGAAATTTTGATTTAATAAGTTGACAATTTTTTTTGTTTTTTGTATTTCATATTCATATCCGGAGAAAGAAAAAAAAAATGATATAGAATAAAGTGAATGGTTGACATTAGCTTTTATGAAAAGTTCCAAAACCAAATAAATCCAATTTATATATTTCAAAAAAAAAAAAGAGTCCAATCTATTTAAATGGGGAAAATACGCCTATATATAAATAACATGTCATATTCATATGTCCAAAAGAAAATAATATGCCAAAGTTGTTGGTAAGGCAATTAACATTCCAAATATTACCCTGAAAAAATAAACCAAAACCATTGTTTAGTTTATTAACAAGAAGCAAAAAAAATAACAAAAAAAATTAGAGAAGAAATAATATAGAGATTACCCAGTACTAACGATCTCCGGATGAAGATTATACTCTTTTGCAAAAACAAATGGCACTACTCCTTGAGGCAATGCAGCCTGCAACACACATGCAACCAAGGAGTAAATGCATATTTTGTAATGTGGTTTTGTTAGTTAATGGATCAAACTATAATGTTTTTAATTGGTACCTGTAGTATTGCGACTTTGAAGAGATTACCACGTAATCTGAAGCTAAACACAGAAGCAATCATAAGAGCTGGTCCTAATACGAACTTGAGGATCATTGTTATCATCGCCATTTTTGCTCCACATGCTATGATACTAGTTTGTGATGCCATGAACAGACCTGTTTCATTCTTATTATAATTTATCAACTTCATTTTCTTTTTCTTTTTTTTTGTGTGTGTGTGTGCAGTGCAGTGCATTAAGATACTTACCCAAGCTGAACATTGCCATTCCTAATCCTCCATCAGATATCATATGTATCGATTTATCGATCATCTCTGGCAATTTCCATCCCAATCTGTTTGAACAAAAAAGAGTATATTATATTTTTACAAAAAAAAAAACATGAGTGATATTTATTTAATGTTATTATAAACTTTAAAATATCTATATAGCAAATGCTTGAGCTTGACTATCACATTTTGATTAAATAAATATATAGAATTTAGTAGAGAGATGCGAAAAATGATCAAACAGAAAGCTTAAAATAGGAGATGCCACTACTAACTTATCGCTTTTCTTTTTTTATTTTGAAAAAAAGAGAGAAAAAACAAGTGTTGATGTATGTATACGATGATGATAAAGATTGAATCTTTAAGATGTGGAAGATGATTTATCAAAGATTGAACTAAAATAATAAGCTCCATTTCGTAAAAAGAAGATTGAAGAAAGGTGAATATTTTGTTTTCACACCTGAAATGCAAAATGGCCCAAATGATTCCGATCAATGTTGCGTATGTATTAGGATTGATTATAAGCTTTCTCCAAGCTTTCAATACAACTTTCATAGTTCCAGTAGATCTTGTTCTCACTATCGCTGCTTCTTCTTCTTCTTCTTCTTCTTCTTCTTCTTCTTCTTCTTTTGGCTCTTCCTCTATATTTACTTCTTCATTGTCATTGCCTTGTTTTACAAGAAACCAAGTTTTTTTTTAATTAGGGTAAAGTTAATTTAAAAAACGGAAAGAGTTTTTAATTAAGTTATATACCTGCATGATCTATATTGGAAGAAGCTCCAGGAGATGTTTTCGCCCTAGCGGCATTAAGCTCAAACAAGAAGAGCAAGATGGAGTACCAAATCAAGCTCTGCAACACAACAATCTGCCTCAAGATACTCTCAGCTTCATCTCCATATATGGCAGTCAAGATTGGGATTCCGAGAATGAGAGTGTTTGGAAACACGGATATAGACAACCCGGTTATGACCCAACCTAGTTTACCTCCTCCTCTTCCTCCTGTCGGATGCCAGAATCTTAAAACCAAGCCTAACACAACGAGTGCTAAGAATTTCTGGAGAACGTCAGAGAGGATGAGTTTAAGGCTCATCTTGAAGGGGTTGTTTTGAGAGATGATCTGAAATGAAAGCAAAGGGATAGAGAATTTGGCGACGAACTTGTTGATCCCTGCGCATTGCTCGGGTGTGAAGAGCTCTAGATGTTTTGCAGCGACGTAACCTAAGATCATTGAGACATAGAGAGGCACAGTTGCTGAAACAACATGGTAGATATCAAGCCAAGAGATCATTATTTATTTTTTGTTCTGGTTTTTTAAATTGTCTGAAATTGTTTAATTTTCATACAATAAAAAAACCAAAACAAACAATGAAAGATCTGAAACAAAACTAAAATTAAAAAAAAAACTCGAAGGAACAGTTTCTTCCGAATTAATGGAAAGAAACTGTTTGATCTTATGGCATATATATATATATATATATATATATAATGTGTAAAGTCGATGGCTTTTTCTTTCAGGGTTTTTGATTCCACAATGGAAAATTTAGTTTCGAAGGCAACAAAAACTCTGGGTTTAATTTTTTTTTTTTCTTGTATGTATTGCTTGAAATTAATTAAGAATAATTTTGTTTCCCTTTTATCTAGAATTCTTGTTGAGTTGAGGTTGCCTAAAATTATCATATTTACAAAAAGTAATTACTACGATATTTTATTTTTCTTTCAAAATAAATGGTGTTTTCTTCTCGCCACATTTATTTTTTTTTATAAGAAAAGAACAAAAAAAAAAAAAGATAAAAAGAGAAGGCTGTTTAATTTGTCTTTTGCATGAACAAAGAAGAGCTAAATATGCTCCAACAGAACTTTAGTTTTATAGCCTTTGATTTTTTCTTACCTTAGATACTTAAACTCATTTTTCCTTTTTAATTACAAACCGCTTTATTAATATGCTTATATATAATTTATAGCCAATTTTATAATTGATGACCGTTTCCAGTCAGATAAGATATAGTGTAAAAGGTACCAATACCATTAAATGTCTTTATAAAGTAATGATAGTAATTCTTATATACGACATACACATATGAACATAATGCTTATATATATATATATGATTATCTAATTAACTAGCCGATATTTTCAACAAGATCATACGCATGCATATACATATGATATATGAGAATAAAAAGAAAACCAAGAGAATAAAGAAGTGAATTGAGAAGGAAGTAATCATGAAGCATAATATTTGTTTGTTTCTAAAATTGGTTTGAAGATTGAAAACAAAGCATTTTACGTTTGTAAACATATATGGAAATTTTGTTTTTCTCTTTTTAGCTAAATCAGAAACTGTCTCTTTCTTTTAGTTTGCTTCTTACAAGAAGGAAGCAAATTAAATGCTTACCATTTTAGATTGAACCGAGAAACTTTGGAACATTTGAAAGCTAAATTTGTCTGTGGCAACGAATCAAAGCCTCATGAAGTTCTTTTTTTTTTTTTTAAATGTTCGCACCATTTTAGTTTTTATTTTACAAAAATACGTTAGCAACATTATGAATTTCAAATCATTTTTTCTAAAAAAATCTAGAATCATAAATCTGTATACAATATATGTTTTTCACTCAGAAATAAATTTAAGTTAAGATATATGATAGATCTTCCTATTTTTATCCCAAATATAAACGAAGGAAAATTTTGGGAGCTAAAAATAATGAAGTTAAAAATGAAAATATAGAAACTATCCACAAATAAAAAATGACGGCTCTCCATTCTTAGCGGTAAATTCCTAAAATTGGAGATTACTTCTTAATCAAGTTTATTTAAACACCAAACCTTCACATTTTAAAAAAAATCATCATCTAAAGGCTTTAGGCCCTCAAAGAAAGAAACCAAAAAAAAAAAAAAACGACCGAAAGCTTAGTAATTCTCCATTTAAATCTAAACCCCTTAAGAAAACAAAGGGAACAACAAAAGATTGTTTAAATAGTCAAAACTGTTTTCTGAGAAAAGAAATTAGAAAAAGAAAGAAAGATGGAGATGGCTAGGCTGTTAAAGTTGATGTTTATGTTTTGTATTGCCGGTCTTATTCCGACCATACGAGGCAACATTTCTGAGTTGGACGAGTATTGGTCGAAACGAGCCGACGCAGCCCGAGAATTCACTCTAAAAGCTTATCATTCTGATCCTTACGAAGTTGTCGATCACTTTCATGAGCGTCATTACGAGTAAGTCAAGTCAGTATCTCTGAGTTGAACCCAAAAACATTACTAATGTTTGATTCTTGTTTTGGTTTTGGTATATATATGTATATGTAGTAACTCTACTGATGTTACGGAGATCGAGGAAGATGGCAGTGCTAAGCCTGAAGAGGGGAACTTAGAGGAGCACAAAGAGGAGAACATAGAGGAGAACCAAGAGGAGAACATAGAGGAGAACAAAGAGGGGAACAAAGAGGGGAACATAGAGGAGAACAAAGAGGAGGAAGAAGATGAGCAAAAAGAGGGCATTGAAATGCTTGGAAGCTCGACAAACAGCACGAGACGAAGCCTAAGAGGTAAAGGCAAAGGAAAATGGAGTAAGCTTAGGGGACCCTGTACCGCAAGTAACCCTATAGATAAATGTTGGCGTTGCCGTTCGGATTGGGCCAAGCGTCGTAAGAAGCTTACACGTTGTGTCCGAGGGTTCGGTCACAGGACGACCGGAGGAAAACGCGGACGCATCTACGTGGTCACAAGCAACCTTGACGAAGACATGGTGAACCCTAAACCCGGGACATTGCGTCACGCCGTGATTCAGAAGGAACCTCTCTGGATCATTTTCAAGAACGATATGCACATTCGTTTAAGCCAAGAGCTTCTGATTAATAGCCACAAGACGATCGATGCACGAGGAGCTGATGTCCATATAGCGCATGGCGCGGGGATCACAATGCAGTTTGTGAGAAACGTCATTATCCACGGACTCCATATTCACCACATTTTCGAGAGTAGCGGTGGTATGATCCGAGACTCGGTAGACCATTTCGGAATGAGGACTAGAGCCGATGGAGACGGTATATCGATCTATGGTTCGTCTAAAATTTGGCTTGACCATATTTCAATGTCGAAATGTCAAGATGGACTCATTGATGCCATCGTTGGATCCACTGCCATTACAATCTCCAACTCTCATTTCACTCACCACAACGATGTGAGCATCCATATATTTATTAGTATACTTAAAATTATATTGATCATTGACACTAACCACTAAATTTGCAAATTTTTTTTCCGGGATATTTGTCTTTGTGTAGGTGATGTTGCTTGGTGCTCAAAACACGAACGAAGCGGACAAGCATATGCAAGTCACAGTGGCTTATAACCATTTCGGTAAAGGACTTGTACAGAGGATGCCTAGGATCCGATGGGGATTTGTTCATGTTGTGAACAACGACTACACTCATTGGGAGCTTTACGCTATCGGAGGTAGTCAAGGTCCTACTATTCTCAGCCATGGAAACCGATTCATAGCTCCTCCACACAAACCTCATTACAGAGAGGTACGTGCAAAAATGAAAACATATTGGGTTACATTACATATAGCACCAAATGAAGTAGACTGTAAAACTTATAAATACGAATAAATGTCTACGTAGGTGACAAAGAGGGATTATGCATCAGAGGACGAGTGGAAACACTGGAACTGGAGATCTGAGAAAGACGTGTTCATGAACGGAGCTTATTTCAGACAATCTGGTGATCCTAAATACAAATGTGCGCATACGAGGCAACAAATGATCAAACCAAAACATGGATTGGCTGTTTCTAAGCTGACCAAATACGCCGGAGCACTTGATTGCAGAGTCGGGAAACGCTGTTAGAAACATTTCTATTTTAAGATGTCTCTAAGACAATTTTTTTTTGTCCAACATTTTGATTTTTTGCTTCTAATCTAGTTCAGGAAATAAAGAATTAAGGTTGGTAAAAATGATTAAAAAGAAGGGAACTCTAATTTGTAAGGATATATTTTTTTGTGTGTTGTGTAATGAAAAAAACAAGTTTATATAAAAGAGCAAGCGAAAACAGCTGCTTCTTGTACTACGTACGTACATAGTCCACACTCCGCATTTGCTCACTTCACCTATACAAACTTAGGCTTCAATATTTTTTTAGTGTTTTGACCGATATGTAGCTAATACGAATAACTAAAAATGTGTTTAAGTAAGTGTAGATGACAAATTGACAATTATATTATACATGTTTTAAAAATACTGAATATTAAGAAAAATATCAGCAGAGAGAATAGAGTTGGAACCAAATAATAAAACATGTTCCGATTTGGCAAGCAATTACGATTTGATACGTGCTCAAAAATTGCTTAATAGTGTCGTCAAAGATCTCGATTATAAATGAAAATAATACGCCTTGAAAATAAACAAATAATATTGTCAAAGAATACCAAATGATGCCAAATATAAAATATCAAATCAAAAGAACAAATATAATAGTAATAACAAAAACAAAGATTCCTAGTACTCATTCCCATATAATCCGGGCAGGAAAAAAATAGACTTCAGGGCCAAACTCGGCATTTCCTAAAACTACGCATACAAATGCTTTCACTTAAAGCAAAACACACAAAACAAAACCATCCTCCGATTTCAAAAGTAGTTCAAAATTAAATCAACGAATATTAGTGTAATATGTATAACATTATTCAGTGAATACGTTCATATCGAAGAATCAACAATTCGTGATTGAAATATTTCAGTAATTCATTGCATTGTGAGATAAATAAAATCCGGTTAAGCATAGCCGGGTTATAGTAAACCGGCGAGCAAGTAGGAAATAAGGTATGTTTCCAAAATTGCCCTGTTGCGAAGACCGAAACGGATAGAAAAAAAAAGAATCCGCTGTTTGAGAAAACACAGCCCATAGGAAAAGAAAAGAAAAAAAGGAATGGCCCCTGGTTTTGTATTGGTAATGGTATCTCTCCCTCTCTATCTCTCTATTCTATCTTCTTCTCTTTTCTCTTTCTTATTATTTTTTTAATTTTTTCCCTGTTTTATATCTCTTCCCTTCACTCTTGTTTTCTTCTTCTTTCATACCATTCCCAGATTCAGATTTCTTTATTTGGTTGAGTTTGGTGAGATTTATGGGGTTTGAGATGAAACCAGAGAAAGATGTTTTGGAATTGATTTCTACTAAGAATCAATGTAAGGCTAATCCCAATTCTGTTAATAACAAGAAGAAGAAGAAGAACAAGAACAAGAAGAGCAAGAAGATGATGATGACGTGGCGACGGAAGAAGATTGATTCTCCGGCGGATGAGATCACGCCGGTGCGGCGGCTCTTTAATACTTGCAAACAAGTGTTCTCTGATTGTGGTCCTGGTGTTGTTCCTTCTCTTGATAAAATCCAACAGCTTCGAGATATTCTTGGTATATATAATACTTACTTGAGTTCCCCATTTTTCTTGTTCTGTTTTTTTTTCTCTTCCATAAATTTGATTTTTTTTTTTTTTTTTGAATATCAGACAATATGAAACCAGAGGATGTCGGTTTAACTCCGACCATGCCGTATTTCCGACCAACCGTCCGAACGGAGAATGGTTCTTCGCCGCCGATAACCTATCTGCATCTACACGAATGTGCTCAATTCTCGGTAAACACTCTCTCCAGTACTTTGTCCTCTTTCTTGTGGTATAAGTAATCATGATTAGGGTTTTTTATCGTAGATTGGTATATTCTGTTTGCCGCCTTCTGGCGTCATTCCACTTCATAACCATCCTGGGATGACAGTGTTTAGTAAGATTCTCTTTGGTACAATGCACATCAAGTCGTATGATTGGGTGGTTGATGCTCCAAGTAAGTTTACTTTCATCCCAAGAAAACTTTTTGTCAAGCTGTAAACACTTGTTTGTTATTGTTACCCTTGCAGTCAACTCATCGTTGGTTTATTAGGGTTCATTAGATACTAGAATGTGGATTCTGATAGAAGTGGAAAGTAAATATAATTGCTTATAAATTTTTGTGTAGAAGATCCAATATATCCCAATTTGGTAGAACGTTACGTTATGGGCTATGATTGGTAATACTCATAATGGTGCGGAACGTTGATGTAGGGGGATATGGTATACCACTTTATGCATAGTGACTTTATATGTCTCTGGTTGTTCCCACATTTTAAAAAGAGAATTTTGCCATCCTGTTTGTTACCTAGCGAAGTTGTATTAGTCTCTGTTTTAGGCTGCAAGTAAAACTAAATCACTTTGTCTTACACCAACTGTAGTGAGAGATCCAAAAACCCGGCTAGCAAAACTGAAGGTGGACTCAACATTCACCGCACCATGCAACGCCTCGATTTTGTATCCTGAAGATGGCGGGAACATGCATAGGTTCACAGCGGAAACAGCTTGCGCGGTGCTAGACGTGCTCGGCCCTCCTTACTCCAATCCAGAAGATTGCACTTATTTTCTAGACTTCCCTTTCGACAAACTCTCATTAGGTCAGCTTCTCTATACATATACTAATTAGTGATAGTCTTTCAATAACTTGGACTATATAGATTAAAAGTTTTATGTTGTTTCCAGAGGACGAGGAGATTTTGAGAAGTGAAGAGGAGAAGGAAGGTTATGCATGGCTGCAAGAAAGGGATGATAAACCAGAGGATCATACGAACGTAGTCGGAGCATTATATAGAGGCCCAAAGGTTGAAGATTGAGAGCTTTTATATCCATTTCACTTCTCAGATTTCAAATCAGTTTCTTTTTTCTTAGTTTAAAATTCTTCTTTGTACATAAAAAAACAAAAAAGGAAAGCAAAACAGGAAAAAAGGAAAAATCTTTACTGGTTTTAGTTTAAATCTTGGTCTCCGTTCAACTTCTTTCTTTCCAATAGTAACCAAAATAAAATAGACTTGACCTTGTTATATATGAATGGTGTGTTTCGGATCCGAGAACTAGGGTTTATAATTTGTTTTCAGTTTCAATTTCGATCAAAATTTTTGTTGTTGATTTAATTTAAAAATGATCTCCATGTGTAATGATAAAAAGCAACGCAACACCATTTTAGCAAAATATATTGTTTCTTTTTTTTGTTTGAATGCAAAAATATGGGACATACTAATTCGTTTGAGAAGTTGTTATTTTTGGTTCATTACTTCATTATTCATAGATTTTTGCCTGGATTATATATAAAATAAAATATTGGCCTGAAGAAAATTAGAAAAGAAACCATTGCAAACATTTTTCGTTAAACCCATTTATATTGTGTTGAGATTGTATGCTAGCTGTGTAGTTAGGACAAAGTACTTTGAATATATTCCACAAAATGATCTCCTAATTTGAACATTCAACGATGTAGCAATTAACCGGATAGAGTTGGTATATAAAATTCGAATTTAAACCGGCCGATCGATATGCTTATCACATTTCCACGAAGAAGAATAACTAAGTAGTAAGTACTACGAGGTGTACATGGACATGTACATGTACTATGATTCCTTCAACTTAATCAAATATACTATAATTCCGCTAATTTTTGAATTCAAATATCTTGGATAATGCATAGAGATGGGAGCCTTAACCAACAATGAATAAATAAATGGTTGTAATAAAAATATCATTCATTCAATGACCAATCTTAAACCATTGACCTAAAACTTCAATATAGAGAATCTCCAAGTTGTCTTTAAACTTTATCAATCTTTCTTTCTTTATTTGTTTAATTTCAATGTCTAAATCCAAACCATTGACCTTAGGTCAGTAGTAGTAGATATATTATACAATATATTCGCAAGTTGATTGATTGATGACCCAAAAAATACGAACTCTTCCTCACAATACACATAACAAACATCTCATACACTAACATTTTTATTTGGGATATGTTAACCAGATATTAAACCTATTGTGTTAAAGTTCAGGTCAAGATCGCTGATCTGTCTTTGCGAGTCTCAGAGACATGTTAGTTGACCCTTTCATTCACTCATTGTCTGAAAAACTCAATTTCTTGCATATTTATTATAATAAACAGTGAGGCCATATGAACGAACATAACTAAGCTACACTGGAACTGAATAAAGAAAGTTATCGCTAATTAGAAGAAAATTAATTAATACAGCTGACCAAAGACTTTTTATTGTCTAAATAAGACTAAAAGGTTGATAATCTTCCTTTGTCTTGTTATGGATGATTAAGCATGATCAATAGTTTTCCACATACAAGTATTTAAATTTCAGCATCACTCTTGAAAATGAAAACTGAAGGGTTTAGTCATCGCATCACAATATTAAATGAAACAGTTTTACATTAAAAAGATATATGGAAATTACAGGTAATTAAAGAGTAATGGCATACAAAATTATCATAACATACTTTGAAATTTCCATGTAATTGGTAATTTCTAAATAATTTTACTTAGTTAATGGAGAATTAATCATGTGGGACGTGCCAATGTAATATCTCAATACTAATTCAATAGTTAGCTGTTTTATTTAATCAATTAAACAAAAGCCACATTGCGACCACGATTGTTTACTTAACCATATAATGAACTGTACAATATTTATTATAATTAACAAGAAAGTCTTTTGTTTACTATTATCTAAATTTACAAAAAAAAATGGATGATGTAAGTTGAGTTGATCAAAATGTTTTACTAAGATTTGTTTGAGATTAAAAATAGAAAAAATCTGTGGGAGCTCAGATCCCCAAAAGATTAAATAAATGGAAACTTGGATCGAGACTAATTAAGTATTCAAAATTCAACTTGGCCTATATGTAAATGTAATCATATTCACGAAATAAATTATTAATTGCTTTGCAATCACAATTTAAAAAATCGTCTCTCTTCTTCTTATAGTTATAGTTAGGTACGGCACTACAAACAATTATAGTATTGATTTGAGATTAGAACTAGTAAATGAATTGTCAGGTTTGAAGAATTGGAGACAGGAAAGACGACAATCTGCAAGCTTACATTAATAATTAAAGAAAAATGGTTAGCTACTTAATATGTTCTCTCGTAATATTACGGATACTACTCTTTACGAATACAATGCTCATGTGTATAATTATAAATATTACTCAAAAAAATATGTATAAGAGTTGACACTAACTATAGGAGAACATAACAAATAATGCATGTTTCTTTTTCAACGCCATGCAACGTTACGTCACTGACGAAATTTGACAAGCAAAGTATCAACTATGTGAAGCATTTGACATTCGCATGTTAATTGGTTATAAAAATGAATTTAGATGTAACACGAATATGATAACAACATTTGAAAAAATAAACAACAAGTAATCTTCTTATATATTAGCAAAGTCAATAGTTGACAAAATCATATAATTACCGTGTGTGACCAGCGTATTGACCGGTATACGCACCCTTTGGCCTATACCATATGAACAAGGTTCGCATATACTATATAACAACTAATTATATCAAATGCCTAATACTCTTTTCATTTCTCTTGTTGCATGGTTTGACTTTTAGATGATTTGTTTCTTAATGACTTATTGTTGAATTATACTCGAATCTTAAATAAAAATACTCATTTTCAAACTTTGTTTTCGATTTATACGATTAACCAACTTGTTTGATTAATTAATAGCATATCAATCTTATTTGTTTTTAAACCATCCTCTTTAGAAGAAAAAAAACCCATCCTATTTAGTCTTTTCTTTTAGGAAAGATTGCTAATTATACTAAAAAATAGAAAAAGTTGAAAATAAAATACAGAACAATGTTAGAAACCCTAAGTGAATAAGTAACGGAACAGTGAAATGTCATTTTTCTCACTATATATCAATATAGGAATATTGTCGATATATGAGGACTTGGATATATAAAAACATGTGTTTGATGAGAGAGGAACTAATAAATACACAAAAATAAAGAAAGAATATAAGATTGAAAGAGTTGACGAATGCTCATGTGGATGTGAGGCCATGAAGAAATACAAGTCTTCTCCCATGAAGCTTCAAGGACATATCCTTTCACATTATACAATCTCTATTTGACGCCGTACATTTAGGCTCTTTCTTATATATATGCGTATATGAATTACATTTATTGCTTTTGGACATTTCAATAATATTCTAATTTACTAATCAAGATCCATAATTCCATATTATATAAACTCTATTTATCTACACTTGGTTCGATTAATAAGAAGGAAGGTTATACTTAATATTCTGTTAAAATTCATCATAGGTTTCATGTAAAAATCCTTCACTAAATTTATTTTAAATACCATTGAATTCACTAGTATGTATACCAAAAAAAAAAAAAATCATGCTTTAAAAAAAATTGAAACACACAAAAAGATTCGTAAATTATGCTAACTTTGTATCAAACATTTTTTAGAATTTTATGTACTAGCTAGTTGTGATATTTTGTTTTAATTGACCCTACTAAAACGGAGAAGTAGTATTATTATCAACAAAGTCAGGAAATAAATTATTTATTTTCGCTAGTTAGTTTACAATAAATTACACAGATATGATTGGAGGAAAAGGTACCAAAATTCAATAAAAATAAATTTAAAAAATTGAACATGTTGAAGTGTTGACGCTTTGGGTCCCCTCGAAGAAACTTACACACAGACACATATGGCTATAAGTAAAGGGTTTGATATTTTGTCTTTGGAGAAGAAAAAAAAGAGATATATCAAAGAGAGAAAAAGAAAATTCAAAACAAGAAGAAGAAGAAGACAAAGATCTTATATTTCTACCAATGGAGGTTCTTTTGAAGTTACCCATCTCAGATTCTCCTCTTAAGGATAAAGTTTTTGGATCTGTTCAAATCCATGAAGCTACTAAGGTAAACATACCAACTCTGTATGGACATATATACACAGAAACTGTATTTGTTAATGGAAGAAGGAATTTATATCACAAAAAAAAAATGTACAGTTACGTTGTTTATCCTCTATGGATTTCTTAATGCTTTTATGTGATTTTTGTATCTTTATAATTGCTTCGATCATCGTAATTGATAAAACTAAATAAATATAAAGAACTCAAAACTTTACCGCGTTCGTTAGAACTAAGTATAAATCGCTATGATTTGTTAGAACTCCATGGAACAATTTTAGATTTAGTTGATTAGAAGTTTGATCAAATTTTTATTCAATGATCTTTTAATTAGGGTGATAGTGATGATCATCAAGAACTTGAATCTGCCAAGGCCGAGATGAGCGAGGTGAAGGAAGAGAACGAGAAGCTTAAAGGGATGCTCGAACGAATTGAGAGTGATTACAAATCTCTTAAACTCAGATTCTTTGACATAATTCAACAAGAACCTTCAAACAACCCATCTCAAAGCCAAAACATGGTTGATCATCGCAAGCCAACGACCACAGACTTGAGTTCTTTTGATCAAGAACGCGAGCTTGTATCACTTTCACTCGGGAGAAGAAGTTCTTCCCCAAGTAATAGCATCTCCAAAAAGGAAGAGAAAGACGCAAAGAGCGCAGAATCCAACGCTGACAAAGAGCTGACCAAGGCCGGCTTGACCTTAGGGATCAATAACGGCGACGGTCGTGAATCAAACATGAGTTTGTCTATCGAGAATCCGGCCAATTCTAGCCTTGAAAATAGCACAGAAGAAGCTCCTGGAGAAAGTTGGCCACCAAGTAAAGTAACCGGAAAGAGAAGCTCTCCGACACCAGCCCCCGGTGGCGATGTTGATGGTGAGGCCGGTCAACAAAATCATGTTAAGAGAGCTAGAGTTTGTGTTAGAGCAAGATGTGACACACCAACGGTATGTCCTCTTTAAATTTATTTTTAACGTTGGTCATTATAAAACCATTTGCTTATTATGTATCTATGACCAATATTGATTCGGACATGCTTGTTGTACGTTGTATAGATGAATGATGGTTGTCAATGGAGAAAATATGGACAAAAGATTGCAAAAGGAAACCCATGTCCACGAGCATATTATCGCTGCACGGTTGCACCTGGATGTCCCGTTAGAAAACAGGTAATATATCTACTAAACAATAATCAAATATATCTATGGATTTAATCCTCGATCGTTTCCCAGTCTTGATAGATCTGATTGAGATTTTTTCAGTCATAAAAAGATGAAGGAAAAATTAAACAATTTGTTGGTCTTTTCGATAATTTTTTTACTTTAATTAACTTGGGTTAGATAGAGTCATAGCGGCATTATGAACTATTTATTATTCAACATCGTTTTCAGACTAGTAGTTTGAATGGTGTCCATAGACATCTAATTTGAACAATCCCTACTACATGACCGCGACTGTTTTGTTTTCTTGCAATTGCGTTGCCATGTTTTTATAGAAATATGTGTAGCGGCCAATTAATGTTACATTTTTTTTTTTTAAAGGTGATCAAACTAATTTTCTTAAACTATGGATGTTTTAGGTCCAAAGATGTGCAGATGACATGTCCATACTAATCACGACCTATGAAGGAACACACAGCCATCCTCTTCCACTCTCAGCCACCACAATGGCCTCCACCACCTCAGCAGCCGCCTCCATGCTCCTCTCCGGCTCCTCCTCCTCATCAGCTGCCGAAATGGTTGGAAACAACCTCTATGATAATTCAAGATTCAACAACAACAACAACAACAAATCCTTCTATTCACCCACACTTCACTCCCCATTACATCCCACCGTCACTCTAGACCTCACCGCCCCACAACACCCGTCTTCTTCTTCGTTGCCTTCTTTGAACTTCAACAAATTCTCAAACTCATTCCAAAGATTCCCACCCACAAGCCTAAATTTCTCCTCGAATGCATCATCTTCATCATCCAACTCGTCCAATCTTAACCTACCCGCAATATGGGGTAACGGGTATTCCTCTTATACTCCGTATCCTTACAATAATGTCCAATTTGGGACGTCCAGCCTAGGAAAAACAGTCCAAAATAGCCAGTCTTTAACCGAAACCCTAACAAAAGCGCTTACTTCCGACCCAAGTTTCCACTCGGTGATCGCAGCAGCGATCTCTACTATGGTCGGATCCAACGGGGAACAACAGATCGCCGGTCCACGGAATTTGAATAGCAATAACATTCAACAAACCACCACGACGAACAATAACAAAGGATGTGGAGGCTATTTTAGCAGCTTACTGATGTCTAACATAATGGCAAGTAATCAAACGGGTGCGTCTTCGGACCAACCATCGTCGCAGCTTCCTCCCTTCTCTATGTTCAAGAATTCTTCTTCTTCGTCTTCTACGACTAGTTTCGCCAACAAGGACGAGAAAAGCTAGAGACATTATTGTTTTTTGGGGTGAATTTTTTTTTATTAGGTGTTTTAGTTTTGTATTAAAAGATGTTGATTCTTGTTCGTCCATCTCTCAAAAAGTGTTTATTATTTTCTTTTTAAGTTAGGAAACCGTGGAACAAAATTCAAATAATCCAAGATTAAATGTACAATTTTAATGTCTTCTTGTGTGGAGCAATAATTTCTTCTAATTAATATTTAGATCGAGATGTTATAGATATATAATAATTCATTTATCTAGTAGAATAATAATAAGAAAGCGAGAGTCATATAAAAATAAAATAAAGACAATTTTGTCGTAGTGGGCCTAAAAAAGGGCTTTAGTGAGAAATCTTTGACATTCAACGTAAAAGCCCAAATAATTATGTGATAAACACTGATCACCATTATTTCCCTTAAACACAAACACACCATTTTTATGTGTTAACGTTCGGTGATTCACGCAGCTATTGTTGTAAAGATTTATGCGAGTAAAGGAACAAAAAATAATAATAATAATTGGAAACACAATCCGGATTTATCTCCTAACTCTTCTGGGAATCACAGATTGGTCAAAATTTCCTATTTTTGTCTTATTTTATCTAAATAACATTCAACCTCTATAAATAATACTTTACCAAGATATTCATCTGACGCATATTACTTCTAAATCCTTTTCAATATGGCGAGGGTTCCTATGTTGTTATGTTTGGTTCTATTGGTGACATTAGGAGTTGTGATAAGTGTCTCGTTTGCCGACAACGTTGAAGTGAAATCGCAACATTTGGAGAGCAGTAAGAAATATAAGAATCATGTTGAACATCATAATAGTAAACACACAGAGAAAGGAGGCGAAAAGGTAGGTGGTGATCACCATGCTGGTTCTGATGCTGTCGATGAAAACGATAAGAAGGACAAAAAGAAAGGGCATGATCAGAAAGACAATGTTGATGAGAAGAAGAGTGCTGGTCATGATAAAGATGGTGTTGCTGATGATGATGAAAAGAAGCATCATCAGGATAAAATGAAGGATGGACAGAATGGTGATGATGTTGATACGGATGATGATACTGATGATGATACCGATGATGATACTGATGATGAAGATGAAGTTGATGGAGATGACGATGAGAAGGAGAATATCGGGTTATACGAGCTCAAGAAAGGAAATATAACGATCAAATTCACAAATTGGGGTGCTTCAATCATGTCTCTCAATTTCCCTGACAAAAATGGTTTGTGCACCAAATCACACAATTAATTGTTAGCCAAAGTAAAATAAAAAACTCATATGGATTGTGTTACAATACGGATTTTCAGGAAAAATTGGCGATATTGTACTTGGCTACGACAGCGTCAAAAGCTACCAGGTATGTAGAAAACTTTTTTTTTTTTTTTTTTTTTTTTTTATGGAGGAATGTAGAAAACTCATTTTATTGTGTATTTTATACTTTTAATGTGTTTGATAAAGTAATTTGCGACCCTAATTTGTTGTATTCACTAATTAGACCGATAAGGTCTATTTTGGAGCGACCGTGGGCCGAGTAGCAAATAGAATAGGAAAGGCCCAATTCAAATTGAATGGTAAAGAGTACAAGACAAGTGCCAACGATGGCAAAAACACACTTCATGGTAAAATTAATTATGATTGCTAAAACATACATTATTCAGATCAATCAGTTATGATTTATATGGAAATTGTGTAATTAATGAATTAACATTTTTTTGGTAATTTAGGTGGGAAGAAAGGGTTTGGGGATGTTGTGTGGGCAGTTACAAAACACAAGTATGATGGCAAGAAACCTCACATTGTCTTCACGTACACAAGTCCTGATGGCGATCAAGGTCCAAAACTTTTGTTTTACAAACCTCTCATTTTTAAAAAAAATTTACTATCAAAGGAAGAAATTAACGATTTCTTTTTTTCTTCTCTGTATATCAATAGGGTTTCCTGGAGAACTCAATGTCACGGTGACATATACACTTGACAAAGACAATGAATTAAGTGTGGTGATGGAGGCAAAAACTAAAGATAAAGCAACTCCGGTGAACTTAGCTCATCATACTTATTGGAATCTTGGTGGTCATAACGCTGGAGATATTTTGTCTGAAGAAATCCAAATCCTCGGCTCAAGTTATACTCCCGTCGACGGTGAGCTCATTCCCACCGGACAGATCTCTCCGGTGAAAGGAACTCCTTACGACTTTCTCCAACTCCGTCCTATAAAAGATAATATTAAGGATCTTAAAACAGGGTGAGTGGTAACACATATACACTTTGCTAAAATATAATTGTGGTACGAATAATTAAGTTAACCTACATGATTATTTTACAATCTTGCAGATATGATATAAATTATTGCTTAGATGGTAAGGCGGATAAGATGAGGAAAATAGTGGACCTTGTAGATAAGAAATCAGGGAGAAAAATGGAGTTAACCGGGAACCAACCGGGTTTGCAATTCTATACCGGAGAAATGTTAAAGGACATCAAAGGGAAGAATGGGGCTGTTTACCAAGCTTACGGAGGGTTATGTTTAGAAACACAAAGTTATCCTGACGCTTTAAACTATCCGAAATTTCCTTCACAGATTGTTGAGCCAGGGAAGAAATACAAACACACGATGCTCTTCAAGTTTTCCATTGTCTCGTAGATTGTTTTAGATTTTGGTACATGGTTGGTTACCTTTGCTACCATGTTTAATGTTCATGAGGAAGAAACTTATTATACTTTAAGTTTGTAAACAATTGTTACTCTTCTCAAATCTCATGAACCTAAGGTGTATATTCCATGTGCACGTAGTTTATGTATATATAAGTCTTAACCACTATTTCTTCCTTCTTGTTTTGATAGGTAACTTGGTTGTGAAAATAACTTTATAAGTAAATCATGAATCATGATGACCAAATTTTCGTTATTTTTTTTAAATAACCATATGAATTTGATTCAAGGTCCGAAATCAGTTTGTGATGCATATTAAAACTCTACTGAATTAAGACGTACTTGAAGGGTTTGATAAGGCTTTGTATCTTAGAGTAAGATCCCCACTAGCATGTCAAAGACGTACCAATCACAATAAGATGCTCACACCAAGTGTTTTCAAGAATCTTGACGTCCTTTTCTTAAAGCATCTCTACATCTTTTTTTTTTTTTTTTTTTTGGGTATAATAGAAAGCATCTTTTCGAAGACTTTACTCATTGGTTCATCAAACAAATACCCTTCGGGCATATGTTGGGATGTCGCTAGTGGTCGTCGTCGGCTTAGACAATCTCATCTTGGCTTTTGTTATTTTCAGTACGTAAACCCAATTGTGATTAAAATAAAAAATCATTATAACTCTTAGTTTTGTTGGGGATTATATCTCTGGAACGAAAACAAACTAAATTAGAATGAGTTTGTGATGCACCAAAATTAACGAGATACGACTTAGTATGTAAACGCTTAAGAATTAGTTCATCCCCAATATATACACTTTTTAAAAAAGAGTTATGTAAGCAAAGGTAAAAATTAATGTCCTCTGCAACAACTTACGAAACAAAACTCAATATCCTCACATCAGTTTAATGTTCTTTACAGAATTATTTGTTATTACCATTGCAAAGTATAATTACTTAATTTTAAGTTAAAACTAAAATACATTTAATACAATTATGGCGGGTCAATTTATTCGTTACACGGTGTTTAATTTGTTAAATCAAATGTAGAAAAGTAGAAAACAGAACATTTTGTAGGAGTTGACCTATCCATTATCCATCAACATAAACATGTGCACTTCACCAAAATTCTTATACAACCATATAAATTATATGAGAATTAACCAAGATTTCACATGCCATTCTCTAGCTATGTATATATTCCATATATAAACTACGTACATATGCAAGTACGTACACGTATTAAGTGATGTCCGAATAGATTAGTAAAGTTTACACACATGTATATAGATTTGCGATCTCACCATAAAATGTAAAGTCTTATAGTAACTTTTTAAAAACCCTAAATCCCTATATGAAAATACGATTGAGTAGAAAAACTAAACATGTATTCGTTTAGTGATTTATTGCAATAGAGTTAAGAAAAAGCCATTGCCTAACAACTTAACCACCTTTTAATTAATTGTATGCTACACAATACGAATACATATATACAATATGTAATAGATTTCTTTTGGCCAAACTTTCACAATCGCAAGTGTTTTTGTAGGAAGTGAAGTGGTGGCAGTGAGGTCACATGGAGAGCCCAAAAAGAAGAAAAATATTTGGTACTCTATTTGTTTTCTAGTGTAATAACAAAAGATTAATAAATGTATATACATATATAGAGAGAGTTTCTAATTAAAAAACCATAAAAACTTGGAATTCAAAAGCATCCAAAGATCCGAAAAGATAGCTAGATGAGTGAACGATTCTCCAAAACACTGTTTCACTTCTGTTCTCTTTTTGGACTTTTCTTCTTCGTCTTTGGAATGTGTGCTTCCAATAATCTTCCCTCGGTTATACCTGTTACCACTATCACTATTTATCTAAAATTGTTAATACTTTACTTCCATACTAGGTTCGGACCCGCGCTACAGCGCGGGGAAAATAATTACATATATAACTTTTAACGGATTAGAATATGTTACATTTTAATTTTGTTACAGTACAGTCGATTATGGTAAATCATATATTTGTATAATAAGTTTAAATAAAATAATAAAGAAGTGGAAGTATACACTTTTGACTAAAATATATATGTAATTTCGGGTAATTGTCCATAATCGAATTATATATGTTTAAGAAAATTAAAATGTACAACCATAACACAAAACCATCAATTTAAGAAAATTACCCGAAATTTGTCAACCATAACACAAAAACC